>NC_043998.1:521666-860833 GCF_902150065.1 Myripristis murdjan
TGCATTTAGTAGTCTGCTCTGTAGTCTGGTGGTACGGCAGCAGTTAGCTGCCGTACCACAGAGCAGACGGCTGGGGTGGGTGTTGTCTTTTAGTATCCTTTTGGCTCTGCGCAGGCACCTCACCTCCCCGATATCACTGAGGCTTGGTAGGTGAGTACCAATGATGTTTTGGGCAGTTTTAATCACTCGTTGCAGAGTCTTCCTGTCCTGGGCCATGCACATTCCATGCCAGTTTGTGATGTTTCCAGTCAGGATGCTTTCAATTGCTCCTTTGTAGAAGTTGACAAGAACTTGGCATGGGAATTTTGCTTTTTTAAGTTTCCTTAAGAAATACAGCCGTTTCTGAGCTTTTTTAACCAGGGCAGAGATATGTGAAGTCCATGACAGGTTCTCTGTTATGCTGATTCCCAGGAACTTGAAACTGCTCACTTAGAACCACTAAGTGAGCTGGCTTGTTTTGGTTCTTTGGTTTTGGGTTGCTCCTATTTTATATGTTAAGCTTTGAGCGAGAACGATTTCATCAGTAGTGTCACCATGAAATGTTTCAGCCATTTACAACTAGACTCTCATCCGTGGAGCCCAGATGGGGTTATCAAATCCCAGCTAATGTTCCATGCCCAGCTAGTTTTGTTATTCGTTGCCAGTAACATGCTATTTTGTACACATTTTGCTGGTGGTGAAGGTCTTTGAGATATTTCCAAAGTAAACATTATTCAATAGCCTCTGGAGGTGTCACTGTTAAGCCAAGGTCTTAGATAAATTAGCATGATTTTAGGGTTTTAAAAGGAACCCTGACTATGATGACTTGTAGGCCTTAATAAACCACAATTGTTCTCTTATACTTCAATATGTTGTTAGACACAGATAAAATATGGCCATTGCTTTAAAAATCCACATTGTTTAGTACATATTTTTACCTACGGAGGCAGCCATTATTTTACCTGCGCAATGCACCCTGGGGGCAGTGACATAAAAAGGTTGCACTAGGGCAGTGGCGGTTCTGCCTATGTTGCCGCCCTAGGCAAAATTACTGGTTTGCGCCCTTTCATGTTACCACTCCAACCCCCCCGCCCCCGCAGCACCAGTCGGCCGCGGCACCGGGGCACCATCAGTCGGCATCAGGCGGGCCGGCCGCGGTACCGCCTGATGACGACTGATGGTGCCGCGGCATGTGTGGGTCAATACGGTAGTCTAGAAAACTGGCGATTTTTTTTCTCGTGCGCCCCCAAGTAGATTGCGCCCTGGGCGGTTGCCCACACTGCCCATAGCAAAAACCGTCCCTGCACTAGGGAGAAGAGCTATTAGCACCGCGTATCTTCACAATGCCACATTGTATACGTTTAATACTGTGAAATTGTTTTTATTCTATGTACAAACTATGATCACAGGATCATGTGATCACGGGTTAATGTTTTGATTTAGGCTACCTCAAAGCTCTAAAGTCTTACGCATTGGGCGTTAGACACACATTTCAACCCGTTCACACGCTCACACGCCACACCTTGTATTTCTCACGCAGAGAAATTACCAGGATAATGCCCACCAAGTTGCGCTGCTATTTTTTATAACAGTGGAACAGGTAGAGGAATCTGTATTTTCTGTATTTTTATATTTGACTGTGTTTTCAATAATGAAAATACAGTCAAATATAAAAATACAGACTGTGTTTGGTCTGCTTGGCTATTATGACCCTGACACATGTGATTTCGCCCATCATACGTGGTTGGTGGTAGCTTTTGCGCCTATTATTACTATTATTATTATTACACATGTTGAATCGGCTGCTCGTCGGGTTTTTCCTTTTTCACTGATCCGTTTTTGCAGAGAGAGATAGCAGGAGCACCTGGGGTGTCACATTATACCGGGCTACTGTGACTGTTTTATATTTTTATAAAGATACACATTTTATAATAGGCCTACCCATAATAATTTTATAACAATACCCATAATAATTTGGAATATTTTTTAGTTTTTTCTTTCCTTTTGTGCCCCCTGCAATCATCTGCCTCCTCCTCAACCCGCCACTGCCAAAATCTCTCTCTGAACTCAGTTCAAACACGGCCAATTTAGTGAGGGGAGTATGTGTTGATTTTGGTGCGATTTTCACGCGTCCTTATTTTTCCATTTTCAGGTGTTAATATCTCAGGAACTACACCACACACTCTTAAAAGTGCTGGGTTATTTCTATTAAACACATTGCTGGGTTGATTTGGCTGGGTCATAATTCTGGGTTATTTGGGTACTGTAAACACATTGATGGGTTGTTCATGCTGGGTCAAAGGGGTTATTGGGGCTTCAATTGCAGTTGAACACCTGCCTGGGTTATTTTTAACCCAGAGGTTGCTTTATTCATTTTCCTGCTTCTGAATCATTCTGGAACCATCTTTTTATCACCATCTTCAAACACACGGTATGTAAACATATATTTTATCACTATATTTTACCTATATTTATATTAGGAGAGACTGGGATTGATTTAGAGCTGCAGCTATCGAATATTTTAGTAATCGAGTATTTGACCAAAAATTTTATTGAGTAATCGAGTAATCGGATAAAATGCGTTTCTGCCAAGATAAAGAGCAATTATGAATATATATACACACACACACACACACACACACACACACACACACACACACACACAGCACAACATCGCATTGGAAATTAACAGCAGTGGCCGTAATCGGATGTCTGTGGCAATGCGACAAATCTATCTCCACGTGTTGCATGTCACGTGGTTTTTGGAATGAAATAGTTCCTTTTAATATTCTAACACATTTCTGTTTGCTTTCTTCCAGTGTTAATTTCGCTGGCTATTTCTCAATTTAGTTTTAGTTTTCGTCTTAGTCTTGTGTCAAATGCCCTTATTAGTTTTAGTCATATTTAGTCAACTTGTATTCTTTTTTGTGTAGCCACATTTTAGTCGACGAACAGTCTTGGCATTTTAGTCTAGTTTTAGAGGACTAAATTACAAAGTATTTTAGTCTAGTTTTAGTCAATAGTCTTTTTTTAGTCTTTGACCTGCATCATGATGGCTTTTTTTTTTATTAACAATATGTTAAATCATTATTATTATTTTAAAAATGTAAATTGCTTATCAAATAGACCTAACAATTCAGCTACCAGTGAATGAGCAGTAGTATGCATGTGATAACATAGATTGAAAAATAAGCCGAAGTGATACCTCTTCTCTGAATAGACTAAGCTAAGCCAGCGTGCTGCTGCTAGCCAGTGAAAATACACGAAGAGTTGCCACTAAGAGTGGCAACTCTTCGTTTTGTGACACAATCTATGTCAGTGCGCTGTTGTTTTAACTGAGTTCTCGCCGCGCTACACCTCAGACAGCGCCGGTGAGTGTGTGCTCCTCAGACATGCACGCACGCACGCACGCACGCACGCACACACACACACACACACACACACACACACACACACACACACACACACACACAGGCGAAAAATGGGGCTGCTTTCCTCATCGTCGCTTCCCTTCTGACATCTTGCCGCTACTTCTCAAAATACGCCCGCCTCCTCCTCCTTCCTTTGCGTGCGTGACTTAAGCACGTTGCGCCGGTTGTGCCACATTAAAAATAGTCCGTGCGAAACACCGCGGATTTATACTTTTATTTATTTATTTATTAAACAATTCTTCGAGGCAGGAAAAATTACCCGAGGCAAAAAAAGAATCGAGGTACTCGATTACTTCGAGTAATCGTTTCAGCTCTAGATTGATTCGACCATTTCGACTTACTGCCTGAAAACGTGATGCTCTGCCCTGACCAAATTATGTGAACAGAGCTGCCAACTCTCACGCATTGGCCGTGAGACTCACGCATTTGATTGGCTTTACACGCTCTCACGCCACACCTCCGATTTCTCACGCTGAAGTGCTTATCAAGAGCCTTTTTTTCTTTTGACTAAAAACAGTTCTGTTTATCTGTGATCTATCTGTTGAGCCTGAGAAAAGCCACTTGTGATTGATAAGTTATGCCTGCAGAGCAGAGGCGGCGGCGGCTGGGCCACTTTTACAAGAGGCCCAGCCAATCAGAAGAATCTTTTCGATCAATCAGGGACTTCCACTCACCCCACCGGCATATTATCCAATGAAATGAATGAGTCAGAGGCTACTCACGTTACAAAGTTTGTAGCGCGCCCAGCGTTCATGCACGAGCACATGCACGGTCACACACGCAGCGCGAACGTGGATACTCGAAAAGTCAGCTCTTCAGATGCCATGGCCGCAGACGTCATTCCAGCAGTCACTGTGCTGCACAGATTTCTAGCAAGGGAGACTGACGAAGACCATGGGATCAAAGCGATGAAGGGAACCCTGGCTGCAGCTATCAGGAAGCGATTCTCTGATGTGGAAGCAAACCCACTCTGCAGCATCGCAACGCTACTCGATCCCAGGTGAGTGTGACAGTAGCTGTGTGACTGTATGTGATTGTAACTGAGTGTGACTGTGTGTAATTGAGTGTGTCTCTGTGTCTAACTGTGACACTGTGTGTAACTGAGTGTGTCTCTGTGTGTAACTGTGACACTGTGTGTAACTGAGTGTGTCTGTGTGTGTAACTGTGACACTGTGTGTAATTGAGTGTGTCTGTGTGTGTAACTGTGACACTGTGTGTAACTGAGTGTGTCTCTGTGTGTGTAACTGTGACACTGTGTGTAACTGAGTGTGTCTCTGTGTGTAACTGTGACACTGTGTGTAACTGAGTGTGTCTGTGTGTGTAACTGTGACACTGTGTGTAACTGAATGTGTGTGTGTGTGTGTGTGTGTGTGTGTGTGAGACTGTGTAACTGTGACTCTGTGTGTAACTGAGTGTGACTGTGTGTAACTGTGACTCAGTATGTAACTGAGTGTCTATGTGTAACTGTGACTCTGCGTATAACTGAGTGACTGTGTGTGTAACTTAGTGACTGTGTGTAACTGAGTGACTGTGTGTGACTGAGTGTGACTGTGTGTGTAACTGAGTGACTGTGTGACTGAGTGTGACTGTGTGTGTAACTGAGTGACTGTGTGTAACTGACTGTGTGTAACTGAGCATGGCTGTAACTGTGACTGTGTGACTGTGTGTAACTGTGACTCTGTGTAACTGAGTGTGTAACTGAGTGTGACTAACTGTGAGTGCAATTGTGTGCTAAAATAGCAAGCAGTACCGTACTTCAGCCATTTTTTTTCTTTCTCTGTTTTAGGTATAAAAATCGTTTTTTCTCGAGTGCTACCACTGCTGCAAATGCCAAAGAGGTGCTGAAACTTGAGCTGCTGAGGTTGCCTGGAGAAGTGGAGGAGCAAGAGGATCATGACTTGAATGAACCACCTTCAAGAAAACCACGCACAGACCAGACCACTAGCAGTCTAGACAGCATATTTGATGAAATTTCATATGAGCAGGCATCAGCATCACTGGGCACAGCTGCAGTAGGTTCTAGTGTGCAAGTAGAGATGTATCTTGGAGAGGCTGTGATTTCTCGGGAAGACAAACCACTACAATACGGTTCCCCACTCTGGCTAAACTGGCAGGCAGATACCTTTAAGCACCTTGCACTAGTGTTGACAGTGAAAGGTTGTTCAGCGCAGTGTCACACATTGTGAGTGAAAGCAGAAACAGGCTCACAGCTGATCATGCAGAGATGATTCTGTTCATCAAAAAGAACCTGCCTCTCACTTTCTCAAAAACAGCTTAGTTCAGAGACCACACAATTGTGTGCTGACTGAAGTATATTGTTATGTTTGATTGTTGATGTGGACACTCTGCAATAGGTTTGTCTTTTGTCAATCTAAAAGCTGAAGACAGTGCCAAATAGTTAATTTATACTTTGTTTGATTCAAATGGGGACACTCTGCAATAGGTTAATTTATGTTTTGTCAGTCTAAAAGCTGAAGACAATGCGAAATAGTTTATTGATATTTTGTTTGATTCAAATGCAGAAACTGCAATAATTTCACAGAAAATGCTTATTTTCAATTGAAATGTTAGTTTTACAGTCATTTTGATTTATTTATTTTATGTAATATAATTATTTGCAGATATATGTTGCAGAGAAGAAAATAAAAATTCCAATTCATTGCATTTTGCCTAATCATTTGTGGGGTTTTTTGTTGTGGTAGAAGTATTGGCATCGGTACTCGGTATCGGCAAGTACACAGATCGAAGTATCGGTATCGTATCGGTTTGAAAAAAAGTGGTATCGATGCATCCCTAACTAAAACCTGTGTGAACTGTTTTAAAAGTTTTCTAGAATTGTTCAAACACAGCAATCAAAAAACCTTGATCATAGAAATTTTACTTTGGAGGGCAAAAAAATGCTTTTTTGAAGTGAAATGTGCTTACCTCTCAAGCCTTCTTTGCAGGATGAATGAAATGGATGCCTCTTCAAAAATATGTGGTCACATGACCAACTTCTTCTATGGTTTTCTTGATAACAGGGGTGGCACTACTTGCCCCTTGGCACAAATTACCCCACTCTCCCCTACTGACTAATTTCGCTAGCTTGTGAGCTTGTTGACCAGGGAATGAAGTCGGACTGGCTAAGTTCGCTGGCTTGGTAGCTTGTTGCTTGAGGAGTAGAGCCTGACTGGCTAAGTTCGCTGGCTTGTGAGCTTGTTGCCTTGGGAACGGAGTCGGACTGGCTAAGTTTGCTGGCTTGATAGCTTGCTGCCTGGAGAGTGGAAGCTGACTGGCTAAGTTTGCAAGCTTGTGAGCTTGTTGGCCAGGGAGCAGAGGCTGACTGGCTAAGTTCACTAGCTTGTGAGCTTGTTGCCTGGGGAGCAGAGGCAGACTGGCTAAGTTCCCAAGCTTGTGAGCTTGTTCCCCGGGGGGTGGGCAGAGTGACCGTCCTAATGACATCATCAATTAACAGAAGTGCCATCCGCTTGTTTTACAGGGAGAACTTCAAAAAATGGGCTGTGAGCACTTCTCCATTGATCATAGGTGTAATGCATGGGACAGCCTATTTAGCAGAGTCAGTCACAACTATGTTACAATATTCTGCCATTTTTAAAATGCCATTCAGTTTACTGAGCAGTTCATTATCAAGACAGTCAGAAAAACAGTCCATTTAACTGCACTGCACACACAGAACTTCCGGTTTAACCTTCAAATTAAAATGAAGAACTAGCCTGTTAAATATTCAAGTGCATAATGCGTCATGTGTAAAGGACAAAAAAAAGAAAATATCACTTTAGTGTTGATTTTGCAACTGCAAGGCCACTCCATTCCTCAACAAAAATAGCTTACATTTTGGCTGTAGCAGGAAACAAATACATTGTCCATGCTAATAATGCAGATAGAGCATAAGATCAAAACATAATGTCAATTAAATGGGCCTATTACAAATAAATAAATAAATAAATAAATAAATAAAATAAACGGAGGCATAACAAGTTACTAGCCTACTCACAGTATGATCCCTGCAGCTGACATTTAATCCTTGAGCTGGAGGTTGCTGTGCAAGAAAAAAATATCGTCCACAGTCTCTGGATAAAGCTGGTTTCTCCGCTCTTGAATCACAAATCCAGTGGTAGAAAAGTCCCTTTCACTGGCTGCGCTGGAGGCTGGGATGGCAAGTACATTTCAAGTCAGGAAACACTGTGGCATGCTCCTTCCACCAAGACAAAACATCAAAAGTCCCGTCCCGACCTCATCCAAAGGCTGCAGGTTTTCATCACTGGAGTCCTCGACATCAGCTAAATCATCCACTCCTTGACGAGGTTTCTTCTCTGGTGGTGTGGCTGCGGCTTGAGCCCGCCAGCCCGGGGGACTTCCATGGTTGTCCTTGAGTTCTAGAGAACAGTGAAGAAAATCAACGTTGAAATTAATAAATGCTATTTTAAATCGCAAAAAATAGAAAAAGAGAATGATTAAAAACATGTCGGAAACAATACCCTAATTATATTTTATCTTTATTATAATTAGACTTACCCTGAACCAGATTTCGTGCTTCACAGTTATCAGGTCAGTCTGGTCTGGCAGCAGCTTCAGGCTTTTCAGTTTGGAATGCAGGAACACAGCCATCTTATGCAGCAGATGCAGCTCAAGCTTGTCATTCAGGATCCTGAGGCTTTTCTTCTTCAGCGAGGACAGTGTCATGCTCTCAGTGGTAGCCAGCTGCAAGTAACTTCTCAGGTGCTCCAACCACACAATAGTCAGGTGAAGGGTGGGGGTTTTAGAGTACTCTAAGGCCTTGGTGGCTTCTTTTAATCATGCCAGAAAGGTAACCATGTCATTCAGACTCTCCAAGCTCAGGTTAGTCAGGCACTCTTCTTCTCCTTGCTCCTCTAGAAGAACCTGGACTTGTTCATCCTGGCTGTAGATGGACTCCAGCATTGTGTGGAGCGAATTTCAGAAGCTCTCCACGGATGCTTTCAGTGTGACTCTGGAGGTTTGTGTGCTTAAAGTAAGTCACAAGGGACTTGGCAGACTCAACGAGAGCAGACACTTCTTCATCAAAGAGATCATTTTCAGCAGGTTTTTCAAAGGTGGTGTGCAGTACTGTGTTCAAGATGTGTTCACCGCAACTAAGCCTTGTAACAGCGCGCAGTGCTGCGACTATATTTGAGCCTCTGTCAGTCATGTCAGTTTGTGAAAAAACTCATCTAGGTTATACTTGCGTAGTGCTTGCATGATTGCTGGTTTCAGGTTATCTGCGTAATGAACTATTCCATTCAGCTGTGCAAAGCACACACTCAATCAGCTCCCAGTTGTTGTTAATGTAATGTAATATGACACAAAGATAGCCAACTTATCGGTAATCATCTGTCCACATGTCCAACGTGATTGCAGCGTTGCTTTGAGTCAGCTGTTTCCTCAGCTCCAGGATGAGTTTTTCCCTAACTTCTTCTGCACATGTTGTGAGTCAGCATGACACTGAAGATTCACAGCATCCACCCTGCCAGCTGGGACGCCAACATCAATCACGTCTTGTGCCGGTGCCGAGAATCCTTCCCCACTCACAGTTTCAAATGACCTGACATCCCGAGATACAAACTCCACTGACAACTTGGTTATAACGTCATTGTCCTCCCGTTAGGTTGAGTACTGCCCGCACCTGTACCCGTGAATTTATAAAAGTGTAGTTTTTACCCGTTTGTACCCATCAAACACGGGTACCCATTGGGTATCCGTGGGTACCCAACCCGTTGCAGGACTCTACTGTGCGGCTAATGTTGGCATGGCAAGATGAGACTGCGGGTGGAGCACTGCTAAATGACTGGAATGACTGGAATATGGTTGCTAAGCAGGCTACTCCGGACTCCTGCATGGACATGAACTCCTCAGCCCTGAGCTACATCAAAACCAACTTAGACAGTGTCACTATCCTCAAATGGAACACTATGGATGAACATGGATGAACAGAGAGATATGCCTACTGCTGAAGGCACATAACACCGCTTTCAGATCAGGGGACATTCAAGCCTAGAGTGCATCCAGGGCCAATCTGCAGAAAGGCATAAAGAGGGCCAAGCACAGCCACAAGTAAAAGACTGAGGAGTTCTTTAACAACTAGGACCCTGACCCATGTGGCAGGGCTTCCAGGCCATCACCGACTACAGACCCACCAGCAACACCCCCTCAACCAGCGACGCCTCCCTCCCTGATGAGCTTAACAACTTCTATGATCGCTTTGACAGGGACATCCTAGAGACAGCCGTCAGGTCTGCACCCTCTGCAGTTGATCTTGCTGCACTGAGCAAGATCAAAGCATGCACAGCTGCTGGCCCTGATCAAAGCATGCACAGCTGCTGGCCACGTGTACTCAGGGCCTGCGCTGGGCAGCTGGCCAGAGTCCTGACTGATAATGACAATTCCAATATACCTCAGAGATGTCACAATTTGTTGTCCTTCTAGGAAGTGAAGAGCTACTGGACTCCGAGGGTCTTGGTAAGTGCATGTAATTATACCTTTTATTTTCAGTGTTTTGCCTGTATGTGGGTGTTTATATGTAGTACACGTTGTAGTAAAGTTGCACTGGGTGCATGATCCACATCAATAATTTCCATCTTGGATGTTGTCTGAGAAGGTGGTCTTCCTCGTTGGTGGTAAGTCTGATTTAACCAGCATTTGCTGTATATTGGGAGGACGTTTGTAGACCACCTTAGGGGGGTCCTTAAAAACCTTGGACAGATGTGGATCAGTGTTGATAACATGCCAGTTTTTCCTTATGATGTTTTCAAACTCCTTTCCTAGGGGGGAAAACTGGAGGAAGCACACATTTGTGTCTGAGAGTGTTCTAGGTTTTTCAGTGAGACACTCCTCTTGTGTGCGGTTCCTACATTTGTCTCTGGCAGAGCTAATCCACCGTTCAGGATAGCCTTTTTGTTTGAATCTTGTGTCCAACCCGTCTGCTCTTTTTTCAAAGTTTGCAGGTTGGCTGCAGATTCTACGAATCTGGCTGTACTGGCTGATCAGCAAACTCTTTTTCAAGTGGGCAGGATGAAAAGAATCTCCATGTAAATATGAACATGTGTATTAGGGCTGGGCAATTAATCGAAAAATAATCAAAACCGACATTTAGGGCCCTTAACCAACATAATCCTGCCCATGTCGGTTATTCCAGTTACCACACCTGTGACGGCCCTTGGCCTTTAGGTCCTCTCCCTCTGTGAGGAGGCGGTGGAAGGCTGCAGCTGGGAGAGGTCTATTCGGGAAATGGTTGGCACCTGAGATTGGGGTGGGGCTGCCCATATATATATATATATATATATACAGTACAGGCCAAAAGTTTGGACACACCTTCTCATTCAATGCGTTTTCTTTATTTTTATGACTATTTACATTGTAGATTCTAACTGAAGGAATCAAAACCATGAATGAACACATGTGGAGTTATGTACTTAACAAAAAAAGGTGAAATAACTGAAAATATGTTTTATATTCTAGTTTCTTCAAAATAGCCACCCTTTGCTCTGATTACTGCTTTGCACACTCTTGGCATTCTCTCGATGAGCTTCAAGAGGTAGTCACCTGAAATGGTTTATTTTTATTTATTTATTTTTATATTTATTATTGTTATTTTCTTTATTTATGTTTTGAGAGAGGTAGGGTCAAACCACCCCGTCCGCCACCTGTCCCCACCGGAGGCCCCGCCACATCCCCAGCGAGCCAGGCACGGAGCTCCCGCTCTCCTCCACCCTCAGTCAAACCAGTCCGGCCTCGCCCCCCCGTCTTTATTTTATTATTATAATGTCATCATCACGATTACCGTTACAATAACATGAAGTAAGTTTCAATAGTTATGATGATGATATAACAACAAAAGGATAATAATGAAAAGTAATAATAATATTAATAACAATAGTGATAATTATCCCAATCATAATCATAGTTGTGATAATACTAGTAGTTATAATATAATAACAGTAATAATGATATGATCATTATCATAATAATAATCGTAATAATGATCATTCATCATAATAATGATGATAATAATAATAATAATAGTCATAATAATAACAGCGACGTAGTAACAGTTCTAGGTGTATGTGAACAAGGAGAACGGGCAGAAAGGAAAGAAGAATAATAATGGTAGAGGGGAAAAAAGAAGAGAAAAAAAGAAAAGGAAAAGAAAAGAGAAAAAAGAAAAGAAAAAAGAAAAAAAAAAAGGGGAAGTAAATACGACTAAATAAATAAATAAAATAAACAAAGAGCGTGTTTTATGGGCTTATTGAGGAGTGGGCTTGTGGAGATGTGCGTGGGCTGTTCTGGTGTGATATGGTATCAAATAAGAAATGGGTTCCAGGTGTCATTAAAGGTCGACATATTGCCTGTGTTAGAAGCTGTCATTTTCTCTACTGAGATGAATTCTGTAAGAAGGTTGGTCCAGTGGTTGATGTGTAATGATTGTTTTGATTTCCAGTTTAACAGAACTGTTTTCTTGGCGATAGTTAGAGATATGAGCAATGGGTATATTTGGTTGGGAGGTTAATTTGTGTGATTTGTGTGATATCGCCGAGCAAGCAGAGGGATGGGGATGGTGGGATTCTGCAACTCAATATACAAGAGAGTTTTTTTGTAACTGCTATCCAAAAAGAGTGAACCGGTTGGCATGTCCAGGTTGCGTGAAAGTAATCATCGGTGCTACCCAGGTAGGTAGGTAGGTAGGTAGGTAGATACTTTATTCATCCCGCAGGAAATTCACATTTTCTTCAGCAGTATCCACAGATTACAAATTAAGTGAATAAAAAAATAGAAATAAAGAATAAGATCTAAGTATAACAGAATAACAAAGTGCATTGTGAACAGGTGTCTGTGTCAGTTAAGCCCATTTTTAGCATTTTGTGTTGAGTGATGTGAATCCTGTGTAGAGTCTTATACTGTATAAGTTGCAAGTTTGTGTTGTCCGTCATAGAGAAGATATTTGTGCAGATTTGTGTCCAGAAGTCGGGGTTGGGAGAGATGGCCAAGTCGTTTTCCCATTTTGAGGTTGGGAGTGTTATGGATTCATCTGAGTTGGATAAAAGTTTATAGATCTTCGAGATTATTTTATTTGAGTCTGTGATTTTCTTGATTTCTTCATCTAGTTTGAAGGGTTTGAGAGAGTTGTTGGTTATGTTCATCTTAGATTTGATAACAGATTTAAGTTGTTGGTATTGGAAGAGTTGATTCCTCCCAACCCCGTACTTCTGGATTAATTTGTTGAAAGTTATGAATTGATTATTTTCAAAAAGATGGTGAAGGTGAGTGATTCCTTTGTTTTGCCATGTGGGAAAGTGAATGGGGGTGTTGTCAGAGAGAAAATCAGGGTTGTGCCAAATTGGGGTGTACTTACAGGGTGATAGTGATGAGCTAGTGATTCTAATGGCTTTCCACCAGGCTGTCAGAGTTGTCGAGATTACTGTATTCTTGAAGAGGTTGAGCTTTTTAATTGATTGGGGTAGAAACGGTAGGTCTGTGATTGAGATGTTTTGACATTGGGATTGTTCTAAGTCTATCCATGAGTTATTGTAATTGGGTTGTTGAGTCCATTTGGTTAGGTACTGTAATTGGTTTGCTAGGAAGTATAGTTGAAAGTTTGGTGCTTCGAGGCCGCCTTGGGATTTTTTCTTCTGTAAGGTTGAGAGTGAGATTTTTGGTTTTTTATTTTTCCGATAGAACTGATTAATTACTCTTCTCCCTTTACTTATTGCCACTAGGCAATCAGTACTCAGGAATACTCAGGAAACATGGTATATCTTTTCATTGTTACGCTGATGACAGTCAGATTTATGTACCCCTGAACAAAAATGACGCCTACTCCATCAAACCTCTTCTCAGCTGTCTTGATGACATTAAGGCCTGGATGTCTGTGAACTTTTTAAATTTTAATGAAAAAAAAAAAAAAACAGAAGTGATGGTTTTTGGCAGCTCATCCCCATCTGTGACCCCTCATATAGATCTGGGTTCTCTGGCCCAGTACGTCAAGCCTACCATCAAAAACTTAGGAGTTACTGTTGATGCAGACCTAAAGCTTGACAGTCAGATTAAAGCTGTAATAAAATCAAGTTTTTATCAGTTGAGGCAGCTGGCCAAAATAAAGCCTATTCTCGAAAGAAAGCGTTTTGAACAAGTAATACATGCCTTTATCACTACCCGGCTTGATTATTGCAACGCACTGTATATCGGGGTTGGTGGGTCCTCTGTAGCTCGTCTACAGCTAGTCCAAAACGCTGCTGCGCATCTTTTAACTGGCATACGTAAGCACGAGCACATTTCCCCGGTTTTAGCCTCACTCCACTGGCTCCCTGTACATTTAAGGATTCATTTTAAAATTCTTTTATTTGTTTTTAAAACTCTTAATGGTCTTGCCCCGCTTTACCTCACCGAACTGCTTCACCCTTACACCCCAACCCGTTCGCTCAGGTCAGCCGATCAGCTGCTCCTAGTGGTGCCAAAAACCAGGCTCAAGCACAGAGGGGATCGGGCTTTCTCTGTTGCAGCTCCGAATCTTTGGAACAATCTGCCATTGCACATTAGACGGGCTCCTTCTCTTTCTATTTTTAAGTCTCTTCTTAAAACTCACCTCTTTTCTTTGGCTTTTAACACCGTGTAAGTTATTGTTTTTATATGTTCTTATATATACTGTTCTTATATATACTGTCTTCTGTGATGTCTGTATTTTACCGTTTTTTATGTTTTATGTACTGTATTTTATGTTTTTATGTGTTTTATGTCTTCTTTTTATGTATTTTATATATTTTATGTGTTTATCTTACTGTACAGCACTTTGGACCTCTGTGGTTATTTTAAAGCGCTTTATAAATAAAGTTGGATTGGATTGGATTGGATATTCTGCAGATGTCCATTTACTAGATAGCAGATATGGGTTAATGGCATTTAGAGGAGTCTATCTACACAATTGAATGCTTTTGTATTGTGCAGAGGTGGGTAGTAATGAGTTACATTTACTCTGTTACATTTACTTGAGTAAGATTTTGAAAAAAATGTACTTCTAGGAGTAGTTTTAAATCGCTATACTATATTCAAGTCATCCTTGCTTGTATTTACACCCCTAACTGGGATGATATCAGGTTAATCTCCATATTACCTAACATGAACTCACCTAACACATCATCTGATCTTTGGCGGTGACTTGAACTGAGTTATAGACCCAGCCCTAGATCGTTCAAGCTCCAAATCAGTATCTCCATCCAAGATGGCTCATGTTCTGTCTACATTTATGAATAAGGCAGGCTGCGTAGATCCTTGGCATTTTCTATTTCTGCGTAACAAAGAATTTTCATATTTCTCACATGTACATCATTCATTTTCAAGAGTCAATTATTTTTTCATAGATAAAACCCTGCTACCCACTTTCAAGAAAACTGAATATTCAGTCATTGTGGAGTCAGACCACTCACCAGTATTGCTTGACTTGCCCAATTGGAGATTGGATTCAGCTTTACTGGCAGATAAAGATTTCTGTGGGTTAATACCTACCGCTAAAGATAATTTCATACAGACAAATAAATCAGACTCTGTATTGCCATCTGTCTTATGGGAGACGCTCAAGGTTGTATTAAGAGGGAAAATAGTATCATATACTGCAACACGCAACAAAACCAGAAAGTTAATACAGGAGGAATTCATAAATTCAGTACTTGATTTAGACCATAGATACTCCATCTCACCTTCTCCTGAACTGTATAAAAAGCGATTGAGCTTACAAATGCAGTACAACCTACTATCAACAGGAATTACTGAACAACATTTCAGGGTTTATACAGGAATCCTCAACTTGAATTTACTACCTTTTACTACCTTTTTTACTACCTTTCAAATATCTTTTACTACCGACACGGCATTGAGCAGCGGCTTTTTTGTTTTTGTTTTTTTTTTGGGGGGGGAGGGGGGGGGGGGGGGGGGGGGGGCAGACATTTTTGTTATTGGGGGGGGACAACAAACAGCAAAATTTCTGAGAGTAATTATTGGGGGGGACATGAAAAAATTGCTGTCTGGCACAACTGTACCACCCTCTTTCTCTGTTACACTCCTTTGAAACTTGCTGTACAGCGTTGTTGCTCACTGTTCTATTTCCACTACAGTCCATCAAAGTAGTTTTACAAGAACTAGAAACTCAAAAGAAGCTCTAAAACTAGAGGAAATACCTTGAATAATCCAACTACATCAAACTATTCTTCAAAAAACATATTTTTTGTAGTGTCAACAAAAAACAAAGCAAGATATGGCATCAAATAGTGACATACAGTATATGTTTGAGCTGTACACTGTCCCTTTTAGATTAAATAAGAAAATAAAATGAAACGATGCCACAAAATAATGCAATTTAAAATGCAAAAAAATATATATCTAGAGACAAACTCAGAATATCAGTAAAATATGAACTATTTCTGACATATCCTGACAGACTTTCTGAAAGAATAAAAAGCTCAGTATTTGCTCGTCCTGTGGTCTGTCCTCTCTCTCCCTCACTGTCCTGCACTCGCTTCAGCCTGTAAACAATCATTAAGCTATTAGCTTAAACAGTGAGCTGAAAGAGGCAGGTTTTGGACCAAGCAGGGAAAATATCGCTTTTCATATTACAGCCTTGGGCTTGGTGAACAAGTGGTGTGATAAATGACTCACTGGCTTCACTTGAGGAGGTTTCCTTGCTAGTTCTCATCAGGCTGCTGCCTCTCAGGTTGACGGACTGCAAGTTACCGAGCTGCCGCTCTGCCGGGAGCAGGATGCGGACCAAACCACTGTGAGGCATGGGGGAGGGTCATAACATTTTAACACTTAAAAACACACTGTTTTACATTTATAATTTGCACCGCTTGCATTGTACTTTCATTGAATATTATTATATTATTGAAAATTATTTATTAGTGTTAACAATGTTTTTTGGGGGGGACAACTTTATGGATGGAGGGGTCTTGTCCCCCTTGACCCCCCCGAGATTTCCGCCTAAGTGCCACAGCATCACAGCTTTGCTCGGATCAAACTCATTGATGTCTGGAGAGCAAAGTTGGACCAGCAGGAGATATGACAGTGTGTCTCAGGTCGTTGCGTGTCGTCCTTCTGAGCTGGCTAGGCTAACCCTGGGCTAACCTCACAACATGTCACACGACGTCGGGGGAGCTATTTAAGTGTGACATACAACAAACAGATCACTAGCGCTAGCCGACAGGCTACGGGGAGCTACTGAAGTGCGACACACAAACATCACCGGTCAAGCGCTAACGTTAGCTACCGTATGAATTTAAAGCCACCTCTTGCGTAATTTATTGCATGACTTGGTGCAAATATTTACCCGCCCCGTGGCAGGTAGACCTCCAAAATTAACTCGCCAAGGGAATATTTTAGGCGCATTTGGCGAGTGGCGACCGTTATTTTACAGCACTGCTCAGAGCTGCGAAAACTTAAATCTTCCCATCTCGGCAAGTGGCTTGCTCACACTAACGCTTTGAGACCCTGCATGAGCGCAACATGCGGCAGGTGAACCAATCGCGTACACGCTACAGGGTGGCAAATGCAGTCAGGATCACTGATTGGCTATCAACGCCGACACAGGTCCTGGTGTCCTGCTCGCACATATTTTTCGTTTTAATATTTCTTTAATTAAATGAACTGTAAAGAAAAAAATCAGCATCAATGGAAAAGTCATAATATACTGAAGGGATGATGAAAAAAATTACTACCAATTAAAATTGTGTTAGTTACCTTTTACTACCTTTTAAGGGCCTTAATTTGGGCTCCTTTTATTTACTACCTTTTACTACCTTTTACAACCCCGCGGATACCCTGACATTTGCTCAGATCTCGAGGTTTTATATATGAACATAGTGAATAGGCAGGTCGACTTTTGGCTCATCAGTTGAAATGTAGATCTGCTGCTCAACTTATACCACAGATTCAGAAACCTACTGGAGAGCTAACAGTCGACCCCACTGAAAAAAACAACACTTTCAAAACATTTTACTTATATTTATATACATCTTAATTTCCTATCATGTTGAAAAAAATCACAACACATTACAGAAATAATGCAGAGCACAGTGCAGATGATTTATTTCTCTACATTTCGGACCCCGGGTCGTATGCCCTTGATATAGTGAATATGTTACACCGATTTGGCAGTTTTTCACGATACAAATTAAACTTTTTTAGTTGTGAATGTTTTCCAATTAACAATCCAGCCCTTCAAATTGCAGATACAGACTTTCCCTTCTGTCTTTATAGGTCAGGATTTAAATATTTGGGAATTAGTATTACTCAAATTATACACCCTTGATTAATAATTTTAAAGCTGACCTTCAGAAATGGAGCATACTAAATTTATCTCTAGCATGTGCATGTGTTGCATGTGTTAAATTGAACATTTTGCCCAGATTTTTGTATCTTTTCCAGAGCATAACAGTTTTCTTCTCAAAATCTTTTTTTTTCTGCTGATAAGTTGATATCTTCATTTTTATGGGGCAACAAGCATCCCAGGGTCTGTAAGGTGTTTCTCCAGAGGCATAGGGCCGAAGGGGGATTGGCTTTGCCCAATCTGATGTACTATTATTGGGTGGCAAACCTACAAAAATAATCTATTGAATTCAAACCCCCAATAACTGGTGCCAATTAGAAGCAAAGCCCTGCATATCATCAACACTTCCTTCACTAATTACTGCCAAGCTACCTCTGTCTCCTAAACAATACTTCTCCTGCCCTATTGTAACCTCCACTCTAAGAATCTGGTTGCAGTTCAGACATAATTTCAATCTCATTGACTTTTCTTTGTATGGTCCCATATGTAATAATCACATCTTCCTCTCTGCTAGATTAGACCCTGTCTTTGCCCAGTGGCAAAGGGCAGGCCTCAATAAATTTAGCAGTGGTGGACAGTACCGGAGTAAATTTGAGTACTGTACTTAAGTACAGACTCTGAGGATTTGTACATTACTTGAGTATTAGATTTCTTTGATACTTATTACTCTTACTCGAATACATTTCCAAGACAAATATTTTTACTCTTACTCGAGTAAATTTCTAGGAAGTCTGAAAAGTACTCATTGCTTTAAGGTCGGCTGTGTTTTTTTTTTTTGTTTGTTTGTTTTTCTAAAATACTATTGGACACAAGCTGTGTTTGTCAAAGAAGGAAAACTGTCACAGTACACCTTCTCCACTGAGATCTACGTAAAAGCGGAAATACATCAACCCCTACCTATATAAGGATAACGCCAAAGTAACCACACTCTTTTGACTCACAACAACTCAAAACAAGACCGCGACAATGGCGGCAGCAGGAGAAGAAAGTAAAGCAGTGATTTCTCAACCAGAGGTCCAGGGACCACCATTGGTCTTTGAGGGGGTTCCAGTTGGTCCCAAGCTAAATGATGGAGCGTTAGTTGGACATGTACGGGTCCATTTGGTTAAATTTTTCACTTAAGAGTTAAATGATTGTTAAACATCTGCATTACTTAATTAAAGAATTGTTATTTTTATCAGCATTCGCCTGTAATCTCCTATGGTACCACATCAATACAATAAATGCCGAATAAATAATGGACCTTGATATAAAAAGGTTAAACCACTGCTGTAAAGGAATTTCTTCACTGCTCCCCTCAGTGAGGGGGAGATAGAAAATGCCTTGCCTGATGTGGGTGCAGGGGTGTTTAATAAAATGTGAAAATGACAATTACTGTCCTCTTATGATCTCATTCATTTTATTTGTTTTTATAAGTGTTTCTTCAGGCTTTGTATAACATTGTGGTTCTACACGCAAGCACATTAGTGCAGGTGGTTTCAACAGGTGTTGACAATGGGGAGTATACAGTGGGTGTTTTTATAGACCTAAAAAAAAGCATTTGACACTATCGATCATAAAATACTTATTAGAGAGATACGGAATGAGAGGAGTTGTCCACTCGTTGCTTGAAAGTTACCTTCATGAAAGACAACGGTATGTACGTATAAATGATACTGACTCAGAATCTCAGATAAGCACACACAGGGTCCCACAGGGATCTGTGTTGGGCCCAAAACATTTTATTTTATATATCAACAATATCTGCAAATCACTGCCAATGTTGAGATGTATTTTATTTGCAGACGATACTAGTCTACACAGCTCAGGGAAAAATCTTGAACAACTCATGCTTAAACTGAAAAAGAGCTAGAAACTCTCAAACATGCTCTTTTCATAGTTAACAAATCATTGTACCAAGATGGCCGTGCACACGTCTTAGTGCTCCTTTCCTCTCTGGCCCTGCATGTTTATGGGCATGTTTTAATCAACTTTTAACCAGCTTTTTAACTTTTCTAAGTGTTGTAATACTTATTCCTATCTTAACCTGTTTTTGGATGGACTCAATCCACTGTGAGCCTCACCAGCCAAACTAATCCTGTGCAAAGCATCGCCTCTACCGGCGTCTTACCTCCCCGGCAACCTGTGGTGCCTTGCTGGTAGAAGGCTGCTGCAGTGCTGTGATTTGGTTTTTACCGCAGCCCACTCTTCCCTACGCCGAACAAACGTGGGGAACCTCATCGCCATCGGAGCCGGTATCCGTGCTGCTCCCCCTGGGTGTCCCCGCTCAGAGCCTGTGGGTCCGCTCGTCTTCTGACCGGGTCCAAATCGGCTAGAGACCCCCAGGATATTATCCAGTGTGCCGGTGGATCGGCCGTCCATGTGCGAATGCCGATGCTGAGGTGCGGTCCTCTCCACTGGGGCTCCTGGCAGTGTCACTGTACTGGCTCCGGTTGCCGGGTGTTGGGGTGCTGGTCCTCCTGTCGCCGCTAGCCCTGACCTCCACCTGGATCCTTCGGTCGGACTGTCACTCTTCGCTGGTTGCCAATCTGACAGCTGTCGACTAGCCTGCTAACCAGTGGATCCTGGGGCTCCACCGGTCCGCTGACCTGCCCGGCTGTTGGTTGTCAGCTGGAGCTTTAGCCGCTAGGGGGTGACCAGTGAATTAGCTGCTGGTGGCTAGTCGGGGAGCCGGCTTCTAGCCGGGGAACTAGCTGCTAGCTGTTAGCAGTTAGCGCGGCTAACCGCAGCCCGCGTCGCTGAGTCTACAGCGGTCCCGCTGCCCGCCTATCACTCCACCCAGCATACCTCCACAGGTGACTCTGCCTCACTCTTTCAATACTCGCACTTTCAGCTGCATAAATAACAGTCTTCAGACAGTAACAATGAAATTACTGCTTGCACTGTTCTTAATAACTGTGACTTGGTCCCATGGAGCGGTATCCTACCATGGTGTACACACTGAAGGGCCCCGCCCACCTGTGTGCCTACCTAGTGCAATGACTGGCCCAATCCCAATGTCCACCCTCACACACTCACTGACTTTGAGGCGCGCTCCCGCTAAGTCCGTGAGGGCTTAGGGTTGTCCCATTGACAAATCATGAAGTGCGTGAGGGATCTCTCGCCGACTTTTTGAGCCCTTAATGCACCCTTTACGTAAGTGGGCATCTCCGCAGACTTAGCGTAAGGGAATTACCCATAGTTCATTGCATTGTGACGTATGACATGAATCCCCTGTGGAAACCAGCTGCTGCCGCTAAGAGCGAAGTGAAACGAGCGAATTTGTAAACAATCCAATCCAATCCACTTTATTTATAAAGCACAATTTTAACAGACACAACGTTTTCCAAAGTGCTGCACAACAAGATAACACACCACAAGATAACACAATACACAATAGGATAACACGATAAAATAAGATCAAATAAAATAAGAATAATAATAAAATAAAAGATAATATAAAATAATAAAATAAAAGAATAATACAGTAGTGGCCATTTATCAAAATATTCTCAAAACAAACTCAAATTAAACTTACAAATAAAGGGTCACTACTGCACCATGGGCATGATTTACGCAGGCAAAAGACTCCACTGTCCATTCAGAGTTTCCATGTTTTAAATGGTTTATTTTACAAGGCAAGCAAACAAATTGAGAACAAAGGAATCCCACTCTCTACCTGGCTCTCTTGCTCTGGTAAAAAACCATACGCCCACCCTGGTGCATACTGGTCCTAAACCTGCCCATATTTATAGCCTTCGTGCCCAGTGTTAACAAAAAACCCAAAATACACAAAATAATTCTACAAACTAAATATGGCAACAAAACAACAAAACATAAACTAAACAAATAATAAACAAAAGAAAAAATATATAATCAAATTTAACCCAAATAAAGCAATTATCTAAAATAATCAAACAAAACTCATGGCTCCTACAAATACAATTATTATTTAAATAAAATAATGTAAAATGCACTGCTCGCACAGCATAAAAAGAAAAAACATGCACACATAAAATCATAAATCCAACATGGTATCAAAAAAAAAAAAAAAAAAAACATGGAGGGGGCAATCAGCAGTGACGCTGCAAAAAGAAGTTCTCATGTGAGTATAATATTTTATATAAGATGGCCTTCAGAAATGAAGGAAATAAGCAGATAGGCAATGCATATTTGTTTTTTTTTTTGTTTTTTTATCTCTTGGCAAACTCATCAATGCCTTTTGTGGGAGTAGATCATTTTTTTAATGCTGTTTTCACAACTCCTCAAAAATACCAAGCATAAAACGTAAAATAAAAAGTCCCAAAGCTGCGATTGTGAGAAACATGATGCATCGCTGTTGACAACCAAACAAAGGGCTGTCCCATTCCCTTTTTACTACTCCAGCCCCTTGCAGCCTCACGGACTCAATCATTTTTCCAGGTGTAGCTACTTAAGTCAGTGAGGGCTCAGGGCTCAGGGCTTAGGGAGGAGATTGAGATTCAGCCACTATCACCTGGTCCTCTGGTCCTCTGCTCCTGCTGAGCTGACTGTACATTCATTGGTGCCCGCTGGTGTGCCAGTTTTAAATGATCTCGAATTGCTTCACTTATTGTGTATTAGTGTTAAAAAAAAACAAAAAAACATTTCATGCCCACGGAAGCATCACTTATTGATCTTGCCAAGTCAAATAAGGGCGATTCCGTATCACTAAATAATATAAAGGAAAAGTGTCTCATCACACTCCTACTCCTTCTGTCAGGCAATGTTCAGCCTAATCCAGGCCCCATTCTGAACTGTATTTGTACCCCTGATGAATTTAGATCTAGAGGTGGTCTTGGTATTGTTCATTTAAATGTACGTAGTCTGCTCCCAAAGTTGGATTTTGTGAAAATTTGGATTCAGTCAACTGACACCGACATTCTTGTCCTGTCTGAAACCTGGCTGTCAAAAGCCATTTCAGATAAGGAGATATTTATAAAAGGCTATCATGTTTTTCGCTCTGACCGGCCCAGAAAAGGTGGAGGTGTAGCCATCTATGTAAAGAACAAGTTCCATGCTACAGTCCTATCCTCAGTGTCCTTAAGCAAGCAGTTTGAACTTCTTGCCCTAAAACTTAACTTTTCTCAGGATCAGTCTACAACAGTTATGGGTTGTTATAGGCCACCTTCAGCTTGTAGTGAGTCTCTTTCCTCATTGTCAGATTTTATTGCGAGGTTTAGTACAAGTGAACTTGTTTTGGTTGGGGACCTAAATACGGACTGGTTAACCTCAGCATCAGACAGCTTGAAATCTGTCTGTGACTCCTTCAACTTAACCCAGTTAATAAACAGTCCAACTCGTCCTAATGTGAAACATCCTGTGAGGTCATCATTAATTGATTTATTAATTGAGAGGTCACGTGACTACGGACAGGTGAACATGGCGTTTTAGTGTGGTTTGCATACCAGATCGGAGAGATTTATTTCCAAAACAGCCCAATCTGGGCAACAATTTGACAAGAACAGACTGGCCAGCATTTGTCAAACGGATGTCTCAAGTTCGGGCAACAAGACAGAGAAGCAAAGCAAATAAATCAAAGAATACAGACATGAGTGCAACGAATACGCACCTGTCTGACACAGACGCTGATGAGGAGACGCCGGTGTGGGCGAAATGTTTGACAAACGCTTTCAAAAGCCATGAAGCTTCCATGAATTCTAAACTTGAAGAGATCAACTCTGCAATCAAAACCCTCTCCAAAGATTTTAATGCAGTAAAGCACAGAGTCACCAATGCGGAACAACGCATAAACGCTTTGGAGGAAGACTTTGAAAAGGAGAACACGCAGGTTAAAGAACTATCCAAGAAAGTTGCATTACTCTGCCAACGGGTTGACGACCTAGAATCACGCAGTAGGAGGAATAACATCAGAATAATAGGCATGAAAGAAGGATCTGAAATGGATGATGTGATTGGGCTGCTGGGCCGTGTATTTCAACACATACTGGGGGAGAATGAGCCGGCACTTGAAGTGGACCGGGCCCACCGCGCTCTTCGGCCTCGTCCGGACCCGGGGGACCCACCTCGCAACATCATTGTGCGACTACTGAGATGGGGTGACAAGCAGAAGATCCTGGCTGCAGTGAGGAGGGGGAAACCTCTCTCCTGGCAAGGTCAACCTTTTTTTATCCGACAAGATCTATCGACTGAGGTGCGGAGGCAACGCGCTGAATACAATGACTTAATTGAGGACTTAAAAAAGAGGAGAATAAGGGTTGGAATATTGCACCCTGCCCGCTTGGTAGTCACCATTGATGGAGAAAAGATCATTTACAACAATCCTGATGTGGCACGGAAGGAGCTGCAGAAGCGGCTGCAGGGTGAGAGCCCTCCTGGTACCAGCGCACCCGAGACCGGCTTGGGGTGACTTTGTGAGTCCATGATACGGAGAACGGGGATCTTTTTTTTCCCCCTTACTTTTGGTTTAGACTGATGTAGTAATATAGGCTTCTACTCGGTTAGTTAATAAATATTTTAGGATGAATTTAAGGTTAGCCTACATGCTGCAAATAATTTATGGGGGGCCTTTTTCTTTTTTGTTTGCTTTGTTTGCTTATTGTTTTTTGTTTGTTTGTTTGTTAGGAAACAAGAAATGAACAGGTCTCTCTCTTTTTGTTTTTTTTTTTCAGTATCTTGGCTGTTTTGGAAAATAAGTATGTAGTAGTGATTTCCCCCTTATGGATACTTAGAATACTTTTTAGGGGTTTCCGATGAATGAAATCCTACTAATCGAAATTAGGATCTGGTTATCAATCATACTGAGCCTACACCCGACTATCACGGACAGAAGATGAGATGGACACTCATCTTATTGTTAATGTTGTTTAATCTGCTTATTGTGGGTTTTTTGTGTTGTCAGTGTATTATTTATGTTTTATGGGTTATTGTGTGTTTGCCCCTTCCCATCCGTAGTGCATGCTCCCTAGTTACATCTAAGGGGGAAAAAGAGCCTATGTGGGCTCTTTTTCTCTTATGGAATATTTTCAATGGTCATGAATAAAATTAAAGTAATCTCTTGGAATATAAATGGAATTCAAAATCCGGTGAAAAGATTTAAAGTTTTATCTCACTTAAAATCTCTTGATTGTGACATAGCACTGTTACAAGAAACACATCTTTCCAAAGAAGAATCTTTAAAGTTAAAACAGCGTTGGGTGGGACAAATCTTTTTTTCTCCAGGCACAAGTGCCTCAAAAGGGGTTTGCATCCTCATTGCTAAGAAAATATTGTTTACAGTGTTGGACGTGATTACAGACAAAGAAGGAAGATGGGTGATAGTTTCAGGAGAACTGGAGAATAACAAAATTATTTTGATGAACTTATATGCTCCAAATCTGGCACAGGCCAGCTTTTTGACCTCAATTAATGTCTTGCTAACTCAGTTTAAAAATATTCCACTATTAGTGGGAGGGGATTTTAATTTGGTAAGCAATGCATTAATGGATCGTTCAAGTCCACCCCTACCAGCTGATAAATCTCTCTCTCAAGCCTTTAAAGAGCTATTAGAGACACAGTCAATAAATGATGTATGGCGCTTATTTAACACAAAATCAAGAGAATATACATTTTATTCCAAGTCCCACAATTCCTATTCTCGAATTGACTATCTCCTTTTATCCAACTCTTTAATGGCAAATGTTTCAGACTCTACAATTCATAATCTCCTCATTTCAGATCATACTCCAATTTCAATAACTTTTTGCCCCACCAGTGAAAGGAAAGCTAAGCCTAAACAATGGAGTTTTAACAACTTATTGTTAAAAGACGACACTTTTGTTACATTAATTAAAAAGAACATCAAAGAATTTATTGAAATAAATATGAATCCGATAACTCCTATTTCAACAGTCTGGGAGGCATTTAAAGTAACCTGTCGGGGCTGGATTATCAGTTATGCATCATATAAAAACAAGGACAAATTGAGGAGGAAAACAGAAATTATATCCAAGCTTAAAGATCTTGAGCTGAAACATATGAGAGACCCAATGAACATTTCTTTTAAACAGGAATTACTTCTGACAAGGGCCGAGGCACAAGCAATATTACATGAGGAGGCTGCTTTCTCACTATATAAATTGAGAAAGTCTCATTATGAAGATGGCGAAAAGGCAGGGAAGATGCTTGCTTACCAACTGAGAAAATTTGAACAAAAACACTCCATTGTTTCTTTAAGGGATAGTAAAGGTGTGATTGTTAGAGATCAGGGGGCTATTAATGATACCTTTAGAAGTTATTTTTCATCTTTGTATAAATCTGAATATAAAGCAAAACAACAAGATTTAAATAATTTCTTTAATAATTTAATTTTGCCTAAGATGAGGGAAGAAAATAAAAGGAAACTAGAGGTACCTATTTCAGAGAAAGAAATTTACAATACAATTAAATTTCTATCAAACAATAAAGCACCTGGTAATGATGGGTACACTGCTGAATTTTTTAAATGTTTTTCAAGAGAAATCATGCCTATGCTTCTTTGCTTGTACAATCAGGTGGTGGAAGAGGAGATTATGCCACCAACAATGCGGACAGCCATCATATCAGTATTACCAAAGCCAGGAAAAGACCACCTAAATGTGGAAAACTATAGGCCGATAAGTTTGCTTAATAATGATTATAAAATTTTCGCAAAAATGTTAGCAAATCGGTTAGAAGAAGTCGTTACAAATTTAATCCATGTGGACCAAGTTGGTTTTATTCGTGGGCGGCTTCTAGCTGATAACATGCGAAGGCTCCTGCAAACTATGCAGATGGCTAGCTCTCTTCAACATCCAGTGTTAGCAATATCACTGGATGCCGAGAAAGCTTTTGACCGAATTGAGTGGTCGTACCTGTTCGAGACTCTTTCCAGATATGGTTTTGGTCCAAGGTGTTTACAGTGGATCAGAGCTTTATATAAGGAACCAGTCTCAGCAATAAAGAGTAATGGCATGATTTCAACTCCCTTTCAACTTTGGCGTTCTACTAGACAAGGTTGTCCTCTATCCCCCTTACTTTTTATTTTAGCCTTAGAACCACTGGCATGTGTTATTCGTCAGGACAAAGACATTACAGGCATTTTAATTGGTGGTCATGATTTCAAATTAAATATGTATGCGGATGACATTTTGTTGACTCTGTCCAAACCCTCACACTCGATACCAAGAGTTTTAGAAACTATTAATTCATTTGGCAGCCTTTCAGGATACAAAATAAATTGGACTAAAAGTGAAGCTATACCTTTGAACATGTTTACACATTTTTCTGACCTCGGATCTGCTCCCTTTGTCTGGAAAGCAGAAGGCATGAAGTATCTGGGAATAAAAATTAGATCACCTATCAACGAAATATTGGAATTAAATGCCAAACCTTTACTGAATAATATTAAGGAAGACCTGAAAAGATGGTCTGCTCTGCCTCTGTCCTTATGGGGTCGAGCAGAAGTGCTAAAGATGAATGTTCTTCCAAGATTGAATTTTTTAGTGTCATCTATCCCTTTGTTTATTCAGAAATCTTGGTTTGATAATATCAACAAAATGTTCTCCTCTTTTCTATGGAACAACAAGAAGCCTAGAATTAATTGGAAAAAATTATCCCTACCAAGAGACAAAGGGGGTCTGGGAATCCCTGATGTTTATTTGTATTATCTTGCATTTAATGCCAGGTTTTCACTTATCTGGGGCTATAAGAAGAGTAGAGATAAAGGAAGTTGGGACTGGCTGGAAGAACATCTTGTGAAGGAGAACAATAAATTTGTGTCATTATCTTCACTTTGGTACTCCCCTACTCCACCTAAAAATATGGACAACTGTGTTATTAAGTTTTCATGTGACATAAGCAGAGAAATACATAAACGAATGGATATTGTAAACTCAGTTCTTCCATCCTCCCCGATATGGTATAACAATGCTTTCAAAGCGGCGGGGAGTCCATTGGCTAATATGGTATGGTGCAAGCACAATATCACAGAAATTTCTCAAATTGTAGAGAACAGAGAGATCCTGCCTTTGGAGGAACTTATAAAAAGACATAACTTGAATACAAACAGTTTTTTACAGTATTCTCAGTTAAAGTCAATTGTTTCTAGATTTCCTAAAGAATATTTTGATTACAATTATGAGATTGACAAAAAATTTAGGTTTTTATCATTAAACAGAAGAGCAGTCTCAGGACTATATAAACTGCTACTTCATTCCTCTTTAAACCCGAACTCAAAGACGGAGTCTCAATGGGAACTTGACTTAGGGGTCCAATTTACTTCTGAAGAGTGGGGTAACATTTGGCGTAACATTAAAACGACTTCCAAATCAGTCAAAGGTAAAGTAATACAGCTGAAAATTCTTCATAGAGCTTACATTACTCCTTTCAAACTTAAAAAAATAGAGCCAAGTGCCTCAAATCTTTGTTGGCATAAATGTGGACACGTGGGAAATTTAATTCATATGTTATGGCATTGCCCTGCAGTCAAGATATTTTGGACCGAAGTCTGTAAGCTAATTTCAGGGATCATTAATGTAAACATTGCTCCATGCCCATCTGTGTGTCTGTTGGGTCATAGGGTTGCACACTTAAAATCTAGACAAGAAAGGAAGACAGTTGGTTTAGCCTTCTTGGCTGCTAAAAGAATGATTTTGTCGAACTGGAAAATTCACAAGCCAAATTGTTTCTCTATAGAAACATGGATATCTGAGTTTTTTAATCTTCTAGGTATGGAGCGAATGACAGATACATTGAATGATACCAAGTTTAGGTCTGAAACTATTTGGAAGCAGGTGAGGGGGCATATATCATCATCGCCAATGCTGACGTGATTCAGTTTGTTTTGATTGATTGAGTGATTCAGTCTGTTTTGATTGATTGTGAAACTGGGTTGATATGAGAGATGTTTGTATTTGCTAGTGTCCTGATTTTGAAATCGCACCTATCCCTGTATAGGACAGACTCTGACAATGGACTGAATATTTGAATATGAGCGTGCACTGATTTTCCCTTAATGTGGTGTTGTTGTGAATGTGTTAATGTTATTTGTTTGTATTTGTTAAGGTCTGGACTTGTGTGTATTGTGGTTGTGTAGAAAGTGTTAAAATATGAATAAAAAAAAAAAAAAAAAAAAAAAAAAAGATTTATTCCTAACCAATGCTCCTCATAAGTACACTGGTGTAGGTGTCTTTGCTAATGATCTAAGTGACCATTGTGTTATTGCAATTGTAAGACACGCAAAACTTCCAAAAACTAAACCGCAACTTCTGCTTAAAAGAGACTTTAAACGTTTCAATGAGCAAGCTTTTTACCATGATCTATCTCTCCTCAATTGCAGCAGACTTTCTCTTTTCGACAGTGTAGAGCTTGCCTGGAATTATTTTTATGTTGACTTCCTGAAATTAATTGACAAACATGCCCCACTATGTAAATTTCAGGTCAAAGGGCATAATAACCCCTGGTTCTGTCCAGAAATTGGTTCTCTGCTTAAGGAGAGATGCCGCTTGGGCGAAGGCAATAAAAACTAAATCAGAGTCTGATTGGCTCTCCTTCAGACAACTGCGCAATAAATGTACTTCTTTAATTAAGAGGGCTAAGTCTGAATTCTACCTAGCTGAAACAACAAAAAACCAATGATCCCAAAAAATTTTGGAAAGTTGTAAAATCCACTTGTGGTCCTTGTTCAGCAGTTGAACTCCCTAACTTTCTAATGAATGATTCTTGTACCCTGACAGAAAAACCAGCAATGTTGAATAGGTTCAATGAACATTTTGTTTCAGCAGGTTACTTATTTGATTCTTTAAATCCTGATTTGGTGAAGTCCGGTTCTCAATATGAATGAATGAATGAATGAATGAAGAATTTTATTTTCAAACAAGTATACAAAAAAAAAAAAAAAAAAAAAAAAAATATATATATATATATATATATATATATATATATGTGTATATATATATATATATATATATGTGTATATATATATATATATATATATATATATATATATATATATATATATATATATGTACGTTTTCCATATATAAATACAAAAAAGGACAACAAAAAGAGAAACAGATAAACAACATGGTGTATCCTGTTTGAAAAAGGAGTAGGAAGAAGTATACACTTTTTATACCTACCCCTTTCTAACTATTCATCATAATTGATGGAATTGGATTCTATATAATTCAATACAACTGTACATATAAATACATATAATTATACAACCTAAGTACTAAACAAATCCCATATAACGCGCAATTTCTACTGTATATATACACACATACGCATATACATACACATACATACATACATACATACATACACTATATTACCAAAAGTATTCGCTCACCCATTCAAATGATCAGAATCAGGTGTCCTAATCACTTGGCCTGGCCACAGGTGTATAAAATCAAGCACTCAGGCATGCAGACTGTGAAACAAGACATTTGTGAAAGAATGGGCCGCTCTCAGGAGCTCAGTGAATTCCAGCGTGGAACTGTCATAGGATGCCACCTGTGCAACAAATCCAGTCGTGAAATTTCCTCGCTCCTAAATATTCCACAGTCAACTGTCAGCTCTATTATAACAAAATGGAAGCGTTTGGGAACAACAGCAACTCAGCCACGAAGTGGTAGGCCACGTAAAGTGACGGAGAGGGGTCAGCGGATGCTGAAGCGCATAGTGCAAAGAGGTCGCCGACTTTCTGCACAGTCAATTGCTACAGAGCTACAAACTTCATGTGACCTTCAGATTAGCCCAAGTACAGTACGCAGAGAGCTTCATGGAATGGGTTTCCATGGCCGAGCAGCTGCAGCCAAGCCACACATCACCAAGTGCAATGCAAAGCGTCGGATGCAATGGTGTAAAGCACGCCGCCACTGGCCTCTAGAGCAGTGGAGACGCGTTCTCTGGAGTGATGAATCACGCTTTTCCATCTGGCAATCTGATGGACGAGTCTGGGTTTGGAGGTTGCCAGGAGAACGGTACATTTCAGACTGCATTGTGCCGACTGTGAAATTTGGTGGAGGAGGAATTATGGTGTGGGGTTGTTTTTCAGGAGCTGGGCTTGGCCCCTTAGTTCCAGTGAAAGGAACTTTGAATGCTTCAGGATACCAAAACATTTTGGACAATTCCATGCTCCCAACCTTGTGGGAACAGTTTGGAGCGGGCCCCTTCCTCTTCCAACATGACTGTGCACCAGTGCACAAAGCAAGGTCGATAAAGACATGGATGACAGAGTCTGGTGTGGATGAACTTGACTGGCCTGCACAGAGTCCTGACCTGAACCCGATAGAACACCTTTGGGATGAATTAGAGCGGAGACTGAGAGCCAGGCCTTCTCGACCAACATCAGTGTGTGACCTCACCAATGCGCTTTTGGAAGAATGGTCAAAAATTCCTATAAACACTCTCCTCAACCTTGTGGACAGTCTTCCCAGAAGAGTTGAAGCTGTAATAGCTGCAAAAGGTGGACCGACATCATATTGAACTCTATGGGTTAGGAATGGGATGGCACTTCAGTTCATAGTATGAGTAAAGGCAGGTGAGCGAATACTTTTGGTAATATAGTGTACATACCTACTTACACATGTATACATAAATACCTACATAAATATATATACATATATATACACACACACACACACACATATACATGTATATACGTATATACACACACACACATATGCATCTATACATATACATATACATATAATATAGATCAATTTATTAACGACTTAATCTCAATTAATTGGGAAAGGTATCAATTAATACCTTATGTACAGGAGGCATGGGATTTTTTATATTCTGAGCTGAGTTTAATTATTGATAAACATGCTCCTCTGAAAATTACCAAGGTAAAAGGCAGACACCTTCCCTGGATAAGTGCTGAATTAATTAGTTTTTTCAGGCAGAGGGACAGTGCATGGGCTACATTTCGTAAATCTAAGAACCCTGCTGATTGGGAAGAATACAGGAGGCTACGAAATCTAAGTGAAACTATGACAAGAAATGCCAAATCAAATTACTACAAAGAATCTCTCTCTGAGAACTTCAAAAATTCCAAACAATTCTGGTCTAAGATTAAAACAATAACTAATGCATCTAACAAATCTGTACCTAAACAAATTATAGTTAATAATAAAACAGTACATGAACCACTTTCAATTGCTCAAGCTTTCAATGAGCATTTCTTATCAGTTTCATCCATAGTGCCTGAATCATCCACCTGCATGAACCTACATCATATTAATGCTCGCCCTATTAACAGTCAGTTCTCTTTTAGGACTATTACACCGGTTGAGGTACTGAATACTATAAAGGACCTCAGAATCAGCAGTGGTCCTGGGCTGGATGGCATTGAGGCCAGATTCTTAAAAATAGCAGCTCATATACTTATGTATCCTCTATGTGATCTGTTCAATATGTCACTGTCCACCTACGAATTACCCAGAATTTGGAAATGTTCACGCATCACTCCCCTACATAAAGGAGGCAGTATATTAGATCTAAATAACTATAGACCAATCTCTATTATCTGCTCAGTCGCTAAAGTGTTTGAAAAATTAATTTATAATCAATTGTCATGTCATTTAAATGAAAAAAATATTCTGTCACCCTCTCAGTCTGGCTTTCGCTCAAATCATTCTACAACTACTGCACTGCTAAAACTTACCAATGATATTCTCACTGCCTCAAATACCTCTAAACTAACTGGTGCAATTTTTATTGACTTAACAAAGGCATTTGATTTGGTTGATCACTATATACTACTTGATAAACTCCATGCTATTGGCCTCTCACACACTGCATTACTTTGGTTCAATTCATACCTTCACAATAGGAAACAATGTGTTGTTATTAATGGAGTTAAATCTGATATTTTAACGCAGCAGTCTGGTGTGCCTCAGGGATCAACGCTTGGTCCACTTCTTTTCTCCATCTTTATTAATGATCTTCCCCTTATCTGTAAATGTTCTGTTCAGCTTTATGCTGATGATACAGTTATATATACATCTCATACAAATATATTACAGATTGAATCAGATTTGCAGAATGACTTTAATAATCTGCAACACTGGCTGGTAGCTAATAAGCTACTCCTCAACAAAAACAAATCACATACTATGATTTTTGGCACACGACAGAACATCAAATTCAAATGCAAAACACACACGTGCCGTATTTCATGTCAGGATGGCACTACTTTGCAGAAAGTTGACCATATCAAATACCTTGGACTATATCTCGACTCTGAGCTTTCATTCAACTATCATATTAATCATATAGTCAAAAAAATGAACTCTAGTCTTGGTCTCCTTTTTCGTTCTAGAAACTGTTTTTCATATAAGGTCAGAAAAAAGATTGCAACTCAACTTATATTGCCTATAATGGACTATGCTGATTCTGTTTATTGTATTGCCTCCAATACCTCTCTCGCTCCGCTTACTATAGTCTATAACAGATTGTGTAGATTTATTCTTAAATGTTCACCTACAACTCATCATTGCACAATGTATGCACTTCTTGACCTGCCCTCACCTTTGATAAGAAGGCAGATGCACTGGCTGCAATTTATTTTTAAATGTGTTCATTTCAATTATCCTACTTATCTAAAGCAGTTGTTGGTTCCTTTTTCCTCTACTCATCATCTAAGACATACTGTACAGTGTTTCTTTTCTGTACCTAATGTTTCATTGTCTACATCAAAAAAAGCTTTTATGTTCAAAGCACCAGCTGACTGGAATAATCTGCCCGCAAACATCCGCTCTATTCCATCGTTCAGACTGTTTAAACATGCCCTGGCAAGTCATTTACACAGCAATTGTATATGTAGACTTTAACAGTCATCCAGTTGTACTTCATATCTCTTCTCTTTCAGTGACATATTACTCCTATATTATTACAATAATGCCGGTCAATCTCTTGAATGACTACTATCCTGTTGTTTAATATGTTGTAATTGTAGGCTCTGATTCCTGTTTGGCCCCTTTTTTTTTTTTTTTTTTTTTTTTTTTCTCCCCCCTTCTTTTGTGTGTGTCAGAACTATGACTATGACTGAACAAAATGAGAACCCAAACGCACGACTCAAGAGTTCAACTAAAGAAATTTAATAACAAGAAAAAGTAGCAACACAAAACTCAAGACAAAGTAACAACTGAGATTCACTATAACAAAGTATCAAAGAAACGAGAACAAAACTATGACAAAACAAAGTAGCAACGGAAATACAAAACCTGACTTGAGACTTGACGTGACGTGACAAGGATCATGGACGTGATGTGACAAAGCGTGACAAAGCAGGACGAAACAAGACGAAGCAGGACCAGACAAGACAAAGCAGGACGAACTCGCACAGGACAAAGGGAAACACGGACTATATATACACACAAGGTAATGGGGAACAGGTGGAAACAATCAGGGCGTGGCAGACAATCAGACTAGAGGGAAACACACAAGGGGAAGGGCAAGTGACCTGACACAAGAGGAGAGTGAGATATCAAAATAAAACAGGAAGTCACGAGACAAGACACAAGAACAAAACCTAACAAAACATAATTTCTAAGACATGAAACAAAACCCAACAAAACATAATTTCAAGGACATGACAGTGTGTGTGTGTGTGTGTGTGTGTGTGTGTGTTTTGGGTTGTTGTTTGTATTGTGTTAACTGTGATTGGTTCTCTCTTTACGTTTATGTCATGATGTATGTATGTATGTATTTATGGCTATGTTTGTCAAATCTGTCTGAGTATAATGTCCTTATATTGTCCTGTGCTTAGGACCCCCTCGAAAACGAGATGGTTCATCTCAAGGGGCTATCCTAATAAAAGAACTTAATATACATATATATACATACACACACATACATGTCTACACACATACACATACCTATATATACATATACATACACACACACACACACACACATACATACATCTATATCTATGCATCTATGTATCTATCTATTTATATATATACATACTTATACATACATACACATACACACATACATACATCCTACACATACTCCCAATTAACACCCTTCCTGTTCCAGATACCTATTGATAAAAGACTGTTTATACCTCTTTTTAAACTGGTTTATGTTTGTACTCTGTTTAATCTCTAGCTCCAGACTGTTCCACAAGTCCACCCCACAGATTGATATGCTCATACTTTTCATTTTAGTTCTGACACTGAGTTTCTTAAAGTTCAGTTCTCCTCTCAAATTATAGCCACCTTCTCTTTCCCTGAACATTCTTTGTATATTTTTTGGCAACAGGTTATTTCTGGCTTTGTACATAATTTGTGATGTTTTAAATTTGACCAGGTCCATAAATTTCAAGGTATTTGATTTAATAAATAATGAGTTTGTGTGGTCTAGATATCCTACCTTGTTTATTATCCTTATTGCTTTTTTTTGTAATATGCATATTGGCTGTAGGGTGCACTTGTAGTTATTTCCCCAGACCTCCACGGTCTGGGGACCAAGACAGATATGGTAGAAACAGTGAACAGTACAGAGTGTGTAATGATTTATGATCTAGTAAGTGTTTCGTTTTCCCTAGTATTCCAGTGCATTTTGCCAGTTTAGCTCGGACGTGGCTTACATGTGGTTTCCAGCTCATTTTGTGGTCTATGATCACTCCAAGAAATTTACTCTCATAAACTCTTTCTATGCGTGTATTGTTTATCGTCAGGTTTATCTGTACATTTGTGGTATGTTTTCCAAACAGCATGATCTTTGTTTTCCCCAGATTCAGTGATAGTTTGTTTTTGTCGAACCACAGTTTCACCTTATTCATTTCTGTAGTGATCATCCCCAAAATCTGCTGCAATTTGTCCCCACAACAAAAAATATTTGTATCGTCTGCAAACAAGACAAATTTCAATAATTTAGATACACTGCATATATCATTGATGTATAGTATAAACAGTTTTGGCCCTAATACCGACCCTTGTGGTACCCCACAAGTAATATCCGTATAGTCTGATTTATGTTCACCTATTTGCACAAATTGTTTCCTGTTACTTAAATAACTCCTCATCCAGCTCAGCCTAATCCCCCTAATACCATACTTTTCTAATTTATTGAATAATATATTGTGATCCATGGTATCGAAAGCTTTTTTTAAATCAATAAAAACTCCAATTGCTATTTTTTTGTTGTCAATACAATTTGTGATTTCTTCTGTTAATTCCATGAGTGCCAATGAGGTTGATCTGTCCGTTCTGAATCCATATTGACTGTCTGTGAGTAGGTTGTGTTTTTCAATAAATTTATCTAGTCTATCAATATAAAGTTTTTCAAGTATTTTGGAGAACTGAGAAAGCAGAGAAACAGGCCTGTAGTTTGTAAAATGGTGTCTGTCTCCGGTTTTAAACAGTGGTATCACTTTTGCTATTTTCATGTTGTTGGGGAATTTACCAGATTGAAATGACAAGTTGCAGATGTGGGTTAGTGGCTTTGCAATGTCTTTGATAACTGATTTTACTGTTGTCATATCTATGCCGTTCCAGTCTGTTGAAGTTTTATTTTTGAATTTTCTTACGGTCTCTATGATTTCTTTTTCATCCACTGCTGCCAAAAAGATTGTATTTATATTTCTTTCCCCGTTATCCTCAACAGCCCCACCTTCTGTTGTCTCTGTTTCCTTGATTTTTGCTGCCAGTTCTGGTCCTACACTTACAAAGTATTTGTTAAAGCTGTCAACCACCTCCTCCATATTATTTATGATCTTATCATTCTCTGTAAAGTATTCAGGATAATTTGCATTTTTATTTCCATTTCTTATAATACCATTTAATACACTCCATAAACCTTTAATATTATTTTTTATTTTTCTCCAATATTTTATTATAGTATTCCTTTTTACATATCCTCATAATATTAGTTAACTTATTTTTATATTTTTTCTACTTTTCCTCTGCCTCTGTGGTTCGGTGCTTTATAAAATTCCTATAAAGTGTATTTTTCTTTTTGCAGGCGTTTTTTTAACCCTTTAGTGATCCACGGACTATTTTTGTATTTATGTACATTACTGTATTGTTTCACAGGACAATTTTTATCATATAATGAATTCAATATTTTTAAGAATTCATAATATGCTTTATCAATATCTTTTCCATCATATACCTTATTCCAATTTTGTACTATTAAATCATTTTTTAGTGATCTCATTGCTTCCTCAGTTTTCACTCTTTTGTATGTATACTTTTTGGTATAATTTTTCTTCCTATAATTACAATAATATACCACAAAAATAGGAAGGTGGTCACTAATGTCTGTCATTAGAAGCCCGCTCTCTGTGTTGTTTTCCATAGTGTTTGTAAATATATTGTCAATTAAGGTAGCACAATGTGAGGTGATTCTGCTTGGTTTGGTGATTGTTGGATATAGGCCCATACTATACAGTAAATTAATAAAATCATTTGTCATTTTATGTTTTTTTTGGGTTTAGGAGGTCGATATTGAAATCACCACAGATGAACATAACTTTTTGCATAGAATTTGTAAACATGCTTTCCATCCAGTCTTTAAATCTTTCAGTATCTGATCCAGGTGCTCTGTATATGCAGCTTACAATTACATTTTTCATCTTTTCCATATATATTTCCACCGTAATACACTCAAGTAGATCATCCACCACTGCTGTCATATTTTCAATGACTTTATATTTCAAACTTTTATCTATATATAGTGCAACCCCTCCACCATTCTTGTTCTTTCTGTTCACATAATTAAGTTCATATCCATCCAGATCAAAATCTATTCCCTTCTCCTCACTAATCCAGGTTTCTGATATGGCTATGATATTAAATGGAATCTTAAACTGTCTCAGATATTCTTTTAGGTAGTTAAAATTGGAATACAGGCTTCTACTATTGAAATGAATTATTGACATTTTATGCTCTGATTTAACACTTTTGTTAAACTGATCTTCTGAGTAATAACTGCAACTGTTATTGATATCACTGTATAGGTTGTTTTCCGGATCAATATTGTTTTCTATATCTTGTGTTTTGTGCTCTGTGTATACAAAAGTGTCCAGTCCCATTTGCTCCAGATCAACTGTCCATGGATTGAATGGAAATGTATAGTCCTTATCGAGTGTCATCGTTGTTTCAGTCATAGAGTAATCCATTTAAGTGCGTCTAGGGCATGGCAAGATGTGTTTGAGTGAGTCGTCATCATTGGTAATTGTCCAGCTCGGTGATCTCTCTGATGGCCAGCACCTTGGCCACCTCTGGTGCTCCTTTGAGTTTTATGTACACTCTGCAGTTTGCTGTCCAGGTTGACTGTATTTTGTTCGGTTTCCTCAGAAGGCGGGCCTGTCGTGCGATGTCAGAGTTTTTTTTGGTTAAATGTTCATTTATATACACACTGGTGCCTTTCAGCTTTCTCCCTTGCTGGAGAAGTGCAATTTTTTGTTTTCTGTTCACAAAGCGGATTATTATGGGCGGTTTTTCATTTTTATTTCTTCGGGGGAGAGGATGACATGCTTCAATGTCTTTGTCATTCACTTTTATTCCTTTGCTGTGTAGGAAGGAGATGACTTGTCTCTCTATGGAGTCCAGATCAGCCTCAGTGGGTTCTCCACTTGTAGACTCGGCAGCTCTCGCATAAGACCTGGGTCTGGTCTCCAGTCCACATCAATATGTAACTCAGGCGGAAATGAGTACTGCAAATGGTTTTCCTTCTTCCTTTTGTTTTTCTCCTGTGTCTGCCTCTGAAGTTCAGAGTGCTCTGTCTAAACTGGATTCCAGAAAAGCAGCTGGTCCTGATAAATTAGACCCATTCTTCCTTAAATCAGCTGCTTATTTCATTGCAGAGCCACTCTCTCATATTTTTAATTTGAGCTTTGTCACTGGTGAAATTCCAAAAGTCTGGAAGTCTGCTTTTGTTCTTCCTCTGTTTAAAAGGGGGGATCCTTCAGATGTAAACAACTACAGACCAATTCCCAAACTTTGTATCCTTGCTAAAATGTTTGAACGATTCGTCAGTGATCAACTGAAGGACTTTCTTGATACAAACAGCATTTTATCCCCTTTTCAATCCGGTTTCTAGAAAGCAGCATAGCACAATCACAGCCGCTCTTAAGGTTCTTAATGATTTTATTAATGCTTTAGACTGCAAGAAATACTGTGTTGCACTTTTTATCGACCTGTCAAAGGCATTTGACACAGTGGACCACACTTTACTGATATAAAAAGCTCACTCAGATAGGCCTGTCAAAGAAAGCAGTATCGTAGTTTGCTAATTATCTGTCTGGGAGAACCCAGTGCGTACAGATGGCTGGGTCCAATTCGTCATTCTTGGAGATCTCCAAAGGTGTTCCCCAAGGCTCGGTCTTAGGACCTATTTTATTTTCAATTTATATCAACAACATGTGTGACAATCTGTCAAATGCCTTTTATCATTTTTATGCTGATGATACCATTATCTATTGTTGGTCATCCTCGGTTGTGCAGGCTTTTGAGTTTTTACAGTCTGCTTTCAATATTGTTCAGTCTCGCCTTCAAAACCTCAAATTGGTTTTAAATGCAGATAAAACCAAACTCATGGGGCTCTAGTTTCGCAGACCAGGCGAGGCGGGGGCGTAGCGCAGATGCGCTTCGCCAACTGGGAGTGGCCAGGCGGATTTTCCAAGTTTGGCACGCCGTTCTCAGTGGCGCAAGTACTCCGCCGTTCCTCCTACCGGCGCAAGGGAGGAGAGAAGGCGTGGAGTGGGTTTGACACAGCTGATTCACATGTAACCAATCAAATGAGCCCCTGTCCTTGCCTTTAAAATGCGCTGCGCGAAGGCGTAATGAAAGTTTACACAGCTGACATGGAGGTCTATTGCCGCAGGCGGAGCGGAGCTCAGGAGACAGGCGCGGAGCGGAGACCGGCGAGCAGTGCGCACACGTCACCAAAACCTCACAGACAGGCTTCCGGAATTGTCAGGCACATGAACGATGCAATAAATACCGAAAAAAACACTATTCAATGCTACGATCACAATCAGCACATACATATATCTCCATATCAACTGTCCCGTCACAGCTGATGTCAGATCAGAGGAGATTGGCACCGTTTGTGCTGATCGTGAGGTTTTGGTGATGTGCGCCAGCCAGCCAAACTTCCACTGCGCCGGCTCCGCTCCGCCTTGCGCGGAAAGTAGACGTGGTTTCAGGAGGCGAGCTTTTGGCGCACCTCGGCGAAGCCTTTTGGCACGAAACTATCACTGCGCCAAGTTGAATCTTTCGGCACCTCCCCCCGCTGCGCCACCACTCCCATCTCCGCGCAAGTCCGTCTGCGAAACTTGGACACTGTCCGCCTCTCCCGTTTCGCCGGTCGAAACTAGCTCTGCGCGGGGTTCGCCTCACTGCGCCACCCCGCGCTGCGCCGGGAAACTAGAGCCCATGGTGTTTTCTAACCTTAGTGAACTACCAGAAAACATCCCTTCAATCTTAACCTCACAAGGTCTCCCTATCGAGCTAGTTTCAAACTATAAATACTTGGGTTTTGTTATTGATCGTGAGCTTTCATTCAAAGCACATATTGAGAGCTTGATCACTGAGGTCAGGATTAAAATAGGTTTTTACTATAGAAACAAATCCTGCTTTTCTCTTAAAGCTCGTAAATATCTTGTTTCCGCAACCTTTCTGCCTTTGATTGACTAAGGTGATGTTCTGTACATGACAGCTTCAGCTAAATGTCTACATTCCTTGAACACTGTTTATCACTGTGCACTGAGGTTTGTCACTGGCTGTAGCAGACTTACCCACCACTGCGAACTCTATGCCAAATCCGGCTGGCCCTCTCTGACTGCCCATAGGTACATGCACTGGCTGACTCTGATTTATAAGGTTCTTCTTGGCTTAGTTCCGTCTTACTTAAGTGCTCTTCTACAAAGAACTAAAAGCCGTTATGCCTTGCGTTCCAATGATATCATTTGCCTGATTGTTCCACGTGTCCGGACTGAACAGGGGAAAAGAGCGTTCAGCTTTGCTGCCCCATCGGCATGGAACTCTCTCCAGTCTGACTTGAAAATGTCTGAGCTTGTTTCAAAAGAGAACTTTCGCTTTATCTTGGTTGACAGGCAATGCGAGACCATGGAACAGTGCTTGTGTTTTTAAATTTGTTATTGTGATTCCTGCTGTTGAACTTTAAGATGTGATCTACCTTTATTACTTATTTATTGTTTTTTCTAATGTAATGTGTTATCTGTCTCTTAACTATGTCTAGTGATTGATGTGTGCTGCAGACCTCCTGGCCAGGTCCTCCTTGTAAAAGACATTTCGATCTCAGTGGGTCTTTTACCTGGTTAAATAAAGGTTAAAAAAAAAAAAAAACAACAACAATGGTTTGATGCAAACAAGTTGTCACTTAATCTGAGTAAAACTAAATATATTATATTTGGAAATAAGAAAATACACAGACCCCCTAAACTTACAATAGACAATGTTGAAATTGAAAGAGTCTATCATATAAAATTTCTAGGAATAATCATAGACAGTTCTCTTAGTTGGAAAGAACACATCAAAAATACAAAAACTAAAATTTCAAAAACAATAGCAATATTATATAACGTTAAAGATTTTGTCAATACAAATGCTCTACGCACTCTATACTACTCACTTATATTTCCCTATCTCACCTACTGCATAGAGATATGGGGACACACATTTAAAACGGTAGTTAATCCACTTTTCATTTTATAAAAAAAAAAGGTCATTAGAATCATAAACCATACTCACTATCTTGCCCCCACAAATCCACTTTTTCTTAGAAATAATATTCTCAAGCTAGAAGATCTAGCAGATCTCAACACATTAATATTTATGTACAAGGCGCATAAAAACTTACTTCCATCCTGTATTCAGGGATTATTTGAAAGCAGAGAATCACAATACCAACTTTGAGGAGCCCATATGTACAAAAAAACTTTTGCCAGGACCGATACCAAAGGTATATCAGTTAAAGGGGTGAATTTATGGAATAATCTAAGTAATGAGCTAAAATCATGCACTTCTGTCAATAACTTCAAAAAGATGTATAAGTGTGAAATAATTAATTAATATAAAACCAATTTCCAATAGATCACTTAACATGGATGCAAAATGGACTCTGTAAGAAAACAAAATATTCATGTATGTATGTATGTATGGTGTGTACGTAGCCTATGTACTGTTTGTATGTATGTATGTATGTATGTATGTATGTATGTGTGTGTGTGTGTATGCATGTATGCATGTGTGTGTGTGTATGCATGCATGTTTGTATGTATGCATGTATGAATGTACGAATGTATGTAAGTACGTATGTATCTATGTATCTAAGCATAAATCCAGAACAAGTCTTCGGTCCGATGTTACAGCAAGCGATTAAACTGTCTTACTTTAGTTTTTGTTCTTTTCTCTCGAATAATGTAGAAGCTTTTGTCTAAAAATATATTGTCTTTATTGTTTCTCAAAATTGTTTGTATAGAAACACGAAAAGTTTTTTTTTCAGATTTGTATACATCAACATTCCTTTAAATATTGACTTTGACTTGCTATGATATAGATAGGGTGGGCCCACATAAGCCTTGGCTTTCAGCCCAACCCTTTTGGTGCCACATACTACTGAACAGTGATGTGATGTGATACTATGTACTTCCTTCAACGCACCAAATAAAACAATTCAATCAATCAAAGAGTTAATTCTCTGAAACAAGAGTTACAAGGTCCTATAAACTGAAAAAATTACAGTGATTCATTGATGTGAAAAATAAGAAATTTACTCTTACTCTTACTTTTACTGTTACTTTAAGTAAATTTAAAAGCATGTACTCTTGGATACTTAAGTACCTTTAAAAGCAAGTACTTTTTTACTCTTACTCGAGTAACATGTCGACTGAGCTACTTTTACTTGTAACAGAGTAAATTTTGACCAGTAGTATTTTTACTCTTACTCAAGTACTGGGGTTGAGTACTCTGTCCATCTCTGAAATTTAGTGATCTATACATAGATGACACCTTTGCCACCTTTGATGTTTGGTTTTTGCTTGTTTTGTTTGTAGTTAACCTTTGGTGTACTGGAGATTTTGTTCATGTCTTTAATAATCTCATTCTTTTATGTGTAGATTTAGTGTTAATGTACATATGCTGGTATATGTATATTAATGTATGTGCTATGTAAATTCAATAAAGACATTGTTGGTGAAAAAAGTTGTTGTCTAGTATTACAGTGCAGCCCATAATGAAACAAAAGCATAATCAGATCTGTTCGTGTTTCATGATCCTAAAAGTATATATTTTCCTGTGTCTTTTAGGATGATGAGGTTGTCCTACAATGTACAGCCATGATCTTCAAGGAGCAACAGAAACTCTGTCTTGCTGCTGAAGGCTTTGGAAACAGACTCTGTTTCCTGGAATCCACCTCCAACTCCAAGGTACTGATGCAAGCCTTTACATTTCAGCCTTAAAAAAGCCTTAAAAAAGTTGTACAAACAAAAAATAACAGTGACATGTTTGTTGTATATATTTTTTTTTTTGTCATTTAAGTTTTTATTGGTTTTAACATATTTTCACTCAGTTACAAAAAGGAAGGAACAAAATAAACAAACAATTGTACATAAATACAAACATATACCCAAACTGTCCACCAGCCCCCTCCTGTGCCCTCTCTAAGATGTTGCCCCCGTAATATGAGCCATAAAAGCGTTTGCCATATTTGACTATTTTTATTTGGTACTTTATTCACCCTGGCAATCATGTTTTCAAAGGCAGCAGTCTCTGTCATGAGTTTAAGCCACTCTGTAAATTCTGGCCTATGTGGGCTCTTCCAGTTGCGCAAAATAAGCCTAGCAGCTACAATAAGACCTGCTACTATCAATCCCGACTCTGCTTTAGTCACGCCTGGTGGCATGAGAGATCTATCCCCCAGCAAACATAATTGTGAGGATTCCAGTAGAGGTCGCCTGAGCCACCCTTCAAGGCCTTTCAGCACCACCTTCCAAAAAGGTAGTACCATGGGACAGTCCCAAAGAACATGGAGAAATGTGCCCAATTCTTGTTTGCATTTCCAACATCTGTTGTCCTGGGTTAAGCCCATATTATATAGTTTCAGGGGTGTGAAATAGTATCTATGTACGATTTTATAATGTATAAACCAGGGGCGTAGCCAGTATTGGGCCTGGGCGGCACTGGCCCGCCCAGACAGGCTTAATGTTTTTTTTTTTGTTTGTTTGTTTTTTTTAACAATCCAATAATGATTGAGTGGTTGTTTGAGTGATTAATTCGATATGAACAGGGGCTGTATTCGTTTTTGTAAGCTTAATGAAAGCGTAATATATTTTTCATTTTAAACTCTACTCCATCGGTTCCCAAACGGTGTGCCACGGCACACTGGTGTGCAGTGGCGGTTCTGCCTATGTTGCTGCCCTAGGCAAAATTACTGGCTTGCGCCCTTTCATGTTACTACTCCAACCCCGCCTGCACCCCCGCGGCACCAGTCGGCCGCGGCACCGGGGCACCGTCAGTTGGCATCAGGCTGCTCACCTGTCAGATCCGACAGACCTGACCGGGTGGGCGCGGTACCGGCCGGTGCCGCGGCCGGCACGCCTGATGCCAGTGCCGCGGCATGTGCGGGTCAATACAGTGGTTTAGAAAACTGGCGATTGTTTTTTCCTCTCGTGCGCCTCCAAATAGGCCTAGAATGCGCCCTAGGCGGTTGCCCACATTGCCCATTGCAAAAACCGTCCCTGCTGGTGTGCCATGAGGCAAGTGCGGGTGTGCTGTGGGATTTTGTGACAACCATACATTATTATTGCAATATACAATTACAGAAAAATAATTATTTTTTAATTTACTATATCACTACTTTGTATGCACTCATTTCATAATACAGAGGCAAACTCTACCAAAAAACAATTCTTAAAAAACTCAAAGAGAACCCCATATTTCTCTTTGGGGTAAGACTCCGAGTCTTACCCCGAACTCTGAGTTGATCTACTCTGAGATAGGAAACTCTGAGTTTTCGGTTCCAGAACAGCTGATTTGAGTTAGTTTGATCAACTCGGAGTAGCAACGGGGAAGCGTCGGGCTGCGTTTTTCACCCCAGTTGAATTGGAAACCTTAATGCATTCATACAGCGAGTTTGAACATGTTTTTTTTGTGCAACACCGCTGCAGCGGCAAAGGAGAGGGAGACGGCGTGGGAGAACACTGCTGCTCGGGTCAATGCGTAAGTTTAAATGTAGTCCGCTGCAATCACAATAATATTACAGGGGAAAACTGCTTGAACGGAAGCCTATTAATTTATTTCATTTAGGTGCAATCCCACGGGGGAGAAGCGGTAACGCTCAAAAAGATAATTGTCTGGAAATGCTAAAAAATCTATGCGCAGACTTATAATCATCTCCCGACGAGTAGGCTAAGTTAAATACGGTGTGTGGCTGAAAGAGGGCGGACACAGAGAGAAACTCGAGGTTTCATGAGGAAAACCTGGTCCCGACCAGGTTAGTTTTATGGAGTCTGTTACTGCAGTAACTGACCGAGAGCTTAAGTTACCTCCCTCTGTGAAACAGGATAGAGTTACCCCTCTGTCTCTGCTTTGAGTTACCTCCCTTTGTGAAACAGAAAACTCAGAGTTTCCCTCATTTCAGGGTTAACAGACTCAGAGTTTTCCCTAAACCTGCTTTGGGAAACGGACCCCTGGACCATGGACAGTGCAGCTTCCTTGCATTGACAGTTGAAGCCTAATTTGATGAAGTTTCAAATTAATTTTTGAAATATTTCGTTAATAAATATTTCATGAGTAATATTGTTGTCTTTGTCACATTTTATTTGGCATTAGTAAATAATTATGCACATTTACAGATATTTTAGATGATATGAGTGATAACCACTGCTCTATTCCAAGCCAATATTTTCTGGTTAAAAAAAAAAAAAAAAAAAAAAAAAAAAAAAAAGGCCCACCCACATTTGTTCAGGCCCACCCCAAAAAAATATTCTGCCTACGCCACTGGTATAAACTTGCTTCTTGCATCCCTCGTGGCCCAGTCTACATTCGAAATCACTTCCTGCCATAAGTCTTCTGTAATCTCACTACCAAGATCCTTTTGCCATATTAGTCTCAAGCTTTCACACAGTCTAGTTTGAATACTTGACATTCTCCTATAAAACATTGAGGCAGAGTGTAGAGTATGAGGAGAGTTTAAATATTCTTGAATCTTATTCTCCTTTCCTCTTCTCTCTTGAGCCCAAAAACAGATCCTACGCTGCTCCTCCTTTGTAAATATTTCCAGAAATCCCCTTTATCAGTTAAACTGAATTGGTTTTTAAGAGTCTCAAATTACATAAATGACTGATCCCTGTAGAGATCTTTGACTACACAGATCCCCTTTGCCAACCATGTGTTCCATAAAAACACCTTTTACCCTATACAGACTGAGGGATTATTCCATATGGAAGAGTAGCTTTGTTTGTATTGTGATACCCCCAAAATCTTATGTGCCCTAGCCCACGCCCACTGGGAATGTTGTAAAATTGGGTTTCCTTCTTCTGTCGCTGTATTCTTCTGTGACAATAGTTCCATCACACTAAATGGGGCTGCGAGAGACCTCTCTATCCTTACCCACCCAGGATTAGACTCATAATTGGCCCAATGTCTTACTAGTTTATTCATTTCAAATGCAATGTTATATAATTCCATATTTGGGAGAGCCAATCCACCACAGTCCCGTGATGCGAAGAGTTTTTTCAGACTAATCCTAGGCTTTTTTCCTTTCCATAAAAATTCCCTAATCAAAGTATTATATTGTCTGAAGATTCCATCAGAGATGGTTACTGGCAACATCATGGAGATGTAATTAACTTGTGGGGCAACCACCATTTTAATAATATTGATTTTCCCCCATAAGGTAAGATTCAGCACTTTCCATTTATCTAAATTTGTCTTGATTTTTCGAATTAAAGGAGCCATATTAATAGAAATTATATTTTCCAAATCTGAACACAACCTAATGCCTAAATATTTCATTCCAACTGGAATCCACTTAAACTGGAGCGTGGTAATAATTGATTGGCTGCACCCTCTCGATACCGGCATACATTCAGACTTTTGCCAATTAATCTTATAACCTGATATCTTCGAAAAAGATTCAATGGTAGATAGAACATTAGGAATTGACAATACAGGGTCTTTGATCAGTAATAAAATATCGTCTGCATACAGAAACATTTTGTGTTCCTCTTCCCCGTGTAAAACCCCTTAATACTATTGTCTGTCCTGATTGCGGTGGCCAGGGGCTCCAGAAAAAGTGTAAAGAGCAGAGGACTGAGAGGGTCTCTTTGTTTGGTCCCACGTGTTAAGTTAAAGAAAGGCGAAATCATTCCATTTGTTGTTACTGCTGCCCTTGGATTTGAATAAATTATGTTCACCCACTTGATAAAACTTTTGCCACATCCGAATGATTTAAGGGTATACTGTAAAAAGCCCCATTCCACCCTATCGAATGCCTTCTGGGCATCTAAGGAGAAGGCAGCAATTGGGGTGCTTTCCTCCCGATTAAGCTGTAGTATAAGGTGCAGTAGGCGTCTGACATTGTCTGTGGATGATCTTCCCTTTATAAAACCTACTTGGTCTGGATGAATCAAGTGTGGCAAAATGCTTTCCATCCTCCCAGCCAAAACCTTTGTCAAAATTTTGCAGTCTACATTAATCAAACTGACCAGTCGAAAACTTCCTGGATCAGTGGGGTCTTTATCTTTTTTAATAATTAGTGATATCAGAGCTTCATTAAATGTGTCTGGTAGTTTCCCCAGTAAGAATGATTCTTAATACACAGTCGTTAGGATAGGAGCCAATTTGTCAATATACTTCTTATAATATTCTGAGGGAAAGCCATCTAAGCCAGGTGACTTTCCAGTCTTCATTGATGAGATGGCACTTTTGACCTCTTCTACCGTTACAGGACTACCCAGATAGTTTTTCTGATCCACTGAAATTTCTGGCAATTTAATCTTTGAGAAAAATGTCTCATAGTTACCCACCTCTGGATTAACCTCAGATTTATAAAGTTGTTCATAAAAATTTGCAAATACCTTGTTAATGTCCCTTGTATTTGTTACCAATTCCCCTTTCTCATCTTTAACAGCTGGTATGGCATAACTAGCCTCTTTCTGGTGTAACTGCCTAGCCAGTAGCTTCCCTGATTTTTCTCCACTCTCATAAAAATTACTTTTCAATCTAAATAGGGCGTACTCTGCTCTCTTATTGTATATTTCATTTATTTGGAATTTCAAGTCACATATTTGTTTGAGTTGCAGATCAGTGTGTTTCTCAGCATTTTTTTCCCTCTAATTCTTTAAGTTTAAATTCAAGATTGTTCACCCTTTGTGTTTGCTCTCTTTTTTTCCCACTGGAATATGCTATAATTTTCCCTCTTATAGCCTTAGAGGCTTCCCAAACTGTCCCAACTTTATCTGTTGACCCCATGTTCACCTGGAAAAAATTGTCAAGTTCCTCTTCTACTAGTCTATTAAATTCTGGGTCCTGAAACAGAGATATATTCAGTCTCCATCTATTTTTCTTTGCTTCGCTTGGCTCCATTATTAAACCTAGTTGCACCGCAGCATGATCAGTCAGAGCTATAGGTCTGACTGATCATGCTGCGGAAGCATATGTATCTACCTTCCTAGCAACCTATATGTCAGGGGATATGTGTAAGCTGGCTATGTGTAAGTATGATTAGCATCTATCAGCAGTAATTCATCTTGCACAGTTTATGGAAAACACTAAACATTTCTATGAAAACCTATGAGTCTCACGCCCCTATATGTATGCGAGTAAATATATGGTTATGTATTAGCATTAGCGGAATCATGTGACTATATGGGGTTCAGGGATACAAGTAACGGTCTTCTTGGGTGTCGTAGTCGAGTCCGTCCAGGTCCACTTCAGTCTCGTCCTCCCCGGGCTCAGGGAGGGAGACCATAGGAATCGTGTCGCCATGGTATTGAATTAATTGATAAGGAGGTGGTGCGGGAAATCTGTCATTAATTGCCGTAGTGATGCATTGCAGACAGAGATGTCTGATGCATGGTATGCAACAGCATCCGCATAGCGTGAGTACTGTAACGGCAAAGAGCAAAGATGTCAATACAGAAACTATCACAGTTTTCCATTTTCCAAATGAATGATCAAGCCAATTAGCTAAGGGATTTGTTATCCCTGAGTGTGCTACCAATTCTTCTGCCATGGTCTTTAAGCCAGAAAGAGCCCGAGTTACAGAGCCGTCCGGTGCTGTATTGTTTGGAATGAAGATGCAACAGTCATGAGAGAACATAGCGCACACACCTCCTTTTTCAGCTAAGAGAAAATCAAGGGCCAATCGGTTTTGGTAAGTCATTAATGAAGTAGCAGCCAATTGTTCATGCAGACCAAAGATAGCATCTCGTGTCATGTTGCTCAGCCGTTACACATTGAAATGTATGAAATTTATCCTGTCAACATTCTTATTTATAGTGACCCACCAGAATAACGAGGATTCAAAGCCTGCTGCAACCTGGTCCACTAATTTTTATTCATCAGGCACACCCCGTGGGATCCCAATTGCGTCAATGTATATGGGAGAATTGTGGTAAAGGTCGAATGCAGCTCTTTTGTGCAGGTGTGATTTGGCGACAGGCTGGAAATCATAGTGAAATTTGTCATAATGAGAAACAAGTTCAGCTGCTGTAATTTTTATCAATGTAATGGGTGCAATCAAGGATAGTATGGTGCATGTTCCTGTCCAGCTAGAAGGAAGTGTATTCCTTAGGCGATTCCCACCACAATACCAATAAACATCTGAACGAGAGTAAGTCAGTGTGGTTGCATTTGGCCAGTTGGTAACATTAATGGTAGTTGTGCACCAATTCTCTGGTATGTCGCCTACATTGAGACCAGATATGTCAAATTTAGTGAGACAGGTGTGATTGTTTCTGACAGGTGTAAATATTGGTGGGATCGCCTTTGGTGGGGACAGCGGGTACGTTGTCTCCAGATGTTTGCATGCTTTTGTGGGATTTTCAGTGGTGTGTAAGTGCATCATGCAAAAGGTCTCATTTTCAGAAAATGGTGATGGAACAGTTAACAAAGTTGGTCTAGGAGTTGAGCACACTACACAGTCTTCTCTAGTGGCCATTCTGGCTGCGTTCTCTACCCAGTCCAGCCAATAATTTTTCTCAGTGAAACCCGTTTCAATTTCCAATACATCTGTTACAGAGAGGTTAGCAACGTCTTTGGCCATGATGCCGTCGGTAACCAATTTAGTAGTGTTGCTCATTTCAGGAGGTTGTTGTGCCGTCACAGTTATCATAAAATAGCCTAAGGGGTCAGTTCCAGTTTCGTAAGCCCCAAGGACGTAGTGGTTTGTGTCTGACAGTTGTGGTTTTTTCAATGTGAGGATCAATGGGTTGCAAGATTTGTCATTACAGGGGTATCGTGGGGTACCCTTAATTAGTGCCAATCGTGATTTTAATGGGTTGTCCAGTTGGTAGCCCCAGTCTAGTGGGCCAGTATTCACCACAAGACAAGACCACAAGACAAGACAAGATCCCAACCAACACCACAGTAGGGGCGACCCAGATAATATTCACCATCGTGATGGCCCTGGTTCCTGGTACCATCACTGCATATGTATTTTTCAGACCACCCATGTGCTTGTTCATTAGGGCCACACGTGATGACAGCACACAAATCAAAAGTTATGACCCCATCTTGGTTTTCAACAAATTGCAGGTTAATCAGGTGGCTTCTACCACTTACAGATCTTTTTGTCAGGTGGCGTGGTGTGGTGGTAGGATAGATCAATTCAGGGTCAGTGTGGTTTTGCTTAGCTGTGTGGGACTTGGAAGTTAGGATTTCCCACACCAAAACAGGCAGAACTATCATCAACGTTAGTGTCACCAAAATAGCTACAGCTACCCTGGTGCCACAACCCAGTCTCCAGAGAGGAGTTCTCCTGGATAACTCCCTTGTCATGTGCCTGTCCACTCGATGGTATGGTCTCATTTCCAGTGTAGTCATTGTCAGTGCCTTACTATCTAAGTGTGCCCCAGTCTGGGTCACGGGTCAGTGTCAGTCGGCAAGGTTAGTAAGTCAGTCCGAACCTCAGTCAGTGTTCTGTCATTCGGGTCTTTTGTCAGTGCACAATGGGTCTTGTGGATCCAGTTACTCAGTCTGTCGTCTGTCAGCCAGACCTTCACACAGTGTGATGTGACCTCAGCCACCTTATACGGTCCCTTCCATCTCGGAGAGGACCAGTTCAGCTTGTTGACCTTTCTGAGCACCCAGTCTCCAACCTCCACTGGTGAGGTTTCCTGGTCCTGTTCCTTGGAGAGTATTGCGGTCACCTGTTGAGAGATACTCATCATAGTATTGTTCAGCTGTTTCACATATTCACCCAGATTCTCATATTGTAACAGCACAGGCGGTGTGTCGGTTGGTGCAGTGGTGAACGGACAGGGCATCTTTCTTCCTGTCAAAATCTCATGCGGGCTGACATTCAGGGTCGCATTTGGAGTCGACCTCAAGCTGAATAGCACAATGGGTAGGGCCTCAACCCATGTTAATTTGGTGTCTGCGCAGACCTTAGCCAATTCTTCTTTAATAGTTCTGTTTGCCCTTTCCACCAGCCCTTGAGAGGCCGCATGATAAACTGCACCAAACTTGTGTTTAATCCCAAACCGCCTTTCCACTTCTCTCAACTCTTCACCAGTGAAACAAGGACCATTGTCAGACCTGATCAGCTCAGGTACTCCAAATCTGGGTATTATTTCTCTCGTCAACCATTTAATCACTTCCTTCCCCTTCTCAGTTCTGGTGGGTGTGGCCTCAACCCACCTAGAGAAAGGATCAACACAGATAAGAAGATATCTCTTGCCCTCGGTCCTGTGCTCCGCTCCCATATCAGTAAAATCAATCACTATCTCTTTCCAGGGAGCATCAGGCACAGGAAAGGTCCCCAGACCTGCTTTCAGTGAAACCTTTGGATTGAAGTGATTGCATATCTCACATGACTGTACAAAATATTTGGCAATGTCCTTCAAGTGAGGATGCCACCAATGTTGCGAGATGAGGGCTGTTACTCTAGAACTAGCGCAGTGCGCTCTGCTGTGTGCCTCTTGGCATAACAAGTTCAGTAGTCCCGCTGGAGCTACTATTTTGCCCTCATGGTTTCTCCAGAGCCCTGTACAGTCTTTTGTGGCTCCCTTTTCCAGCCATGCTTGCTTCTCAGCTGGAGCAGCTGCCTGTTGCAGCTCCTTGATATTCTGTACACATAGGTCCCTATGTGGTTTATCATCAGTTTTCTTTTGAGACATCTGTTTATGCACATTGTACCCAGCTACATCTTTTGCTGCCATGTCTGCCGCATTGTTGCCTCTAGCCACTTTGCCATCCCCCTTTTGGTGTCCTCTGCACTTAACTATGGCAACCTGATTTGGTTCTAGCAGAGCATAATAAAGATCCATGAGCTGATTCAAATGTTTAACAGGGGTGCCGTCTGAAGTCACAAAACCTTTCCTTCTCCAATGACACATGTCCACGTGTACTGCTTGAACTGCATAGGCCGAATCAGTGTAAATAGTGGCAGTTTTCCCTTGTGCTAATTTACATGCTTCTGTTAGCGCAACCAATTCTGCCATTTGAGCTGATGCTGGTTGAGGAATTAAATGTGCCTGTCTCGTCTCTAAACCAGCTGCTGTTTCCTCCACAACAGCATATGACGTCACTAAGCCGCCAGTGGGAGAGTGATGGCTGTGACCGTCGCAGTACAGTGTCATCTGAGCATCCTTAAGTGGTTCTTTGTGTAGGGTGGGATGTAGCTGCATTTCCTTATCAGTCTCTGCCGCACAATCGTGATCTTGCTCAGTGTCCATATGTGTTGCCATATTAGCCCCTTCGCTGGTGAAGTGGATGTGACGTTTGTTAAGAAGATGTTGCAAGCCGTGGATCCTGTTAGCTGACAATGTGAATGCATTGGAGTCAAGAAATGCTTTCACTCCATGTGCTGTGTGCACAATGGTGTGGTTGCTCATTGTGATGTGGGATGTTTTGTGCACTGCTTTGCCTATGGCGGCGACATGTCTGACGCAAGTGGGGTGTCCAATCTCAACATTGTCTAATTTTGAGCTATAGTACATCAGTATTTTTCTGTCTGTTGTACTCCTACTCTCCCCCTTTTGATAAAGAACGGCATTGACAAACCCGTTCTTTTCATCAACATCCAAGTGAAATGGCTCAGAGTAATTAGGAGCATGGAGAGCACATGCCGATGACAGTGCTGTTTTGACATCAACAAAAGCTTTTTCAGCTGCGGCAGTCCACTGCAACGGGGAGTTGTAGTTTTTGTATCCTGCTTGAGTCATCAATGCTCTGAGTGGTGCCACCAGGTTGGAAAAGTCAGGGATGAAATTTTTGCTGTATGTCACTAGGCCTAGAAACTGCATCATTGATTTGACCGTATCAGGTTTGGAGTGGTTTAAGATGTCAGTTTTGTGTGCAGTGGTGATGTGTAGGCCAGAAGAGCAGACCACACGGCCTAAAAAGGTCACTTTAGGTCTCCCAATTTGGAGTTTGTGTTTGGAGACCTTGAAGCCGCATTTTGCAAGATGCTGAAGCAGCATCTCTGTGGCAGTCATTATGGAATCTGAATCAGGAGCTGCCAAAAGAATGTCATCCACATATTGTAGTAGCACTACCCCTTGTGGTAAAGCCAAAGACTGCAGTTGCTGTCTTAGCACATGATTGAATATAGATGGTGAGTCTATAAACCCTTGAGGAAGGCGAGAGTAGGTGTACTGTTTGCCTTCATATGTGAATGCGAATAGATGTTGTGATTTTGCATGGAGCGGCACACAAAAGAAAGCATTAGCCAAATCAATGCATGAGAAAAATTTGTGGCTTGATGAGATTGCATTCAGCATTGTGTAGGGGTTAGGTGTATCATAATTTGTGGGCACCACAATTTTGTTAATGGGCCTCAAGTCCTGCACCATCCGGTGGTCAGGCTTGCCAGTCTTAGGGACTGGATTGATAGGAGTGTTCCATTGAGATTTAGTTGGTACAAGAACACCCGTGTGTAGCAGTCCCATTATTGTATTCTTGATCCCCATTATTTGATCAGGCTTGAGAGGATACTGGGCTCTGTATATAGGCACAACATCAGGTTTCAATGAAATGGAGACTGGTGGAATGTCAACAAGGCCAATGTCCGTCGGCCCCGTGGACCACATTGTGTTTGGTAGCTTATCAAGTACAGCCTGTGTGTTTGGATGATCAGTGTTTTCCCTACCATGTGTCCTTGATAGATATTTTTTTTCAGGATTGAGCGTGGCATGTGAGCTATGAGTGATCATGTAAGTCTGAGTGGAGGCAGAGTACCTAAGATGTTTGTTTTGGGTTGGCGTCCAATCGCATGCTGCAAGGCAACTCTTTATCATTGGATCCAAGTTTTTTGCCTCTCCTCCACTGGCCACCTTCAAGGTTATGTGAGGGGCGGATGTGTCAGCCAGACCATACAGAGGCTCCAATGAAGCTGGCAGAGTGACTGCAGCAGCAACCCCTGCTGGCCCGACATAGATATCCCGTATGGCAATAACAGGATATTCCTCTGTTTCCTGGCATGTCTCCATAAAGCCCTCCCACAGGGCATCATAGTTATCATCACCGTAAAGTTCATAATTAAATGTACAGTGCGGTGGATCAGGTGGATCAGTGTATGGATGCATAACAGAGATCCATGGGAGCCATGAGGAAAAGGTGTCATGTAGTGATGTGGATGTGAAGTTTGGGATAAGCCCCCACCAAATTTCAGCACTCTGTGTGTCATGGTCATCAGATAATTGGGCATCAGCTTGAAGCAGCTGTCTCATTGCTCGTTTTGCAGTGGCGCAGCGCTGCACAGAGCCATTAGGGAAAGTAACTTCAACATAATCAGGAGCCATTAGCAATGATATGTTCTGGGAGCACAGTATGTCTCTGGCCACTAGGTTAACGGGGCATACAGGGGATAATAGGAAAGAATGTTCAAATTCAAGTGTGTTCCACAGGCATGGGACAGGGCTAGACAGAGGCCACTCTTCTGTGTTTCCCGAGAATCCAACAACAGGTACGGTATTCAAAGATTTGGGGAGTGGCGTGTTAATTGTGGAATACCTGGCTCCTGTGTCGATCATACACATGTAATCTCGGCCATCAACTGTTAGTGTAACGAGAGGCTCAAGAAACAAATCATCTGAACACAGTGAGTCACCTGCTGTCAGTCCTGGGCAGCCCTATTGCAGTGGCATCTGTGGGCCACCAGGGGCCTGATGCCAGTTGTTAGAGTTTTGATGTGGCTGTGAGGGAGCCTGTTGGGGAGGGCCAGGCTGTGGGGGCGGATAAACGTCATAAGGATAGTGCGGGGTGGCAAAATCCTTGGGGCCGAAGTCTCTAGGACAATTTCTGGCCCAGTGTCCGTATCTGTTACACCTGTAACATCTGTCATTTCTCCCTGGCCCCGAGCTGAACCTGCGATTGTATGTTTTGCCCCTCCCACCATTTTTGTATGTACGGGGTCCCTGCTGTGCTGTCCCCTGTCGATAAGCGTTAGGGCCATCAGGCGCTGAATTAGGGGTCTGCACAGGTTGCGGAGCTTGAGGAGGAGCCTGTTGAGGCAGCTGTTTTGTTTCAGAAGCCTTATTTTGGTTTACTTTATCTCTCATCTCCCTTAATTGTGTTCGAGCCATCTGTGTCTTAAGGGAGGCCAGCTCTTTTTTCTCCTCACTGCGTTGCTCCAGGTCATTGTCCAGATATAGGGTGACATGAGCTGCCCATGTGGGGTAGTTCAAGGTAGCCAGGCCTACCACCTTTTTGAGTGCAGCTCGGGTGGGCGCAGGCACTGAAGCTTCAACTGCGCCCCTGAATAACAGTTCAAGAGTCTCATTATCAACAGGATCTTCACCAGTTCTGTCCTGCCACATTTCCCGCACTCTAAGTAAATATGCAGCCCCTTTCTCATCCTCATCAGGTGGGATGCGACTCAACTCAGCTGAGCGCATCTGTACTGGAAATTTATCTCTTATGGCAGGCCAAAGAGAATGAACCAAGTGACTCAAAGGCACGTCGTCTGGGTCTGCATCAGTCAGACAGTGTTGCTCTATTTCTCTCAACATTCCCAAGGACGTGCAAGTTGTAAACACACGTCTGAAATCACCCAGAGCAGGGACTACGCCTGCGCATGCCTCCAAAAATGCCTTTATCCAAGGGGCACCCCCTTTGTTGATGTCAGGCAGCTTGGCTTTAATCAATGTTGTGTCTTGTAGAGAAAAGGGCGAATAAGAGGTGGAGGCACGGCCTCCAGTGGTGGTTGATGACACTAAAGGCATTTGATTTTGACGACGACGGGTGTCTGCACAATTGTGAATGTTGCCATGATTTCTACTGTTAGGGCGACGGAATGAATCAGCAGATACTCTCCCATCACGGGGGCCCCTTCGCCCACCAGCATAAGGTGCTCCACGTGCAGCAGTGTCACTACCTTCAGTTCCAGGGTTGTTCATATATTCATGTTCAGATGTTGGAGTGTCTGATTGAAACTGGTCAGGGTCAGTGGAATCAGACGAAACGTCTGAAGTAGGTGGCTCTACTCGAGTGCTAGTAGACATGGGATCCGTGCACCTCTGAGCAGTATCATTCAGATAGTCCTCTACTTGTTTTTGGGATGCTCTATCCCCTGAGTGTGGAGCCAATTGCAACAACCCATTTTTGACAACCACTAATGGAGACACATCAGCAGTGGTAGTGTGAAGTGTGCAAGGTTTCTTAGAGCTAGTGGCATCACTCAGAGGCATCTGATGTTGGACAGCTTCCAACATGCTCCTCGCCTCGGCATAGGGAGAGGGGGAGGTCACGGGTGCTGGAGCAGTTTCAGTTACCATGGGTGACAATGTTTTGGTTTTGATCACGGCCTGTTGTGCCTGAATTGTTTTCGCTTGGGACGTGTTATCTGTAAACTCGGCAGCTTCCGACTGAATTGTTTTTGTTATGAATGTCTTATCGGTACTCTCGGCACAGTGTGTCTCTGGAGAAGGCAAGGGTTTAGCTGGCACCTGTTGTTGTGGTTGTGCAGAGGACTTCTGAATGGAGAGCTTAACCTCTCCCAAAAAACAGTGGCAGTTCGCAAGAAATGTTTCTGTGTGTTTTACCTCTTTTCCTGCTCTTCCTTTCCCTACTCTCCCTAATCCTCTCTGCCACACACCTGTTTCCTGCAACTTTTCTTTTGCCTGGGCCACACTTCTTGCTGCCTGTTGCCAAATATAGGTAAATGCACTCAGTTCAGGTGGAGCGCTTTCGCACCCCCCAAACATTCCCCTCTCCTGCATTTCCCTCACCCAATACACAAACCTATCCATGGCTTTCTTTTCTTCCTCCTTTGGAACCTTTTTCTGCCATCTTGTCAAGGTTTCTAACAGCACCAAGCCCAAGGACCCGGGTTTGCAATCCTTCCATTTATCAACAACCTTTTGCGACATCTTTAAATGTAGACACGTGTCAACAGAGAGGGCAAATGGCTCAGCGCCCGAGTGGGGACCCGATTAAGAAGCTTCTACACGGAGCCTAGTGCTCTGTGCGCTTAATCGCTGGGGGTTCTCCCAGTCTATCCACTCGTTTTAATTCACCACCTCTGCAACACCTTAAGCTAGAAAATCCCCGTTCTAACCTGTTCCAATGCCCCCCTTGCAGAACTACTTGAGATCTGTATCAGGGCAGGAATTCTCGACCAGTCTCAACTGTTCGATACACTGCCACAGGCACAGTAAAATATCAATCAAGTAGGAAACCACCCCGCATTGGTATGAAAAACAACAGACCTTTCCCTGTGTCCTTATAGAGCTTTAGGCCTATTCTCTATAGCAATTGTGGGAGAAAAAAATTCCCACTTCCAGTGGCCTCAGACGCAGCCTGGCAACGCCCCCAATGGTGTCGCACTCAGCAGCATCAAAATGTCTCCTGACACCAGACTATTTGGCAGTAATCCGGCCTCAGTTTATGTGGGAGCTCTAGCGTCCTATAAAACTTCTCTTTTCTCTTTTAGATTTACCAGTTTAAACTAGACTAGGACACTTATTCACTTTCCCTCACGTGAGTCTATGTGATTGATACTTTACATGTGACCATTCAGTTGATAAACACATACAGTTATGTATTTCCCCCCAAATTTATCACAATTTTTTCGATCAGAGAGTAGCATTAATCAGACAATCTAATTTAGTATGACCAATGTGCAGAAATTTTTGATAGAAAAAGGTTTTCTGCTCACCTTTGTTTTAGGCGCCCGGAATTGTCTGAGAAAGGTTCTCCTCCAACCGTCTCCGGCGGTCCCCAATGGGACACGGCCTCAGAGTCAGTCAATCCGGGTCACGGCACCAATTGTTAGGACCCGATTCTTTTGTTGAATGGCCAAGGACAGACCGGAGTCAATCTTCAGCTCTCAGATATAATATTTATTTGGTCACATGTAAAGCAAAGCAGCGCTGGTCTCAGTGTGACAGAGCTCTCGCAGGATCTCAGTCAGAATGAGTGTCGATATCAGGAAATGATACATATTTATGTTCTTGGGCTTGGGCCTGCCCCGTACATAGGTTGGACTTTAAACGCAACCGAGAGTAATTGGCCAGTTACCGGACATGGACAGGCCAACCACTGTCCATGCCTTGATCTCGGAATGTGTGATGCTATGTGTATGTATGTTGATTGGGCGTGTATCTAATGCAATAGACCTAACAAATAAGATAGAGAAAATATGTCTGGTTCCAGCTTTGTTTACCTTCTGCTAATAGTCAAGCTGTTCTGAATAATACAAGAAGCATTGAACTTTAACATGCATTGAATACTGCAAGAGACATGAACTATAAGGCCAATTATAACATTGTGATTTAAGGTATGATAAACATTTCTTTCTTCTTAAGGGGTTTTGTAACCTGTTTACATTCCAGGATACTATCCTTATACAACTAGTCATGGCTTAGCTAATGTATATTCTGTACCTCATATTGAGATGACAACCCATGAAGAGGAATGGGGCAATGAGTAAAAAGAAAAAAGAAAAGAGAGGTGTCGCCCAGCTGCCTATCAAAACCCAAGTAACCAATAACGTAACAAACCTCGTATATAACCTTTTCAGAGCAAAGAACAATATATATAGAACCTTATACCCACCCCCTACCTTATTCTCACTCTTGAGAGACCCACCGCAAACATGGTCCATGAGTCACACTGAAGTGACTCATGTTAGGACAGCGAAACAGAAACAAAACCAAACTTACTCTTCTTCACCCCAACATAAATAATTTCAAACAGGGCTTAAACAGTAAGGCGTGAGACCACATCACCCTTTACATTGGCTTAAAAGAAAAATACAAACTAAAAAACACCTGTTCAATGTCTTCAACCCACCCTAATACGTCCAACGCCCCAGTGGTTGGGCACATAGTCTTATATCCTACTTAATGTGTCCTGGAGGTCCCGACAGCAACTTGGACCGAGTCCAAAAAAGTAAAGATTGAAAAACGGGTCCTCGCGTTACTGCGCCCAGAGAGTTGCCGTTCCGATCCATCACATAAGTCCAGATCCCACCATAGTCATCTACTGGCTCAAACGTAGGTCTAGTAGCATCTGATGATCATTCCCGCTCCTCCGTCCCGCCATTGTTAAGAAAGTCCATTGCCTCCCGGTGATCCGTAAACTTCATTCTTTTCCCTTTCCATGTAAAACGCAGCTCCGCTGGGTATGCAAGGGTGAAGCGCACATCCAGGTCGTTTAGCCGGCCTCTGACGTCTTTGAACTTTCTTCTCTTTTCTGCCGTCTCTTTAGTCGTGTCGAGGAAGAATGACAGCCTGCAGCCATCCCAGATTATTTCCTCCTTGTTTCTGTATTTCTCCCTTGCGGCAGCCAACACTCGCTCCTTCTCCAGAAAGCTTAGAAACCGCATGATAATCGGCTTGGGTGGCCGGCCTTCCTCAGGCATTGGTACCGGGGCTCGGTGCGCTCATTGCAGCTGCGTTCCGTCAAGTTCAACCCCCAAAGCTTCGGAGATGATTTTCCTCACACACTCTGCTGGCTTGCCGTTTTCGAATCTCTCCCTCAGACCGAGGAGTCGTAGGTTCTGACGTCTGTCTCTATTAGCAGCATCTTCAACAGCCCAGTGCAGCTCCTCACACCTTTTAGCACTTTTATCCGCTGTTTGACGAAGCTGGTGGTTGTCGTCTTCCAGCTGAGAGATTCGGGTTTCTGCTTCATCTAGCCGGAGGAGGATTCTGTCGACGTCTGTTCTTAGCCCAACATTGGCCTCCTTAATTTCTGTCATATCCGCTTGCAAAGCCTCTAATAGCTTCCCAACTTATCCCCTCTCTTCTATAGCTTTTTGCAGAGACTCTTGGATCGCGGACAGCACGTTTGCTTCATTACACTCTCCTTTCCCAACTCCTGTAGCTTTTGCTAGCTTAGCGTTAGCTTCGCCAGTTATGCCAGCCGCGGTGCTTTGTCTGCTGGTGGCCAATCTGACCGTCATTGTGCCAGATTTCTTAACTCAATAACGTTAACTGTCACTTCCTAAAGGAAAACTTGGTGGTGGGTTAATTGGGACGTTTCCAACTAGGCGACCATCTTGCTCGGTGACCCCACATGACTCCATGTTTGTTGTATTGATAACAATAGTATTTTTAGATGAGTGCTCCAAAAAAAAAAAAAAGTATAGGTATAGGTAACATTATTTAAGAAACATTTTAAATTTCCCCTCTGCATACATTCTTATATTACTATAACTGTATTGTAATTGTAGGATAATTTTTAATTTAATATTTGTTATATGTATATGAGGGGCATCGCCAGGCGAGACCCCTCCTCAAAATCCAGATGCTTCCCAGTTTCTTCTGGGCCATTGTTGCAGTGAGTGACCACCCAGGGACCAGGTTGGACAGCTTAGGGGAGCCTGCTTTACTGGTAACCCCCAGAAACCAGAGGCCTGTACCATAAAGCTGGATTAACATAGTCGGGCTTTCTCTTACTTATCTGGCTTCACTTAACGAGACATCAGCACTCAGGATTTTCAGTACCATAAAGCCGGCTATCAACTCACTAATTCAACCCAGGCTTTCCAATCTAGATCTGTGCGCGCTCACATAAAAAGGCCGGAGTTTGCTGCATGCGACCAGTCACAGACATGGAAAAATCTACCCGCGCCGCATACGTCACAACCAAGGAGTAGACAATAATCATTAATAAATACGAGGAATATAATAATCCAGGCAAAAAGCAACACAGTTGCAGCTGCCAAAAGCCGCAAGGAATGCTGGCAAAACATTGCCGTCTGTGTCAATGTGTAAATTAGTGGGATTATAATCTGACTTCCCCACCATGACGGCACGATTAGAACTGACTACAATAACGTGTGTGTTCAATAAATTAATGTGTCTCCCACTCAGCCATACGCTCCCGCAGAGGAACTGGCCCTCTCTCACAGTGAGGGGCGACCCTTGCTGGACCTCTGCCCTCAGTTTGAGCTTCAGCAGAATCGTCACTTTGATTCAACTGGTTTTGATATTTCATTTTATAAAGCATCTGATGCCTCGTGATTATTCTGCTGGTTAAAATATTATTTCACTGTCACTTAAAGACTGTAAAACATTTGGCACCAACTCTCATGTGGACTTCTCAGGGCAGACACCCTAAATACTAAATATGAGCAAACTAATGGAAACCTGAAGGAGCCCAGAGGCTGGCGTGTATCAGACTTTTATTTAACCCTCTGAATTAAATTCCCCTAATTTATTTTCATAAACATTAAAAAAAAAAAAAAAAAAAAAAAATCATTAGGCTACATCAGTCTACAAGAGAAATTTTTGGTTGGACAGTGCAGTCATGAGTAACAAAAAAAAAAAACAAACAAAAAAAAAAAACAAGAAGAATTGTAAAATGTATTAATTTTAATTTTATAAAAGAAGAAGAAAGGGAAAATGGGCAGGCCATTTTCCAAGAGAGCTGATTGGTCAGTAGGTGGGGCTTTTCTACCTGCTCTTATCCTGAACTTAACCTGCTCCGGAGCAGGTTAATTGTTCAGCATACGTTACCACGGCAACGTAGCCCGATAAAAAGTAAGCCACCTTTATGGTACAGAAAAGCCAGGGTTAAGCCTGAAGTTAGCTCACTAAGCCCAAATCCAGCTTTATGGTACAGGCCTCTGAAGTCTCCACTGTCCACTGTCCAGAAAGAGTCCTTTGTGGATTTTTTTCCAAATTGTGCCTGTTTGTGGCCTAATACCCTGTGGGTATTAGGCCACAAACCCTAACCCTAACCCTAACCCTAACCCGTGCCATTGGGTCAGTGGTGCTCCACCTGAGCACCAGGCTGGGCAGTTTGGAAGCTAATGGTTGCCCTCAGGTTAGGTTATGGGTTAAGGGTAGAGTTAAGGTTTACTAGCAACATTAGCTTGGAAACTAACATAAGCAAACACATTTATAAACAGACTCCTGTTTAGCTTGGGCTTGGATTTCAACTAGAGATGCACCAATTGTTATTTTTTTGGCCGATTCCAATATCAGATTTTTTCCAAGTCTGACTTGCTGGCTTAGTAGAAAATTCAAATCTTGCAATAAAAAGTGCACGCTGCTTTGGAAAAAGCCTTTTTTGTTTTGTTTACAATTCAACTAAAAATAGAGTGCATTTTTTCTTTTGTAAATGTAAACAGGTGAAACAGGTAACATATAATATATAATATGACAGGGCACCAAGTCTCATATTAAAATATAGATTGCAAGTTCGTTATCTTCCCCACTTACTGTGAAATACTTCCACACTGCCAACATGTTGTATGAGTGATTGTCTGCACATAACTGAACCATGTGTGGCACACCAGTGTAATGCTGCGTTCACATGAAATCCGACAGACGGTAGACGGCAACCCAGATGTTATTCAAGTGGACAAGAGCAGGATGGTAAAAATTGTGGGGGCCGGCAGAGAATAGTGGCAAAGGTAATGATCTTTGTAAGCAATATGACATCACCATAGCAACATATCTGCATGGGTGCTTTGTTTTGCCTTCCTGCTGTTCCATTTGACTCCGATCAGGCAACAAATCGGCTGATTCTGAGCACAGGCTGATTGATCGGTGCATCTCTGATTTGAACCCGGGAAAGATGAGCCTTGGCTTTTGCCTATTCCTTTCTTTGGTCATTGGTGCAGAGTTTATTGTGTGAAATGGATTGGTGTAAACGTGTATGATAATGTTTTTTCAGCTGTATATTCACACAAATTTTTAAGTTTTGTTCCTAGTACTGTAGGACCGAAACAAACCATTCATTCATGGTATAACATAATTTAGTCTGATTCAGGGGTCCTTAAATACACAGTTTGTTGCTAGTGACAACATGCAGGCTCTGCATACACAGCCTTCAGTTCACTATGTGCTCTGGTGAAGACGTACACTGATAAGTTTATCAAACATCCAAAGCTGGCAACACTAGTTGCCGACCACAATCTTAAAATGAGTGCTGCCTGTTTTGGTAGTTTGATAAATGGATCAAGTGTGATTGGTAGTTTGATCTGAATGCAGAGCCTGCATGTCACTTGCCTGTTAAAATAGAGAAAAACACAGCGACTGTTACTGATAATGTCACTGGGATTTTAGAGGCAGGTGTTCAGCAATGCAAGGTGGCCTTTGTGTATTCCCGTTGTCCTGTTGTGCTTAATGTTAGAGCCTGGTCTATGCCCCAATGCAAGAAACACTCAACACATATATACAGTATCCAGATCTACTTGTACTTACATCTTGCTGACATGTCAATAAATCTGTTTGTTGGCTGTGTTTGAGAATTTTACAATCTTCAGCTGTGCCAGGAGACCCACTTATTTGGTGTGCACACTAAGCCATAGGTTTATCTTCCACCATGCAAATTAAGCATTCATTTGAACATTGCTGGAAATGGTAGATAACATGTAAGTAACACAACTGTGACAAATAAGTCAATTTGTAAAGTTTATTAAGTAGTGTATGTTCTCTCTCCATTTGTCTAAATAAAGCAAATAAAGCACCTTGTCCAGATGGCTTCAGTGCATAATGGTATATTTCCAGAATTTCCCTGGTTGGGATCAATAAAGTATATCTATCTATCTATGTCTGTCTGCCTGTCTGTCTGTCTGTCTGTCTGTCTGTCTGTCTGTCTGTCTGTCTGTCTGTCTGTCTATCTATCTATCTATCTATCTATCTATCTATCTATCTATCTATCTGTCTATATATGTTTGAGAATTGACTTCCAATCTGCTGTCTGCATTTATACAACAATTAGATCTGACTGAATGATTTAATTGGATTTAGCCATTCCATGAGTGCTGATATTCAGTAAAACAGCACTCTTAAGCAATTAAGAATGTGAAACCAGAAGTGGAGGAGTCCAAGCTGATTTCTGAAAGGGTGGCTGAGGGCTGAAAAAAAACCTCATAGGTGAAGATTCCAAAACACATGCATTGACCAAAGCCACAATCGCAGATTGGTGATTGAAGGTCCCCATGTGTTTTAGCGCTACACTGTAATCAATACAGCCATACAGAAACAGATTTTATTTTCTACGTCATTTAAGATGTTGATTTAAGATGATGATTTTTAATTGAAACTGTTACAAGATGAAGCAAGGATGAATCTTCAGTGCTTTTACTAATTAATCTTAATGAGCCATGTTGATTATTGTTTCATTCCTTCCCTGTTTTGTATTAGTGGAAGGCTTAGTCACTGTGTATTTCACCTGCAATGTCTTTTGTAGACTGCTGATAGGATTTCTACCTGCTGGATATTAAACTCACTTGCCAGAATAAATTGTTGCCCTTTTACATTTCTGCAAACCAACAAATGAGAGACTAAACTGACATGCTGGATGTGCATGTCACATGAAGACCCACCCCTACTCTGCCTCTGATTGGTTAACCCTAACCGTAACCTTAACTGAAAGAAATAGTTACTAGCTAATCAGAGGCGGGTAGGGTGGGGTTGGCAGTGCAGTATGTCAAGTTAGTATCTAACACCAACAAAAATGTTGAAATGTCGATGTTTCTAAACCAAAACTTTGTTGCATATCAACATTTACAGTGTGGTGCAGTGTTCGTCAACATCATGTGAATGTTTGCACATGTGCATATGCAGCTAACATTAGCTTGTTACTTTAGCTACTGTAGCCACTTTTGTTTTAAATTTTGATTAATTAAATTAAGGTAGTGATCACTTTTTGCATTTTTTTTTATTAGCCTAGTGCATTTATTTCTTAATGCCCTATAGTTTGCCCAGTGCTTATCATCATTGGTACTTTTTGCTTTGGCCAATGCTTGGTCTCGTTCTCTGATAGTTGAACCAATGACTTCAGTAAACCATGGGTTATCTCTACCTTTCACTCTATATATTTAAAAAAGTTCCACGCTAACTCAACATCTACCATCTCACAGACAAGGTTTAAATCACTATAATAAATATCATGCAGGAAGGCCTGCTCATTAAAACCTTTATAGTTTCGTTTAAAAATAAAATGTGGTTTACATTTGGGCACCTTACAATTCCTAACACAAGCAATCACGCAATGATCACTGACACTGTTACAAAATATCCCTGCAGCAGAATATTTATGTGGGGCATTAGTAAGAATGACGTTTATAAGGGTGGATTTGCCTATACATTTCGGATTTTAACGTGTAGGAGATTTAATTAATTGGGTCAGATGCAAAGCATTGCAAATGTCCTTGAGTACAGTTGATGTGGATGATAACCAGTCCCAGTTCAAGTCCCCCAGAAGAATGTTCTCGTTGTCTGCTAATTTAAGCGGGGTGTCTGAGAGCAGCGCAGTTGCATCAGCTAAGGCTGATGGTGGGCGGTAGCATCCCACCACTGTAAGGTCAGCGCTGTTAGGAAGGTTGAGCTTGACTGCTGATAGTTCAAAGAACTTCAGTTTAGTTATTGACCTGGCGCATGAACAGCTCAGTGACGCTTTAACGTAGATCGCTACACCCTCTCCCTTTTTTACTCGATCAGTTCTGAATACATTATATCCATCAATATAAATCATATTGTTTGTGATTGATGGTTTTAGCCAAGTCTCTGTCATGACCATAATGTCGCACTCAGATGACTGTGCCCACAGACGAATAATGTCTATTTTGTTTATCAAACTGTGGACATTTACATAGATGAAGCGTAATCCAGAGCTATTTCTGAGATCGTCAGGGTTTGACAGTTCTGCCATACCAGGGCTTGGATTGGGGTGGACATTACCTGACAGAAGTAGCAGTAGAATAATCCATACTGAGTTAATTGGGCATTTTCTGGCTTAATTTCCTTACACCATCAGTGTCTAATAGCACACCAGAATTATGACAAATTAATTTTGCATAAGTAAAATCCAAGAAACTACAGGGGGATTGAGGGGAAGGATTTGCATACACAACTTACATTCACAAACAGCTCAAATTTTCAGCACCATCATTGTTGTGTTGTGTTGTCACTGTCCTCTTAAACAAACTATGCATCTATGGAGCTAGCCTCTCAAGTACATGTCTTGCTGGACACTGGTGTGGTAGAGTATCTTGGGAATGGTATTTTCCGGTTTCTGATAATGAAATTTTGTTTCATCGCCCTATTCTTGTTTTACAGTTTTTGCATATTTGTTGGAGGCCAATTGTGATCAGTATATGATTACATCTACCTAAGCCTGCTAAGCTATCAGTGTTGAAACTTCCCTTAAATATAAGCTATGTGATACTCTGCTTTACAAATATAAAGCAAAGTGCTTGAAAACTACTGACAAAACAGACGATAATAATCAATGCATAATAGTCAATGCATCCATAATAACCATAGTATATCCTGTATTAGATAATAATCATGTCACTGGTCACCTACCAGAAGTTAACTTTAGTAAAATGTAGTTGTAGTTTCCATTGGCTCTCCATAGGATACTGTGGTTATACTGGGCAGCTACCACTGTGAATGTACGTAACTATTTATGAATATGAAGCAGGGTGTTACTGGAAAAGAGCAGTCAAATGTCCTGAATAAATAAATGTTGAAATAAAATAAACAGAGTTCAAATTAACCTATAAATCATGTTCATGTTTTGTTTCAGAATGTGCCTCCAGATCTCTCCATCTGCACTTTTGTGTTGGAGCAGTCACTTTCAGTGCGAGCCCTGCAGGAGATGCTGGCCAACACCGAGGAGAAGGCTGAGGGCGTGAGCATATATATGCAAGACACACACGAGACACACATATATGCAAGCTTGTTTGTACAGTGGATCAAACCTATATATAGACCTGCACATGCATACACACAGAAAAATACATGCTGCTTCAAACCAAAAATACTAGCCGGGCAATTACACAAATTAGATGAATTGGCCAGCTCATGTTGTTTTTATAGTTCTTCAGAGTAATGCTATAGGGAACCTTGTTCAGTTCCCTGGAGAACCTTTTAACTCATGGCTCTTGAAAGAACTTTGGTTCCTCAACGAACCATTCCAGTTCCTCAAAGAACCACATACTGAGTAATATATATCAACTCTTTTGGTTATGGAATTAGGTCTCTGGAAAAAATGACGGCTATAGTGATATCTAATAAGGTGGACATGAACACTCTCTGTGTTGACAGAGAATTGTTCTCCTGGCAGATCCTTCCTTAATATTTGAAGAACCATTAAGATGTTGTAATTGTTCTATATAGATGTTGTAATTGTCTTGGTAGTTAGCTAAGGAACCTCTGCCCCTTCTGAAGAATTATTCAAGAACCGTATTTTTCCATGTGTACTCATCCTTTTTGTATTTCCCTTCTGATTAGCTATTTGCTCTCTAACATTTAATCCCCAATCTGTAATTTGTTACATTACTTGGTCCCTACAGTCTCAATGTACTTGAGTGTCCACAGTCTGCATTTCATCATGTGAACCATGAGGAATACAAGCCGTGTCAACCATTTTGTGAGCAAGGTGACTTAGGTGTCTCACAAACTGTGGATTTGGGCTTTAAAGGGATACTTTACATATAATGTATATTTTTGTATCAAGTACCCACTGTCTGCCATCTTCAGCCTCTGATAAAGAAAGATTTACTCTCAAGTCTTCATGATAAACTTATATTCCAAAAATGCTAGCAAGGTCTGATTCATTGGGAAAAAATGGGTCTAAAATTGAAAGGTTTTACAACAGCAAAACGTTATCCAAAATTTTGTTTAAAAAGGTCACACTCATCATATTGTATAATTTGTTTAAAAATGTGCATAAATTATACATTATGGGTGCATAAATTGAAAAAGTCCTGCATTTACAGTCCTAATTTTTCCACTGGATCAGAGATGGCTGGTGTTTTATGTCATGTCTTATGTCATGCCTGTTTCAGCAAACAGGCAACAGGCCAACATTTGGATCCAGCCAGTTACAGCAAAAGAAAATTATGAATGAATGAGATAAGTTAATTGGGCAAAATAAGCAAATGATAGTCTTCCTGACTGAACCGTTTAAGCTCCACTTGCTGAACTGATCCAGCCAAACTGCAACGCTCAACTTCACTAGCAAAAGCAAATTACCACCAAGTGATCAAGCACACCGGGCATTTGCCCGGTGGGCCGATGTGCTAAGTGGGCTGACAGTCCCCTGACACTTTTTTTATTATTATTATTTAAATAGCTGACCGGTCCATACAACCAGTAGATCAGCGGCCCGATTGACACTGGGCTGGCCCAATCACATTGCTAAACAACACCTTTTGCGTAGTTTGGTCCTGCCTGCATAATCATAGATGTATATAATAAAGGCTAGATGTCTTACAGCGGAGTCCCTAACGTCATCACCGGCGGCCATCTTACCACAGGCAAGCTCTCTGGCGGAATCTATTGGCCCTTTTCCATTAGTATCTACTCGGCTCGACTCGGCTCGACTCTACTCGCCTCGACACAGTTTAGGTGGTTTTCCATTACAATTGAGAACCAGCTCACCGTGTGTGGAGTTGTTATAGCAAGGCGGCACACCGTCCAGCTCCCTCTGGATTCTTTGGGCCGCCACCAAGCTCAGAAAAGTCTCCACCTCTTCATTTGACCGCCGTAGTGGTTTGCTTGCCATTTTCCGACTTTGACAACTTCACTGACGATCAATGCGCACGGCCGCTGTTGCCGTTTTTTTTTTTTTTTTTTTTTTTTTTTAAATGTCGGGTTTTGTTTTCGTGCAGGAGTCGCTCTCGTCACTCCCTGTCCAATCAGTTGCCTGCACGGCGTTAACATCACATTTTCAGCTCGACTCAGCTCGTCTCAGCTCGCTTGGAACCCCGGCTGAGTAGGTCCTAAAATGGGATCTGCTAGCAGGTACTACCACCTAATGGAAAAGCTCTTAAACCGAGTAGAGTCGAGCTGAGTAGGTACTAGTGGAAAAGGGGCATAAGGTACCTGAGGGAAGGTGAGTGATCTGCACAGACGTAAATACTCTTATCTCGCTGAAATCTTGACGGATTTACAAACGGTTTGGTTTCTTACAAACGTTATCAACATGGCTACAATTCTGGATCTTTGATCGGACGTGTAACATAATTATCCATAAGTGCAGTTTTATAACTACACCTCTGACGTTTATGACAAACCAAACCGTTTGAAAATCGGTAGAAAATTGAGCAAGTTATGGTTAATTAAAAAGTACATGCACCACTACTACAATGTTATGGGTGAGCGAGCTGACTGTGGCAAGATGGCCGCCAGTGCGGACGTGCGACTCCATTGGCCGGCAGCGCGAACGAGACATCTAGCCTTTATTATAGATATCTATGGGATCTACTGAGATGGAGAGAAAACGCAAAGGTGGTGCAGAGAAACTGCAAGAAAAAAAGCAGCTGTCAATTTTCAGAGCGATTGGACTTTTTCGCTTGTGGAGTTTTTTGTAATTTATCAACATGAATGAAGAATGAGCCTAAACAATATAAAAGGACACAATCGATGGCAGAGCGGATAGTACCTCTGTCTGCCATGCAAGAAACCGGGGGTTCAATTCCCCACCTGGACAAGAGTGAGTTTTTACTTTATTACCTCACTTTGTTGTTAACCATGGCAGTGAAGTGATTCTTATTATTCTGCCTGTCATTGCCTGACACACACAGTGGCATTTAGGGTTTCTGTAATTTTCATTTCTGTACTCTTTTTGTGAATTTGTATTGTAACCCAGGTGCTAAATTATTATTATCATTATTATTATTGTTATTATTTTGCCTTGTTTTGTTTTGTTTGCCTTTTTTAATGTCTTGTTCTAACTTTATGGGGATATATATATATATATATATATATATATATGTGTGTGTGTATATATATATATATATATATATATATATATATGTACCAATCAAATCAGATTCAGATTTAAACAAGGATTTGTGTGGTATACTTTGTTTGTCGCCATGACCTTCCTATGTGCAGTCTGGGCTCATTGTCTATTCATGCTGATAGGCACCTGCACTTACTAATCTGAAATAGATGCCCAAAAGGCGTTGGCCAGTTGTGGCCTGTTCAATAGAATAAAAAAGTTCCAATTCCTCTATTGTATTTTATTGTTCCACTATAGTACTATAGGTTAGTATGACTGGGGCAGCCAAGTAATTTGACATATTTGCAGTGCCGGCCCTGCCTATGATGGCGCCCTAGGCAAAATTACCGCCATGCTCCCTCGCGCCCCCTCCATGCCTAATATAACCCCTCTCTCTCCATTTATTTAACCAACCAAGCTACACTGTTACAACATACTCAGATCGAACAGAAAATGCAACATTATTTAAGCAATAAGCCCCGAGAAGCCGTGGGTTACAGTGATTTTACAACGGCTGAGGGGCGTTCTAATCTAAGGCACGACGCGCAGCAATCACTGTAACTCACGGCTTCAAGGGGCTTATTGCTTTTATAAAACGGTTACCCTACGTATAGCCCATAAAATAAACACACAAGAAAAATTAAGAACTATTCATTCTTCCACCAAGCAAGATAGAGTGGACAGAACGGTTGCCAAGCAACACAGACGCTAAGATTGCTTTTTCATCTAGCGCCATCATCATGTCACATCAGGCTGTTTGGGCTTGTTAATGTTGAATTGGATATTTCCATTAATAGTGCAATTGTTAAAATAGTGTTCAATTATGTTTGGACTTCTCTTTGCAGAGACGGTGGCATGCGTTTCGCGACAGGTGCGTTTTAGCACAGCCGTATGCCTAACGTCGGATGTAACAATAACAATAATAATAAAAGTATACTGTTAATTTACCATACATCGGCGCTGTCACACTGTGTCCGCTTTGGGTGGAGGTAAAAGGCAGGTGGATCAGGAGGCAGCAGGGAGAGGTAGGCTATTTCTCCAGGGAGGCCACCAGACACAGTGGGTTACCCGGCTGCTGATATATGAATCCCCGCAGGCTTTCTATGTTTTTTTCGGCATCATCTTTGTGATTTTTTTGTGCATTCAGGGTGACATATTTTAGGTAATTTTGTCGTGGCGATTGCTGAAGGAGTCGGGCTTTAATTCGCGGTTGCTCTCGTTCGCCATGCGTCCCATATGAAGCTGCACGTCAAACCAGACTTTACAGACAAGCCCCCAAGGTGTGTTTGAACTTCGTGCCTGAAAGTGTTTCGTCTTCTGGCAGTCTGCCTCGGTTGTGGCTTGGTGGTGGGAAGATTTGTCACGTCCTTCTCGTTGGAGTTTCCAGGATGCTGGAATTCAGCATCCTTTAACAGACACCAAGCACCTCCTCCAACCACTCATCCAGGCTCAGGCCACCCAGCAAATCCAAATTCACTACAAAGTCTGACATTTTGTTTACAAAAGTCTTGAAACAAATGTAACCAAACGAGGAAGTGGAGCGCAGAGTAGTTGGTAGCTAGGCAACGCTATGCCTAGCAACACTGATGCCGGGATATTTTGTGCTGCTGGCTACCCACGAACGTAATTTAGGGGTGGGTGGGGGGGTGGGGTGGGGTGGGGGGACTGGCTGCTAGCGGCGCCCCTCCAGCAGAAGGCGCCCTTAGCATTTGCCACGGGCCGGCCCTGCATATTTGAACAATTTTTTAAAAAGTAACGTAATAGTTACTTTTCCTGGTAATTCATTACTTTTTAGAAGTAACTAGTAACTAGAATTAATTACTTTTTCAAAGTAACGTGCCCAACACTGCTGATGACAGCTAACTAATTGCATGGCATTATGGTTTTAAAGAGTTGCACAGTTGGTATACACATTTAAGAGAGCAAAAAGACCAGAAAGGTGTGCGTTATTGAATGTGGTGGGCCGGTCTGCTCCAAAATGCCTGGGCCGATTTTTTGTCCCAGTCCGCCCCTGGGTAGAACCAAAGAAGTTGCTGCCTCTCTTTTTCTTTCCCTTTATATCACTGTTGATCGATATCCCAGTTTCTCACTTGTATTTACCTTCAGCCTTTCTCCCAGTCTCTGACCCTTTCTCTCTATTGTTCTCATTTTATGTGTATCAGACGACCCAGGGTGGGGGTCATCGCACATTACTCTATGGCCATGCTGTCCTGTTACGACACTCCTACAGTGGAATGGTCAGTACGCACACACACACACACACACACACAAACCGCACTAATTGTTAACTGTAGGTGTGCTTATTAGTTTTAGTGAGAATTGTTTTTACAGGATTTCTTAGACTTAGCTTGATATTCAGATTTAATGACCATTTGTTTTCACATTACTTAATCTGAAATTGCCCCCTTTTGCCAGTTTACCAGTGCTAGTTAATAAATTAAATTAAACTTTTGTCCGATCCTATTGGCAGAATGCACAAAACATCTTCCCCTCTCATTAACCCTCCTATTATGTTTGGGGTCAATTTGACCCCATTCAGTTTTTAACGTCTCTAAATAAATGCTTAACATCATTTTTTTTGCTTCATATTTTATGACTTTTCCTAATTTAATGGATACTACCGGGTAAACATGAAATTCACACAATGATATGTTTTCAGTGTCCTGTACGCATTTTGTACGCATCGGTGGTGTTTGGGGTCAATTTGACCCCAGGCTGTTTTAGCTGTAAAAACACCGTTTTACACACATTTTTGGGGTTTTTTTTGGATGATATTGAGTTCACTGTAACATGCAATTTGATAATCTTCAAAAAACTTCCCTCTGCTTTAGGACCCTAAGCTAACATAACCATACCTGAAGTAGTATGGGAACCACTCATATGGGGGATATGGGGGGAGATATTGGGGAGGGGAAAACATAATACCTACAAGAACTTCGATATTTCCCGTGCTGTGAGGGTGGGGAAATATCGTTCCCACAAGGACATTGATAGTTCCCACCACATGGGGCAGGAGCAAACATATAGAAGCTTGCACAGCAGCCTTCTAAATCATTTCTCTTGTTGCTCTGTGTACTCTCACTTTATGCTCACTCTCTTAGCTGAATATGAACGTGAAGCAAAGGTTTTCAGCCAGTGAGGTTTTGTCACAGCTCTTTGACCGTGAAGTGACACAGAGGAGAATGTGTCTGAGACAGAGGATCATGTTGAGGAGGACCCTGGTTATGAGGCATCCTCCTCTGATGAGAATGAAACCCTCAGTGTTGACCCTCCTGTTGTCTCTCAACCACCAGCAGACACGTTACCTTCCAAAAATGGAGAGGTATCATGGTCCCTCTCCCCACATGAACAACAGGGTAGACTCAGTGCTGCTAATGTCATCAAAATGGTTCCAGGCCCCAGCAGATACGCTGTCAGCCATGTTCAAGACATAAAATCAGCATTTGAGCTCTTTGTAACACCATCAGGTGGGGATATACTTGTGATGACAAACTTAGAGGGGAGGTGTGTGTATGGGGACAGCTGGAAAGACTTGGATGTGACCCACTTGCAGGTCTACATTGGGTTGCTCACTCAGAAGTTGTGTTTCTTTTTCCTGGGGTCAAATTGACCCCGAACATAAGACATGTTACTATCCTTGATAATAGAAATTGTTTTTCTTTCCAAATGTTATAAATAACAAAAATCTGTTCTTAGAAATAATATAAAACCATTAAAACACCAAAAATATATTTATTTCCAATTTTAGGTCAATCAGTGAGATTTTATGGTGATTTGCATATTTTTCCATAGTCGCGTAATAGGAAAACTGGATGTATAGGTGGGGGTGGGGGGGAGTTATGTTTTATTTAAAGGACTATTTAGGTAGTCAACAAAGAAACCTAAAGTACCTGACACAAAAATTTTGGTAACAATTTTAATTATTATAATTTTGTTGAGGTTTAAACTGCTGGGGTCAAATTGACCCCAAACATAAGGGATGTTAGTCAAATTTGAACATAACAGGAGGGTTAATGACTTCAGTGGACAACACTGGTCCCCTTTGAGTGTTTCTTGTTTTGATTTATTTAAAATAATGTCAATAGTTGTCATCATCCATTGTATCATGTTAGCCAGTGTCAGCTAGAAAATGCTATGATCTCTCTGGCTCTTGCACAGGATGATTACATCAACTATGTTGGTCCTGTCCAACAATGGTGCTGATTAGCTTGGCTACATTTTCAACTGAGAAATCACAATTGAATTTGACAACACCAGACCTATATGAATTGCTTAAATTTTTCTTTTTCTTTTTAAACAAACCTGCCCAATTCATGGGTTTGGAACCAGGCTATTAAAGACCCTCTCCACTCAGAAATGGGCTCTGTTTTTGTTTTAGTACTCTTGGAGACTTGACTTATTATATTGGTATTGATGCCAAGTTTGCCACTGCTGGACCATTCTCCTGTTCCTCTGTTGACGGGAGAGGCTGGTATTGTGCTTTGCACATAGGAGCACAGGTGACAGTGTGATATTACAAATGAGTAGAACCTAACAATGTATACTATGCAAAGATATGCAAATTGGACCATGACGTTTGATGGTGCTGAAACTAGCACAGGTGAGCATTTTGGCAATGCAAAACACTGTCCACTGTGGATAGCAGACAAATGATTACCATCTCCAAAATTATTCATGGCATCAGGCAGAGACGGCCTGGTGAGTGGTGTGAACACTCAGAAACATCATCAAGTGTCCTGTTTTGATGCACATTAGACTCTTCTTCAGAATTTGACTGAAGCTCACACATGTTGGGAAGTAATTCTCCAGTATTGCCTGTTGCCTCCTTCATGTTATGAGGTACAGTGTTGAGTAGCAGGTTTACCTTGCAGAAGGGGATGTGGGGGGATCTCTGGGGGCATTGCAAATTTGTTTTCTTACACACTCAATGAGGATTAGCAAGTAGAGGTGATTGCAGGCCATTTTCAGTAATTTATTAAACATTTTGGGGGGAATAAATATATAAAACAATTATTTAATAACCACAGAATATATCTAAGGATATAGAATATGTCTCGAAGGGGTCTTTAGATTTTGATGAAAAACATTTTATTTTTAAATGTCAAGAGGCTGATAAAGAAATATGGCCAAATGGATGATAGAAATTATATTGTATCAAAAAATCAAGGCATTGTTTTAATGGAGAGTCACCCTATCTGTTAAACATAGGGAAACATGCTTCTGATAATTATAGATAAAACATAACCTTCTGTTTTGTTTGTTTTGTTTTTTTTTGTAATTAATTACCACAGAATTACTAAAAACTTCACACTAATGTCCAGTGTTTCAGTGATCTATGCAGTGTGTGCAGACTCTCCAACACAATTAAAAATGCTCAAATCACTGTATGCCACTACAGCGTAGCTATAGAACACTTCAACACATAAGTAAAACTTGACGTTTGCACTCATCTGTCTTAGTAAAATCTGTCAGTAGAACATTTGCCTGTTTATGGGACAAGTCCAAGAGGCACGTTTGAGACTGTTACATGCCGGGAAGAAGACAAAAGACGACTGTAGTTGCGAACATGGATGACGCTCCCATAACGCAGGACACGTTACCAGACATTCTACAGCCCATGCTGAGAGAGGCAATGAAGGAAGCACTTCTGCCGCTAATGAACGACTTTCTCCAACCCATGTTACGGGGGATGGAGGAAAAGTTAATGGGGAAGATCGACGACATTGGAAAAGAAATGCGTCCCGCAATCGCTACAAATGTCGGCCGCTGAACAAGCAGAGAGTATTCAGAACATTAGCTTCTCTGTGTCTCATATGGACAAGAAGGTCACTGATCTGGAGAAGAAATATGACGATTTAATGGAGAAAGTCATAATGTTGGAGGATAGAGCACGCAGGAATAACATAAAAATATTTAATTTGCCGGAATCTTGTGAGGCTTCAAATCCAGTGAAATTCACTCAGGCTCTCCTGCAGAAAATGTTTCCACAGGAGTTTGCTACTCTACCACCGGAGATTGACAGAGCCCACAGAATTGGTTCACTGCGCCCCTCTAACGAAAGACCTCGTCCTTTCATTGCTAGGATCCACTTTTTCCGAGTGAAGGAACGTATCATCCAGTTAGCCAAAGAAGCAGGCCAGCTGAAACATGATGGCAAGAACATCTTCATCTACCCCGACTGGTCCGTTGAAACGTCCAAAAAACGAGCTGCCTTTGGCCCAGTGAAGGATATCCTCAAATCTGAGGAGGGTGTGAGATATGGGATCAGGCACCCTGCGAGGTTCTGGATTACAGCGGAGGGCTCCACCACAACTTTCAACTCTCCCGCGGATGCACTGCGCTTCTGCAAACAAAAGTTCTCATCTCCAGGATAAATCGAGGGTGTGAGATACGGGATCAGGCACTCTGCGAGGTTCTGGAATGTAACAGAGGCTCCACTATAACTCTTAACTCTCTCGCGGATGCACTGCGCTTCTGCAAAGAGAAGTTTTCATCCTCTGAAAAAGACGGTATCCTTTCTCTCCCTGGGGGCTACACGCCTTGTAAAGTTAGCTTTATGCTAAGTTTTGGTGTCTCATCTATTACCTGTTCCTAAATGACTCAATGAGTGAGTTACATAGATTTAATTATAGGCCTATAAAATTTTGATTTTAACATTTATATTTTTTTATTATTATTTTTTCTGTATTATTATTTATTTATTTATTTATTTATTTATTTATTTTTCTGAGCAAATATTGAAGTGCCTTCACCATAAGGACGTGATTTGCCTGTTTATACGATGGAGGCCAAAGATGACTTATTTTTATTAATTTTCTTTTCAATTTAATTTGTTTCTTTCATTGGTTTGTATACTCATAATGGAGCAACCTCATATGAGACTGTTGAGCACATCTAAGTTTGATATATACCTACTTACGTGTGTTTATTGCGTAATATTTCTGTTTTTCAAGATATTTCGTTTTAGCGAATTTTATAGGGTCTTTTTTTATTATTATTATTCATTTATTTTCTTCTTTCTGTATAAGACGGGCGATACTAATGATTTGTTTCACCTGCTGGGCTTTCCCTAATTGAGATCAATCATACAAAGGACCGATAGACATACTCAGATTGATCATTCCAATAGGTGTGATTTTTGCACAATATTTTTATTATTATTATTATTATTATATATATTTTTTTTTTTCTATTGTTATATTGGGATCTCTCAGCCTATTGTTTTTTTTTTTTTTCTCCTTTTGATTCCCAAAGGTGTCTTGCTCGTTTGTGTTTCTTTTTTTTTTCTTTTCTTTTTTTTTTGTTCTGTTTGTTTGCTTGTCTGTTTTTGTTCTGTTTGTTTTTGTTTTTCAATAGTGCTAGACATCAGAAACTAGGCTTACTCATTAACAACAGGAATAATTTCTAGGAAGACTGCTAACAGGGCATGCTATAAATTTTGCTTTAATGATTAACAAAAGGACGTCTTCTTTGACCACACTTTTGTATTTAGGACATGGTTTACTGTCATAGTGCCACTAGAGGGCACTGTTTGATTACTTACCACTAGATATACTCCACTTTCTGAATGCTGCTTATCTCTAGAGCAAAGTGAGCTGTGTTTAAGTTAGGACTGTTTAGTGAATAGTGAAGCTAGTAGAATATTCTTTTCTACAGGTAAACTTCAATGTTAGTTTATTATTGGTATTTGTTTCTTCTTTTTCTTTCTTTGTGTTGTTGTTGTCTTTTGGGTATATATGGGGATTTCCTTTGGGACCAGCCAGGTTCTATACATGTTATTTCACCAGGCCTTAGTTATCATAACGACAATAATTGGTCATGACAGGTCTAAGATTTCTGAGTGTTAATGTAAGGGGAGCAAATATACCACACAAGCGAACCAGTATTTTGTTTTTTTTGCGATCTAAAGCAATTGATTTTGCATTCATTCAAGAATCTCATCTTTTGAAACAACATAACAATTGGCTAGCGAATAAACATTATCGGGTTCTAGCTTCATCAACTGCAACCTCTAAGTCTAAGGGAGTGGCAATCTTGGCTAAACGGAGGCTTCGGTTTGACTTTTTGGGTGAATAGTCTGACAAAGCTGGCAGAATAGCTATTGCAAAAATTAGGTTGGAGGGTAAAATGATAGCGTTAACTTCAATTTATGCTCCGAATAATTTAGATAAAGACTTCTACAGGTTATTAACTGAGACCATACTGGATCTAACAGATTTTAAAGTCATAGTGGGCGCTGACTTTAATGCAGTATGGGATCATACACTGGATAGATCTACGGCTACCCAAAGTAGGGAACAAGCTTTAGCTTCAGCAGAACTTCGTGCATGGGCTGGTCACGTAGGGCTAGTTGATTTCTGGCGAATGGTCAACCCATCGGCCAGAGATTAGTCCTTTTTCTCAGGAAGACATTCTTCGTTCTCAAGAATTGATTTTATTTTTGCCCCTGTGGATCTGTTCCACAAAATTAGAAAAGCTGAATTACTTCCAATAACACTGTCAGACCATAAAGCGGTATTAATAGAAAGTTCACTGCGTCCTTTGGTGCACGCGGCTCCCAGATGGCGATTCAATACGTCTTTATTACGTGATTCAAAATACACTACTCACAAAAAGTTAGGGATATTTGGCTTTTGGGTGAAATTTATGGAAAATGTAAAAAGTTCACACTACAGTGATATTATATCATGAAAGTAGGACATTTAAGTAGAAGCATACACTGGTGATTTCCTCATCTCAAACAATTTCTTGAAACAAAAGCCAACAACAGTGGTGGATATACCACAACAAAAAATGTCAATGTCTCAATAACTTGTCATGTGCCCTTGAGCATCAATTACAGCTTGACAACGACGTCTCATGCTGTTCACAAGTCGACTTATTGTCTGCTGAGGCATGGCATCCCACTCTTCTTGAAGGGCGGCCCTCAGGACATTGAGGTTCTGGGGTACAGAGCTCCAAGCCTCTACACGGCGACTCAGCTGATCCCATAGGTTTTCTATGGGATTCAGGTCTGAGAAAGTGCAGGCCACTCCATTTGAGGTACCCCAGTCTCCAGCAGCCGTTCCCTAATGATGCAACCTTAATGAGCTGGAGCATTGTCGTCCATGAAGATGAAATTAGGCCTGTGTTGTTCATGCAGGGGCACAATGACTGGATTAATGATGTTATTCAGGTAGCATGGGCTTGTCACTGTACCATTCACAAAGTGTAGGGCAGTTCTGTACTGACTAGACACACGTGCCCACACAGTAACACCACCACCACCAAAGGCTCGTCTGGTGACAACAGTGGCTGATGCATAGTGCTCTCCTTGACGTCTCCAACATCGTTGGCGGCCATCATTTCTGCTCAACATGAATCGGCTTTCATCAGAGAACAGCACTGAGGCCCACTGGTCCCTCGTCCAGTGTAAATGCTCCCTGGCCCATGCAAGACGATGACACCTGTGCCTGGTGGTGTGGTCAGGTACCCTTGCAGGTTGTCTAGCACACAGACCATGCTGATGTAAACGGTTTTGAATGGTCTGACGTGACACTTGGGTGCCTCTCACCTCCCTTAAATGTGCCTGGAGTTGAGTGGTATTCATCATCCGGTTCCGCAGGGCACTGTTCACAATGAAGCAGTCATCAGTGTGGGATGTGGCCAAAGGACGTCCACTTCTATGCCTTTCTGTGACTCTTCCAGTCTCTCTGTATCTCTGTTGCAACCTACTGATGACACTCTGTGACACTCTAAGCTCAGTGGCCACTTCCGTCTGAGAACATCCTGTTTGAAGCCTCACAATGGCGAGGTGCTGCTGATCAATTGTTAGGTGTCGTCTTGGTCTCATGATGTCAAAATGTGAACAGCATAATTAGGAGGACTGTTTAAATACCAATTCTAACTGAACCAGGAAATTTATTGGTCGATTCATGGATCAAACACCTGATGTGAATTTTGCCGTTAAACTCCTTGTTAGAGAACAGCAAATTGTGCAAAATGTACTGAAACACTGAACAGTTGGACATGTGCATTCAAAAGTTTACAGAAGGTCACATTAAGTTCACCTGTAAAGGTTATAATGCATTTTAGGTTCATCCTGAAATTTCACCCGAAACCCAAATATCCCTAACTTTTTGTGAGTAGTGTATATTGAACAATTTCGTTCTGGCCTATGGGAGTGTACTGACATCAATTCAGGCTCAGTTGATGATCCTAGGACTTTATGGGACGCGATTAAAGGATATATTAGGAGTAATACCATTCTTTATTCATCCACATCACAGAAACTGAGGTCTACCAAATTGGAAAAACTGGAAGCACAGTATGTGGCATTAGATGCATCTTTACAAAGTAGCTTCAGTGACAGCACAGCGGTTCAGAAGGAATTAGTTAAAAAAGAAATCAATTCAATTCTCAAACGGCGTTCTGAATTCCTCATGAAGTGTACGAGACAGAATTATTATTTTAATGGTGCGAGGCACAGCCATCTCTTGGCCTTAAGGCTTAAGTATAATGAACAGTTTGCAGATATTGTTAGCGTTAAGTCAACAGAAGGGGCCATACTCACAGAACCAAAACAGATCAACGCAACATTTCGTTCATTCTATGCAGATCTTTACTCCTCTGAGATTACACATGGTGCAGACAAATGTGGTGAGTTTCTGGCTAAAATCCAGCTACCAAAATTGACTTAATCAGATGCTCATAACCTTGATGCCCCTTTCTCTTTGGAAGAGATGAAAGAGGCGGTAGACCAGATGCGGAAAAGCCGATCTCCCGGATTTGATGGGATCCTGCCTGAATTTTATGCTTTATTTTGGAATGATTTAGGACCAGCACTATTTGATATTTTTCAATATGCCATTGAAAAGGGAGCCTTCTCCAGAGATGTTAATTTGGCTATTATTTCTTTATTATTGAAAAAGAATAAAGATCCTACGGAGTGTTCAAACTATAGACCACTTTCATTGCTTAATTCTGATCTCAAAATATTTGCTAAGTTTACAAGGTTGTATGACTAGGTTAGTACATTGTGACCAAACAGGTTTTATTGGGACTAGATTGGCCTCCGATAATGTTAGGAGACTATTACACATTATAGACAAGGCATCCACTATAGGTCCACCTGCTGCTGTGTTGTCACTGGATGCGATGAAGGCAAAAATTTCAACTTTTGACGCGACATCGCGTGATGCTTTGTCGCGATAGCCAATCAGTGTTGATATTCTCCCTACGTCACCTATGTCAAGAACTGCCAAAGGAAATCGAAAAATGGAGGACAATATTATTGTTGCCGTGTGCGGGCTACCGGGCTGCCGGGCTGCCAGGCTGCCAGGCTGCCGTGTGCCGGCTGCCGGGCTGCCGGGCTGCCGGGCTGCCGTGTGCGGGCTACCGGGCTGCCGTGTGCGGGCTGCCGTGTGCGGGCTGCCGGGCTGCCGTGTGCGAGAAGGAGCAGGCGTGGGCAAAAGTTGCGGAGGAGGTCGGACTACCAGGTAAATTTTGCGAATATATGTCTGTTGCTAATGCCGCTATTGGATGTAATTTACTATTAACCATGCTAGCGGTAACGTTAACCCGGCATATCTGTCTCGCTACATGTGTGCATCTTGTCAGTGGATGTGTGTCGCCACAGATGGAAAAGTCTGCGGGACACCAACATCAGGGAGAGGAAAGAGGGAGAGAGGAGGGCGGGTTCGCATCAACGCGTCCATCGCGCGATAGACGCGATTGAGGAAATAAATGATTCCATGGTCACGCGACGCGTTTCGGGCGTTACGCGCGATTAAATCGCGTTCATCGCGTCCGGTGTGAACACGCCTTTATATCTTTCCAATCTCCATTAATGGCACTAATCACCACATTTCGCTGTATGCTGATATTTTATTGTTCATAAATCAGGCACCACAGTCAATACCTCATATCTTGCATACCTTCAACCAATTTAGTGACATCTCAGGCTATAAAAGAAACTGGATCAGCTCTCTTACCTTTAAATGATGCAGCGAGATCTGCTGCTTTGCCATCCATAATTCCAGTTGTCTGTCAATTTAAATACCTTGGTACTGATATATTTTCAACAATTCAGACCATTGTGAAGAACAATTATGGTGATACATTGAACAAAATTTGTTTTGATTTAGATAGATGGTCATCTTTGCCCAATTCTTTACAAGCCAGAGTATCGATAATAAAGATGAACATTCTCCCTCGTGTTAATTTCATTAGCTCCATGCTCCCGTTGCCAGCACCATTACAATTTTGGAGTAAACTTAATTCTGTAGTTTCCAAATTTGTATGGCACGGAAAACGTCCCCGACTTAAATTTTCATTGTTACAACGAGCAAGAGCTGATGGTGGCCTATCGCTACCTAATTTTAAATTCTGTTATTGGGCCTTGAAGCTTGAAGCTTGGTTGAGCTTGGTTCATCCCTCTGAGTTGAGAGATCTTTTATTTTCTAACATTACTACTGGTCAATGCAAAGTACAGTTTGGGCCAATTGTCTCTCACCTTGTAATAGTATGAAGATCTGTTGAAAAGATGTGTAAGATTGATAAGAAATGGAATAGGTTCTCCCCGATATTTAATGATCTTGGTCTTCTAATAGATGGGTGCCCTATCAGCTTCCCTGGATGGAAGACTAAAGGTATTCACACATTAGGGGATGTGTTTGATGAAAATGGACTGTGTTCATTTCAGAAGCTTTGTGAAATTTTTAAGTTACGGGGTACTTCTTTTTTTTTTTTTTATTTACAATTGAGATCATCTATGAAAGCCTATGGGGTCCCGTGGCAGACTGCCCTTACAATGCACCCTATACATGAACATATCTGCAAAGCAAGTAGATCTAAAGGTCTGGTCTAAAGGTCAACTTATCGATCACAGAATTGCGGATGGAATCGCGGAATTAGCCAAATAAAACAATCTATTTTTAACGCGGAATTTGACATAATAACAACTGCACCGGCACAGCACTAGCCAAAAAGCAAAGAAACTTTCCAGCTACAGCAGCGCACTGACATAGATTGTCTAACAAAGTGAAGACTTGCTACTCCGCGCTATTTTCACTGGCTAACAGCTGCACACTGGCTTAGCTTGTCTATTCAGAGAAGAGGTATCACTTCGGCTTATTTTTCATATTCAATCTGTGTTATCACATGCATACTACTGCTCATTCATTGGTAGTTGAATTGTTAGGTCTGTTTGATAAGTAATTTACATTTTTAAAATAAATAATAACATATTGTTAAAAAATTAAATTAAAAAATTAAAAAATGTCTGGAGTCACGCTTACTGGTAAACATCCACTCCTTCAAGATAATTTATTATGTTCTACAACTCATAAATATACATTAACACTATATACTGAGTGTTTGAGCAACACATCTCTGTGCTACAAAAGATCCGTGGTAAAAGCAACCCTAACCCTTGAACGGTGCTTGACCTTTTAGGGTGTTGTTCTTAGGCTTGGCTATGTTGATGTGTATTTGTAGGTGGTGTATGTGCATGTGCAGGTGTATGTGCATATCTGTTGCATCTGTATACATGTTGGTATGGCACAAATGTGATACAAAGAAGGATGTTGCGGTATGGCTGGTCCCAGAGGAAGGGGGGGGGGGGGGGTGTTTGTTTGTTGGTTTGATTTTTTTTTTTTTTTTTATTGTTTCTTGTCTGCTATATAATGTAATTTATGTATGGAGGGAGAGCATTGTGTTGATTGTTTTTCTTGCTAAGGATACATACATCAATAAAAAACAATTAATAACAAAAAAAAAAAAAAAAAACATTTGCCTGTTTATGTCTCTATGTTTCCGCTCAGGTTAACAGGGTGCTCTGCTGTATTACACAGATCTTCTGTTTTTTGCCTCCACATTCATGTGTATTACATTCAGAAAAAACAACTCTTAAAAACATTGTTCTAAGTAAAATATGAACATGTAACAAAGATAACCCAAAGAGTATCACATAAGGAAGCAGTGTTCTGTAGAGTGGTATTTGTTGCTTCATGTGAGTGAAATATATCCTCCAAGTTTGGTTCATTAACTCCATCCCTGTTGCAAGTACAGGAGCTGCAATGGGAGAGTATAAAGATGAAAAAAATCTTCAGTTTTGTGTCGCTGCTCAGAATCATGTTGTTTTCAGGTCTGTATTTATTTCATTCAGTTTAGAGCAGTATACAGCAGGTGAAGCTCTCATTCTTGCATCACAAAAGGACTTAATAGACAAGCTTGGTGGATGTATTACACTCACATATATACAACTATGTGGGTATATGCGTGTATGGGTAAGAATACAAACTTTGGCACTGTTCTGGTGGAGCTGCTCTGTTACTAATTCCTGAGACTGTGGTTGCACCCAGCATTTCCTACTATGAAGGGGTGCAACTACACTATATTACCAAAAGTATTCGCTCACCCATTCAAATGATCAGAATCAGGTGTCCTAATCACTTGGCCTGGCCACAGGTGTATAAAATCAAGCACTCAGGCATGCAGACTGTGAAACAAGACATTTGTGAAAGAATGGGCCGCTCTCAGGAGCTCAGTGAATTCCAGCGTGGAACTGTCATAGGATGCCACCTGTGCAACAAATCCAGTCGTGAAATTTCCTCGCTCCTAAATATTCCACAGTCAACTGTCAGCTCTATTATAACAAAATGGAAGTGTTTGGGAACAACAGCAACTCAGTCACGAAGTGGTAGGCCACGTAAAGTGACAGAGAGGGGTCAGCGGATGCTGAAGCGCATAGTGCCGACTTTCTGCACAGTCAATTGCTACAGAGCTACAAACTTCATGTGACCTTCAGATTAGCCCAAGTACAGTACGCAGAGAGCTTCATGGAATGGGTTTCCATGGCCGAGCAGCTGCAGCCAAGCCACACATCACCAAGTGCAATGCAAAGCGTCGGATGCAATGGTGTAAAGCACGCCGCCACTGGCCTCTAGAGCAGTGGAGACGCGTTCTCTGGAGTGATGAATCACGCTTTTCCATCTGGCAATCTGATGGACGAGTCTGGGTTTGGAGGTTGCCAGGAGAACGGTACATTTCAGACTGCATTGTGCCGACTGTGAAATTTGGTGGAGGAGGAATTATGGTGTGGGGTTGTTTTTCAGGAGCTGGGCTTGGCCCCTTAGTTCCAGTGAAAGGAACTTTGAATGCTTCAGGATACCAAAACATTTTGGACAATTCCATGCTCCCAACCTTGTGGGAACAGTTTGGAGCGGGCCCCTTCCTCTTCCAACATGACTGTGCACCAGTGCACAAAGCAAGGTCCATAAAGACATGGATGACAGAGTCTGGTGTGGATGAACTTGACTGGCCTGCACAGAGTCCTGACCTGAACCCGATAGAACACCTTTGGGATGAATTAGAGCGGAGACTGAGAGCCAGGCCTTCTCGACCAACATCAGTGTGTGACCTCACCAATGCGCTTTTGGAAGAATGGTCAAAAATTCCTATAAACACTCTCCTCAACCTTGTGGACAGTCTTCCCAGAAGAGTTGAAGCTGTAATAGCTGCAAAAGGTGGACCGACATCATATTGAACTCTATGGGTTAGGAATGGGATGGCACTTCAGTTCATAGTAAAGGCAGGTGAGCGAATACTTTTGGTAATATAGTGTATATGAATGTATAGTATGGCACTGCTGGGAAAGAACAAGGAGCTCACAAGGGCTTTCACTGGAAAAACAATTATATTGGTTTCCACATCGATGTACTGCAGTTGCTCAGTTAGATCATTTCCTTGTGAATCAGATGTTGATTATATTGATTATGTGTTACTCTGTGCAGTACCTGTGCTGTCTGTCCACCTCCCGCTCATCCACAGACAAACTGGCCTTTGATGTGGGACTGCAAGAAGATACTACAGGTAAGAATCTAAACAGACCTCCTATTAACACAGCTTTTAGAAGCAAAATTTAGAAGCAAAATTGATAATATTAATGTATTACCAGTTTTTATTACCAGTTACTATGATTCCAGTCTGTTTGTTGCTCAATTGCGATTTCTTTTTTCCCCAGAGAGTAACTATTTGGAAAATACTTACACACTAAAAAGGTGTAGATCCAAAGTGGGAGGTCTGCTTTAATGTTCTACTACCTGGCAAAACCTGGCACAATTTCAGTCCATTGCCCTAATGTGATTAGTTGTGTGTTTTAAGGTGCCCAGATTTTTGGGAGCAAATCTGGAGACAAATACTAAATACAATAAATATTGTAGTATCTGACAGAAGTTATGCTGTCATAATCCTTTGAATCTCAGGAGCCTGTGTCTGGTATTTTATTTTAAAATGTTTTATTTCACCTTCTGAACCAAATTCACTTTTTTCTGTTAAGCAGAACAGAGCAGGTGGATCCAAATGCAGGAGACAGCAGGCAAGCAGGACTGAGATGTAGAATATTTATTTACAATACAGAGAATCACAAGCAAACAGGCAGTTCAGGCTGTCCAGTCAAGTGGAGCAGAGCATGCGGACCCAAATGCAGGAGAAAGCAGGCAAGCATGTGTAAAACATTTATTTACAACAGCGAATCACAGGCAAACAGGCAGTCCAGGGAGTCCACACCAAAACAGTAAGTCCATGCTCCTGATCAGTGTGCAAGGCACGCAGGGATCCATTGGATGGTCAGAGTTCGAGCGGCTGACAGGGGTCTGGTGGACGGCCAGTAGTGCGGCAACCATCAGAGGCCTGGTGGACGGCTGGAGCACAATGAATGAGGCATCAGGAGTTCGGTGAACAGCTGGAGTGCAGGAGACCATGGAGATGGTGCCCAGATGGGCAGCCAGTGTGCAGGAGACCACAGAGACTGTGCTCGAACAGGTAACCAGAGTGCCGAGAGCCAGGGAGGCGAGGCTGGAGTCGCAGAACTGAAGAAGCAGGAATCCGGACTGGCCACAGGACAAAAGACGACCAGAGTGCAGGATATCTGAACTTCAGGTTGAAGAGTATGGGTACACCTAAGTGCTGGGCAGCGGTGTATCTGGGATGCTGGGATACAGCAGAGACTATGCGGTACTGGGGAGGCTGGGACACCTCCTGATTGGACTCTTGGAACATGGGTCCAGGGCTGCAGCACGGGCTGTGGGGACTAGGACTGGGGCTGCTGCATCACAGGAACTAGAGACAGCTACAGCTCAGGCACTGGAGACGGCTGTAGCTCAGCCTCAGCAGGCAAACAGGACTGAAGTGTAGAGTATTTACAGTATGTACAACATGGAGACACAGGAACTCAGGAACAAGACACAAAGCTTATAGGAACTCAAGGCGACATTGAGCAAATGAACTGCCGAAGACTGAACCAAAAATAGGTCTTAAATATTACTGAACTAATGAATGATGAATGATGAATTGTGTTATATGTATGAACACTCACAGACACACATATATGTATGTATGTGTGTGTGTGTGTGTGTGTATGTATGTATGTATATATGTTTGTTTATGTGTATATTTGTTTTTGCAATGTTTTCGTAATTTGTGCTAATTTATCATTCATTTTTAAATGGGGGGGGGGGGGATTTCAATAAATTATTTACATCAACCAAAATTTCAATAATTCTAAATAGTATTCTCATACTACGTTTTTACTTTTTTGGCTAACCCTTGGGATTATTTTCTCAAAATTTGGGGGGAATTTTGATAAATAGGTTCTTGTTCATTTTCTGTCATTGTGTGGTCAATTCTTTTTTTTTCTTTTCAAAGGGTTTCAAAGGGTTAAACCACCTTTCATAAGGATTTCAGTACAAGAAAGAAAGATATTTACAAACAGGATATAATTCTTGTGGACTAGAGATAAATTACAAATCACAAGACTCCCTCTGGAAACACCAATGCTCTCTGGAGTTTGGGGAGGATTTCTTTGGAGAGCTCCAGAGAAAAAAAACATAAAATCGTGGGACTGACCCCAGAAAACAGGGACGTCTGGTCACTCTTGTGTGTTTGTGCATGCTTGCCTGTCTGTGTGTAGGTGAGGCATGCTGGTGGACCATCCATCCAGCATCAAAGCAGCGTTCAGAGGGAGAGAAGGTCAGAGTGGGAGATGACCTCATCCTAGTCAGCGTCTCCTCTGAAAGATATCTGGTCAGTATTGACCAAGTGTGTATTTGTGTGTGTGTCTCAGTCACTATCTTTCCTGCTGTGGCATTTGTCAGAATCCGGTGTTATAGATCAGAGATTTTCAAACTTTTTGACATTCTGGACTCCTAGGTTGACCTGAAATAAGCTCCAGATCCCCACTTGAAGTGCTCTTATCTTATAGGGACCCTTATATCAAGAGATACATATATTGGTTTGTGTCCCTGGACCCCACTTTGAAAACCACTGTTAGAGATCATGGTGTGTTTCCTCTAGTATTATAGTTGTATTATAAATTGTGGTGTCAGTATATCACATATTTGAAGCCTTCCTGTCTCACATTCTCTTCATCTCTCTACCTGCAGCATCTGTCCTATGGTAATGGCAGTCTCCATGTAGACGCAGCTTTCCAGCAGACTCTGTGGAGTGTGGCACCCATTTGCTCTGGCAGTGAAGTGGCTCAAGGTACTTCATTCATACATTCATTCTTTGTTTCGGTCTTTACTTTTCTTTCTTTCTGTTTTTCTTTCCACAGTATTATATTCCTTTAATTACTCAGACACATAAAATACAATCAACATTGAATAACAAATCAGACATGGTTGCTTCACTCAGAGACAAAGTTCCTTTGTTTTTTCCCCATGGTTGCCTGCACTACCTAAAGACTAATATCAAGCAAGACTTAAAGGATTTTGTTTCTTATACAAATGCAACATAACAGCAGTGCATCTTACCTACTAATCTAATATCTAATAATAAACACAAACTAACTGCAAATGTCAGTGGTCTACTAGGTATTATTAACGTATATGTGTACCTCCCTATATAGAGCAGCGGTTCTCAAACTTTTTTGGCCCAGGGACCCCCTGGAGGGGTCAAAATTTTCCGGGGACCCCCTGACACTCGCAACACCGATAAGCATAATACTTATAACCACATTTGTACTCTTAGCTAGTTGATTAGCAGCATTAGCACATAGCCTCATCCAAGGGCGTAGGTTTGATTTTGACATTGGTGGGGACATAAAATTGCTCTAAGGCGGCGCCCCTGAAAGTTGATGTTTTTTGCATTTATGACTGCAATTTCACATCATGTAGAGCTGATCAAATAAACAAGCAAACAATCATAATCAGAAAAAATAAAAACTAGTAAGGGATTGACATTAATGTTTATGCTGCATATATGAATATCTATACTGACTACAAGTATTTAATAATTCTGTAATGTTGTAAGTTAAAGGTAACTAAAGAAAGACAAGCAGGCAATTTAACTGAGTTCTTGTCTTTAGTGCAACTGTGCATCATACTGTACATCAACAACACCATACAGAAACATAAATAAAATAACATAAATGTTTGACACTAAATACCTAAATACAAACAGATTAGTGTCCACTGCCTTGCTTTTATTTGAAAAAAAAAAAAAATCTCTGTTGTTGAGGCTCTACAGTTCTATAAGCTTGACATTTTAAATCATGGTTAGTAAAAATGGACAATTCCTTCTTCCCTAGAGACAACAGGCCAATGTGCCTGATAAAAGCTCTCATTTCAAAGAAGCATGCTGAACTATTGTTCTAACTGGCACCTGACGAAATAAACAGTGAAGAAATCAGTCCGTGTGCGTAGCCTCTGGCCAACCAGCCAAACAAACTCCGCTGTGCGCGTCCTCCGGCGCTTTTTTACAACCACATGGAGTGACAGCGGGGACGGCCAATCACACATTAGCAAGAAATGGCAGAGCCAATCGATGAGCGATATTAGGTAAGAGGCGGGACTTCTAGTGGAGACCGGCTGTTAACGGAAGTTTCTTCTTCGTGTAATTTATGGTCCATACCGATGCCGGAAGTCTCAAGCGGAAGTTAGTTAATCGCTACTCCCATAGATATCTATAATAAAGGCTAGATGTCTCATTCGCGCTGCCGGCCAATGGAGTCGCACGTCCGCACTGGCGGCCATCTTGCCACAGTCAGCTCACTCACCCATAACATTGTAGTAGTGGTGCATGTACTTTTTAATAACCATAAATTTTCTACCGATTTTCAAACGGTGTGGTTTGTTATAAACGTCAGAGATGTAGCTATAATACTGCATTTAATTAATAATTATGTTACACTTCCGGTCAAACTTCCAGAATTGTAGCCACATTAATAACGTTTGTAAGAAACCAAACCGTTTGTAAATCCGTCAAGATTTCAGCGAGATAAGAGTATTTACGTCTGTGCAGATCACTCACCTTCCCTCAGGTACCATAGACTTCGCCAGAGAGCTTGCCTGTGGTAAGATGGCCGCCGGTGATGACGTTACAGACTCCGCCGTAAGACATCTAGCCTTTATTATAGATATCTATGGCTACTCCGACCAAAAATAAAAACAAAAGCATAAAAAACACGAACTTTTACAAATAATTCTACGGATTTTTTTGACAGTTACATGTTTATCGTAAACGTATAATTGACTAGTTGTTGTTTTTTTTTTTTTTTATAACTTTATTTAGTCATCTGAAAAATACAACATTTAAGGCACCATTTGTGTATCCATTATCCAAAGTTGAAACAGCTTTCAGACAAAGAAAATAGAACAATAATAATAATAATTAAAAAAACAACAACAACAGAAAAGGAAAGCCAAAGATGTGAGAGTCTTAATCTAGGAGGGTAAACAAATCCATTAAAGAAAAGAGTGTTCGGGCGGTTTTGTTAGACATGTAATATACAGTTTTTTAGAATAATTTGAGATTATTTATCCATCCGCTGATGTGGGGAATTGACTAGTTATTTTGACTCCGCAAGTTTATAGGCTACTGTAAAACTCAGAGGTTAGTAAGCCTACACTAATCACTAAGTTTTAATGTTAATGTGTCATGAATATAACTTTAATAACAACATTATAAATACAAATGTGAAGATTATGTTTGTGTGGTGGTGGTGGTGGGTCCACCCTCACACACACACACACACACACACTCACACTCAATAGGACTGAATAATAGCTAATATTGAATAGACTGAATTCTCATATTAAATAAACTGAGGATTAATAAAATGAGAATTTACACAACTTTCAGATTAGGCAGCAGTTGCAACATGCACAGTCACAACAAATGTCATACTTACTTTGACATTAATATTAATTTTAATTAAAAAAAAATAGCCACTGTAAATCATTGGTGGTACTGCCCAGACATTATGCATTGATCATATGATCCTTCCTTTATCTCCTGGATCACAGATTACCTGACAGGAAGGCCAGTTTGTCAGGTTGGGGATCTGTGCTGTCTGAGCCACCTCTTTTTCTTAAGGAAGCTCAGATCTCTTGACATTAAGATGCTGCAGATGTTTCATCAGTCTGTGCAGTCTTTTATGCTGCAGACTGCTGGGGAGGAAGGAAAATTGTTGTAGATTCCTGGTGTATTAATCTGCCTCTGGAGCAAATATCATTCAAACACTGTACAGACACAGCTCCCCATACATTGTTTGTTCAAAGGCAGAGAAGAGCAGCTTAGCAAAATGACTTCAGTCCTACTGGTCATATTTTCACCCACCAGGGATCTTCAGGGATGAGCGGGGGCATCATGGGCAACACAATGCCCCAGACATTTGTTACTGCAACAGAACAGGTATTTCCTGGGTCTACAAATGTGTTCATGATCAGGTTTAGCTATTAAATGAATGCAACAATTATATTTTCCTATTGTCAGTCTTCTGTTAATGCTATTTTATTTCTGGAATCCAATAAAACACAATATTACACTATCATACTGGCAATAATGACTTGGAGTTCTCTTTTTTGTAAACATCTTTATTCAATTAAATGCTTAATCAAAAAAACAAAGCAAGCAAAAAAACAGAACAGACACACAAATAAATGAACATACAACAATGAAAAGACAATGAACGGGGGTCGCCAGGCTCCCACTGGCCATCATGTTCTCTCGGGGGTAGGCGGTAGCGGGTGGTGGCGGTGGTGGTGGGGCTTAAAAGAGGCTACCACTGGCCATCATGATCTCTGCCTTCAGCTTTGTCAACCCTTCTTCTTGAAGGCGTTTGATCAAAAGCTGAAAAATAGATACATGATCCAGTCATACCTTGTGATGCTGTAAAGGGTGCACTCTTTTGTTTTTATGCTTTCCAGAGGAATAAAATTGAACATCCAATAATTTCCTTCCATTTCCCAAGTAAGCTAGATTGACCTTCTTACCTCTGGGAGCATCACATCGAAGACAAAATCCAGCAGCCCTATCTCCCCTCTCTTTATTTTTTCTCCTATGCCAGTGACCCCCTCAATCACCCTCAGGAGCTCAAAGATCTATTGAAAAGAAAAAAAAAAACAAAGTAAACAAATTCAGCTTTTTAATGTTATATCTCTGTGAACACACATACACATGACTGATGGCATTTTCATTTACCCGCTGGTCACTAAAATTCAGCGTCCTGAGCTTTAGATGCTGTTTGAGGTTAATTGAGGTGGAGGGGTTCTGCCAAAGAAACATCCTGTTTGAACGGATGCTTCCATTGATGAGATCATCATGTAAGTTCTGAAATCAAAGAGTAAAAGGTGAACATGTAATCATCAGAGAAATTAAGAGAGACTCTAACTACTGAAAGCAGTCTATTCAAAATTTACCTTGATCTGTGTCTTGGAAAACACTGCCAGAATCCCTCCTTTCTCAACAGCATCCATGATCCTGCAGAGAAAGATGGAAAAAAACAGGACTGCCAGCAGCTGCAGTGATTCTAGGAAGTATTGTCCAATCACACAGATAGCACACAGATATTTTGTAACACCACTGTAAAAAGGGTTGATATTGGGGGTTAGTAATTCCTCTCAATAATTCTCCCTAAACTGGCATTTTCTCACAGTAGTTAAATAAATGGTCATCAAGACTTGTTTAGAAAAGTCATGGCTAATTGTGTCAGCCAAGTGTTCATCTTTTCCTTTTTTGCTTCTGTCATTTTTTAGTGACACTATGTACACATATTAAAATAGTAAATGGTGTTAGACCTAGGTTGTTCATTGAAATCTGTGCATCCACAGTTGAATGAGTCATTGCTGATATACTTTCCCGCACATTCTTTGTGCAGCCAACCCCTGCACATCTGGCACTGGACCCATTCCAGAGACTCAGCATCTGGGTATAACAGTCTAACTACATAAGAGACATCTTTGAAATGAAACACACATATATTATCCAACTGCTATCCTTATACAGTGCATGTGAATGCATAAATCATTTTTCTCCCAGATTTATTTGTAAAAACTAAACAAAGTCCGAGTCACTTCTTAAAAATACTGAATAGGCCTAGAGGTTTTCATTTACTAAATTAAGTCTCAAACCAACCTCTGTCCTGTGTTTCTTGATGTCTGGAAAACACAGAATCTCTCTGGGTCAGCCATGCACTGTCTGTTGTCATCAGAGGCCCTCTCTGCCCTGGTTTTCTGGAAAAGTCAATTTGCAGGGTCATGACAATGGTAATCCAGAAAACCTTGTGCATTTTGAAGGACTCCAACAGAGACAATCTTGTGTTAAACTGTTTTCAATAATACTAAAATCAATAAAACGTATATATCATCCATCTTGATAACTAACCTCAGTGTCTTGCACAGCCTTCCTCTTCTGCCTGAAGACTGGAATATGATTTCCCTCAAGAGCTCCTGGCATTCCGTGGTCCAGTGGGCAAAGACTTTTCCATGACTATAATGACATAATATCTTTCAAGTACAAGGAAAAAAAAAACTCATCGGATCTGCACGATTCACACACACTGCAAAAACTCAAAATCTTACCAAGATTATTTGTCTTATTTCAAGTCAAAAATGTCTTATTTCTAGTCAAAATATCTCATTGCACTTAAAAGAAGATGTGATCACCTCAGAAGTAACTTGTTTTTAGACAATTGTCTCTTGTTTCAAGTGAAAATTTGCTTGAAACAAGTGAAAATTTGCTTGTTTCATTGGCAAAATTTGTTTTGACAAATAATCTTGGTAAGATGCGTTTTTGCAGTGCAAGTCACCCAAATGGCCACGAAAAAAGCGAGTTGTGCTTTTCGGCGCGCTGTTTGCATCTCTGAATACGTAAAGCACTGACACAATCAGTCAATAGCAATAACAGAATAACAAATGAGAAAATAGAGTTAGTTTGAAATAAAGAAGGGCCCGAGGTGAGCACTCAGGTGTACATAATACATGAATGAAAAAAACAACAAACAATGGAAAAATAAAAATGGCTACCAATGTTCATTAGGCCATCTCATCTACTGAATACTTAATTCTACCTGCTCAAGGTGTTGTTTTCCAAAAGCATCAGACACCACCATCTCCGCAAAATGGGCATGTCGAGCTGAAATTGTTGTTAGTATTGTTACTATTTCGCTTTAGTGCATAACACCAAATCCAACCGTGAAGATGACGCTGTCGCGAAAAACGAGGGGTCCATAACTGCGGTTCTCTCTCCTGTACACCATACACGAAGAAGAAACTTCCGGTATGGACTTCTGGTATGGATTGGATGTATGGCGGTGCCCATGTCTGCCATCTTGACTGCAGTTGGGTCCCTCTTGTTATTTGTGAAGCTGTGTGAGCGCCTGTGAGGTGTCATACCAGATTGCCTGATGTGTAATCACATAAGTAAGCTCCCCAAATCAATCATGGGAGAGACTTAAAAACGAACAAAGTGTTTATTTCACAGTTTAACGCCCCTCCTCCCCAAAAAGTATTTAAAAAATTAATAATAATAATAAAAATACATTTCTGTGAATTTTTTTGCGGGCCCCCTGGCTATGTGTCGCGGACCCCACTTTGAGAACCGTTGATATAGAGGGTTTTCCATGTAATTATTTAGTAGTTTAATTGTATATCTACAGCTTTCAGAAATAATTACTCAGTTTTCTCCATCTCACAAAATAATCTTGCCTTTATCAGTACTGTCTCAAACACATCTTTCTAAAAAAGAACTGACATTTAAGGAAGTGGGCCTCGCTAGCAGAAAAGTTTACGTTTTTTTTTGATCATTTATTTTTCATAGTTTTAAGTAAAATTTAGTGTACAAAAAGTAAAATATTTACTTTCAGCTCAGTGATTTTTTTCATTTTAGTGAAATGTGAGTCATTTTTATATTGTAATTTTACTTTGAATTAAGTCAACAAGTTTGTTGTGTTTTTATCTCCCATCTTGAATTGTCATGGGTTTTCTCCCTCAACCACGAGACATTCTGTTTTCCATTCACCTTGATGGTAGGTGAGGCGCATCCAGATATAAATCTTTTCTCTTTGTTCTTTTTTTGTATTCATTTCTTTATTGATGAGTACAGGTTTAACAGGCATTTTCAAGGTCTATTCACAATTCCTTGTTTTTTGAAATTCTGTGATGAAAAGTTGGTCAACATATTGCATGAAGAATATAATTCCAATACTCCCCCTCATTGTTTTTGTTCCCTATACCCTTACAACATACTTCAGTGAGTTGAATTATTCCACAAAGTTTCCCTTCCTCCGTGAGTTCTATGCCCAGCTCCTGCTCCTACACCCCCTTGTTTTGGTCATGGAACATCCATCAAGTAATAACAGCTGACTGTAGATCTTGGAGACCAGTGACCTCTGTTTAGGGTTCCAGGGTTGTTTAGAGGGCATAGTGTCATGGTTCTGTGTTTTGACTTGTGTTTTTGGACTTGTTGAACTTTGTCTTTTGACTTTTCCCTGGATTTTATTTTTGGACTTTGTGGGTTTATGTATTCTTGGTCTCTTGTGTTTCCCCCTCAGACTATGTGTTTGTGGACTTTGTTCTTTGAGTTCTGTTCATGCGGTGTTTTCATTGTGTTTTGTATAGTTTCCTTTGCCCTGCTGTGCTGTTTTGCTCACTAGTATTTTCACCTGTGTCTTGTTACTCACCCTGCATTCCAATACCCATACTACCATACTATTTAGTAGGCAAAAAAACTGTCTTGTGTTCCAGCCCCTTCGCCAAGTGTGTCCTATTTCCCATTTAATTCCTAGCATATGTAAGTCCAGCCCTGCGTTCCAATACTCATACTACCATACTATTTAGTAGTGAAAAAAAAAGATTTAGTATGTCCCAATACATAGTATGTCAGATGCAGATGCAAATGTGGCGCTATGGACGGCGCTGGAAGTGAGCAAGAGGGTTGGACTTCAGGGATGACGTATGTAGTGTGTCCCAATAGTATGCATACGCATGCATACTGTATACTACACTACATACTTTGTACGGGCAGCTGCAGTACATACTAAAAGTAAAAAGTAGAAGTATGCGATTTGGAACGCAGGGTCAGTCTTGTTTGCCCCTCCCACACCTGTCCTGAGTTGTGTGATTATCCCTGATTGTTCCGTTCCCTCCCCAGTGTTCCCCTCAGCCTATCCTCTGTTTTCCTGTCTTGTGTCCCAGCCCCTTTGCCAAGTGTGTCCTGTTTCCCATTTAATTCCTAGCATATGTAAGTCCAGCCCTGCGTTCCAATACTCATACTACCATGCTATTTAGTAGGGAAAAAAAAGATTTATATGTCCCAATACATAGTATGTCAGATGCAGTATGCCAAGAGTACCAGGATGTTCTACTATATCCGGTCAGATTTCGCAGTCTGGATTTCAGCATGCTGCTCTGGCCATTCTGACCCACAATCCTATGCGCAGCGGACGTTACGTCTCACTGACTGAGTTGCGTGCACAAGCCACGCCTACATACACATACGGACGACAACAAAACACACATATTGCACAAAACTGGCTCAGGTACAGCAGCAGCGACAGGAAGACAGAAGATCAGAAATATCTGCAGGACAGCGCAGTATGAAACAGCACCGGCATTTTGACAACAACATTCAAATTTGCTGCTACGGACGGCAGCGGAAGTGAGCGAGAGGGTCGGACTTCAGGGATGATGTATGTAGTGTGTCCCAATAGTATGCATACGCATGCATATTTCATACTAAACTACATACTTTGTAAGGGCAGCTGCAGTACACACTAAAAGTAAAAAGTATAAGTATGCGATTTGGAACGCAGGGCAGTTTTCAGTTCGGTTCTTGTCAGTTCATCATCATTGTTTCCTTGGTGGTGCTGTTATTTTTCTTCCCAGTGTTTAGTTCCTAGTGTTTCAAGCCTGGCAATAAATGGTTATTGCTTCCGTTTCTGTGCCTGCTTGTGTGCTCCTGCCTTTGGGTCCCCTGACTGCATTACACGTGACAGTATGAACTGACCAACATGGACCCAGTGGAGCTAAACCTTTTCCATGTGAAGGTTTTTGAATTTGATCAGACTGTGTATAATTTCATGGCAGCTCAATCCCATCAGGAGCTGTTGTTCAGCAGCTGTGGTTCAAAGAGAGGCTGTGGGTGAGTCACTTTGTTCCCCACTTGGATGTTGTCTGTAAAAGACTAGATAACGTCTTGCAGAACACCTCACCGGACACTCCATTAGCCTCCACACATGCACCAATTAGCCTGTCACTCCAGTAGTAGGCTTGGTTTTGTCAGCCTGCAGCCAGCGTACTCAGATCCACTGAATGAATCTCCAGGGTGATGAGTAACGTGGGTGAACCTGGAATTGAATATCTATACTGAGAGGTGCATGATTGGAAATGACAATTGCGTGATAGCCAGTGGAGCCTGCTGTAGAAATAAGAGTGTTATGAATAAAAAAAATAAATAGTCAATGCAGTAATATGACTGGTGCATATGAGAGAGAGGGGATTTTGGATGGGGGGTACACACTTTTGATTTTTTAGACAGGGTTACCCACACTTTATCATTCTGTGTTTATGGACTTTTTGTATTTTTGGACCTGATGTTTGGACAGTGTTTGTCCTCTTTTTCACCCTGTATTCCTTTGTGTTTTTGGTGTGTTGGTTTTCTGTGCCTTTTTCCGTGTCAGTCTTGCTTGCCCAGCCCAGCTTTCCACACCTGCCCTGACTTAGTTATTAGCCCTAGTTGTTCTGAAACCTCCCCAGTGTTTCCTGTAGCCAGTCCTTTTTTCTCCAGTCTTGTGTTCCAGCACGTTTCCAGGTGTGTCTTGTTTCCTTGCCAGTCTCCAGTGTACTAAAGTCCTGTTTTCAATTCTTTGTCAGTTCATTTGTGTATGTTTGCCTTGCCTGTTTCCTGAGTCTGTGTGTTCCTGAATTCAGAGTTCCTGCATGTAACCTCCCTTAGTTTATATTCAGTATCTTCAACTCTGCAAACCTGCCTGCTTGGTCTCCTCTTCAGTCAGCTGGCCTGCAGCAAGCTAGTTCCTAGCATGCTATCCAGCAGCCTAGCTACCAGCCTTGCAGCAGCCCCCATTTCCTGTGTTATAGCAGTTCCCTGTTCCTTGTGCTGCTGCCACAGTGCCAGTTCCTTGTGCCACTGCCCCATGCAGCCCAATTTCCTCAGCATACTGCCCAAGCCCCAGTTCCTTGAGCCCGTGTTACAGGTCTGGCCCCAGTTCCCAGTACTCAAGCCCCAGTCTTCAGTGTGGTTTCGCCTACACTGCCAGCTTCCAGAGAGGTTCCATCTTTGCCGCCCACATCTGGAGCAGCTCCGCCCTTCAGTCATGCTTCCTGGTCACTCTTCAGACCTGCTCCACCCTTCATATCTGCACCCTGGTTCCCATTGCTCTGGTCATCTGCCTGAGCACAGACTCCATGGTTCTCTGTGCTCCGGCCCTCCACTTGAACCTTGTCGCCTCATTTGGCTCTCTGGCCATCCACCGGAATCCTGCCCTGAACAGTCTGTTTTGGGGATTAATCCACTTTCCATATTACCCGTATATGTTGTCTCATAATGCAAATGCTATCATTTTCACTCACCAGAGTTGTTTCAAGACTGTGTCCCAATGCCTCAGGTATAAACTTTTACCATCTTGGTCTCCATCCTCTTTAAGAATTTTGATAAATGCCTTGGCCTCATCTGATGTCTTGAACTCCTCCTCACTGCTGCATGTGACCTGTTGACAGGCTAGGTGCAATAGTCCAAACCCGGACATGTGGATCTCTCCCAGCTGCTGTCAGACATCACTGAATGCAGCATGGTCACGAGCTGTTTTTGTCTGTGAGGTCCAGGAATGTGGAAATAGCAATATCTCAGATTTTGATCTGCTTCAGTTCTCTCACTTTCCAATAAATGTCCACATAGTCAGAGTAGTAATGTAGTCTATGTGAGGATGTTCACATGGTGTGCTCCGTCTAGCTGGGGCTATGTCCGAAACTTGAAACTTGCTCCACCTCACTCACTGTTTTTTTTAAAAGATTTTTCTAATTTTTGTTTTGCAGCCACGCCAAATCCGTTTGGATTGCAACACTTGGTTTTCATGACTTGTAGTTTGGTCTTGATAGATGACACATTGGCTACCAGAGCAGCTTTCAGTGTGACTTTAAATATTTGGCACTGATTCTTGGGAATTTGGATAAATCATGTCCCACTAGCGCTGGGCGATATAACGATATAAAAATCATATCGATATATTTTTAAATGTGATATGGAATCAGACTATATCGCATATATCGATATAGTTCAAATTTGCGCTGTGATCCTTGCTCTGCTGCGCTGCTGACCTGGAGCTCTCTGCACTGCTCCACGCGCCCCCGCCCCTCCTCTGTCGTGCACAGAGGAGGGGCGGGACAGGAACAAACACTCCGGCACTCTCGGAGTAATTTCATGGGGCTGGGGCCGTTGTCGCGTGTCTCCACTGCAGGAACTACCCCGAAGGAGAGAGTTCCTGAACTTTTACAGGGGCTAAAAAACGGCCCTGCCTCGGGGTAGGGACTCTGAGCGGCCCCGAAAAACTCCCAGGTGGGGCTTGGGGTTTACTTGGTGCTGACTGGATTTACTCTCGGCGCGATGTGGTGTCAACAGAAAGCAAACAGCCGGGCACTAGGCGCCCCTAGCAACACGGCCAACACTACCAAGCTAACACTAACGTGCTATCTAACGGATAGCACGGATAGGAGATAATCATTTCAACTTGATTAAAACAACAAAAAGTCATAATTTCATTGAATAATATCTTTACCACATGAAAGAGTACATCATAATATGTATTAAAAACTACAAACGATGGGTTTTGAACAATATTTACTATTATTTTGTGGTTGCTCAAAATGTGTCCCAGATATTCGTCACCAACGTCAGATATTTATTTAAAAAATAATCATAAAAAAAACTACAAGGTCAGTTACATTCCTGAGGAGCCCTTTTCAAACCTTCAGCTCTACTGCATGCTTCAAGACCACTCAGGCTCCTGGAAGTTTGCTGTTTTCTCTTAAATCTCTTCATATTTTTGGACACTGCTACTGTCACATCCATAACATGTCAACACCGTTACTTCTGTATAAAAAATATTAGATTAGATTATGGAATAAATGTATACTTTTTAAGAAGAGGTCTGATGTAGGTAGCAACAGGGCGAAAACAAGATGGCTAATGTGAACAACTCATGCTTATCATGTGAAAGAGCAGGTTTTTGTCACCACCGTCAGACGTCACCACCGTCAGGTTTTCTGTGTGACGGTGATGACTGAAGTCTGAAAAATGCTTATAACAGTGCTCAGGATTCTTATTTTTTGTACCAAATAGTTAAATAAAGTTGTTAAGCAAGAAGCCATTGACTTGAGTGGTATAAATTTTGGAAATGTATGTTTTAATGAGGTGACTGTCACCACCGTCTAGTGTTGCAAAATTCCCGGAATTTTCAAAGTTGGAAAATTTCCATGGGCATTTTTGGAAATTAATGGGAATAAATGTGAATAAACGGGAATTTTCAGGGAATTTTCTAGAATTTATATTCACTGCATTCACCTGGTCATACACATGTATACATAATAAACATTTTGGTTTGTTATTAGCAGATATGCATGCAAACATGTTACATTATAATGAATTTCCAGAGAATTTTCGGGAATATACTGTATAGGGAAGGGGAGACCCTTCCCTATTACGCTTTATTATAGATAAATAAAGATACGCATAAAAGAGTATAGCTGTCTCTGTTGATCATGCGTACTAGCCCAGGTACAGCATAATACACACTCCTCTTTACAGAATTTTAATTCAGCCAAATTGGAGGGTTTTCAAGCATGAAAGGCCTGTTTAAGGTCATGCCACAGTATCTCAATTGGATTTAATTCTGGACTTTGACTAGACCACTCCAAAACCTTCTTTTGTTTTTTTTTTTTAAAGCCATTCAGAGGTGGACTTACTGGTGCATTTTAACCCAAGTGCACTTGAGTTTGAGGTCATGAACTGATGGCCGGACATTGTCCTTCAGGATTTTCTGGTTGAGAGCAGAATTCATGGTTCCATCAATTATGGCAAGTTGTCCAGGTCCTGAAGCAGCAAAGCAATTACTTTTTCACATAGGGCCAGGTAGGTCTTGATAGCCTTTTTCCCTTAATAAACCGAATCATCATTTAAAAACTGTATTTTATATTTACTCGGGTTATCTTTGTCTAATATCAAAATTTGTTTGATGATCTGAAACATTTCAGTGTGACAAATATGCAAAAAAATAAGAAATCAGGAACGGGGCAAATACTTTTTCACAGCACTGTATGTCCCCCTCAGCAACTAAAAAAAGTGGTGATATTGATGCTGACATTCATTTTACTGATTATTGTTTATTTTTTTTCCCCATTCACCTTAAGTTAACAACAACAAAAATCAAAATTTCCAAATTTCCCAAGCTTAAATTTCCATGGAAACTTATAAAAACACCTCATTCAAATGGATAACAAGAAAAAAAAAAACAAAAAACGAAGATTCCCAAAACTCCCGAGCCGAATATTCCTGGGACTTTTCAGAAAAATTGGAAAAAGAGTGAAAGCAAAAATCTCCTGAAAATTTCCAATATTCCAGAGTGAAAATTCCCACGGGAATCTTTGGAAACATTCCGGGAAATTTACCGGAAACTTTCCACCCCTTTGCAACACTACCACCGTCAGATTAGTGTCACCACCATCAGAGGCAGTTATATTGGTTTTAAATGAATATGTTTACAATATATTTCTTTCTTTGGTGCTGTTGAGTTATTAAAGTAATAGTCTCTTTAATACAAAAATATGTTTTTCAAATAAAAAAAAAAGCATTACGGTGACGGTGTTGACAAAAACAAAGTAGCTTAATAACTGGAAAAACCTATTTTATGAAAAAAAATGCAAAATGAGGAGGTTGCACCGGTACATTGCTGAACAGCCAAGACCTTGGCCTATAATGATATACCCTCAGATTTTGTAATTTAACGCACTTTTTTTTTTTTTTTTTTCAAAATTAAAACCTGTTTTATCCAAATTCCCAAGAATCTGTGTTGGGCAATATCACTGCGGATTAAGAATAGAAGTTCATGTTTGTAGATCCCACATGCTGTGTCTTCTGCTGACATAGAGGGCGCCTCCCAGTTAGGTGAGCCACTACAAGTTGAGGCCCCAGCATGTTGATCAGGCTTGTTGTGTATATTTGAGAATAGCACAGAAAATTGCCAAATCTGTGACTAGGCCAAGTGTGGGTGCACCCACTAAACTCAGTTATGTGTAAGTGTTGATGCTATGTTACTGGAATGGCAATCTGCCACATCCTGTGAACAGCGATGGAAGTGGATTGAAATTCTTGCTGGTTACGTAGTCTGGTATTGCCCGATTCAAGTGTGATGTCTTGGTTGAAAAACTAACCAGGCCAATCTGTGTTATTATAGGGTGGGAAAAACATTGGATGGATGTTATAGATGCTGTTATAAATGCTGTGTGCTGAAGGCATTTCTTAGAGGGGAAGATGTTTTTTTGCTTTCTGCTGATGGAATTTGGCAAAAGTTTGATTTATCAACAATGCCCACTGAAAAACACCTCCAGTCTGTTGAAATTAGCCTAGCTTTGTTCCAGAGAGTTAGTTTCCATTGACTATGCTAAGAGCAGGCTACCTATGGAAACTAACTTCGGTTGTTAGCAAGCGTGGATTGACCACTGATTGGGCTGGTGCCTGGGGGCCTCCAACCAATAAATGCAAAGTTACTTTATTTGCAAATAAGAAAAATATTATCGTTCATTTGCAGGCTGTGTCTGATTGGCATGAGTCAGGTCAGGTGGTGTCCTGACTTGGTGGTGACAGAAAAACAAAACAGAGACAGTGAACTTAGCAAAAATAGCATCTATGGATAAATGGTTTGCTTGCAAAAAATGCAGCAACAGCCAAGAGGAGGACCAGCAGCGACTGCTTCACCCTCATCTCCACCGGAGCCCGTCTGCCCAGACATTGATGAGGAAGTTATCTATTACTTCTACCTGTTTCAGCCATTCTTTTAGCTAACTATTTCAACCATTGCCAAGATAAAGTGACTGAACAGGCTGTTAAAAATTTCAAGCCGGCAATTTTTTCACAAAAATAAAATTAATTGATTTAGCCACATGCCTAAATAACAATAACAAAGTTGGGCTCACACTACAGGACTTTTGGGCTGTTTAACCCCAGTTCACCTTCCCCTGACAATTGGAGGAGAATCTGGTCTGGGACCTTGTTTTGTCCTGAGGTTTGGCCCAGATTATCTGGTGATGTGAAGGGTTTACAGATCCAATCTTACAGCTCCGGACAGCTTGAAGGGTCAACGGGACCGCACTAATCATTTTCAAACATGTTTGATATTTCAGATTTTAAATCAGGCTAAATATAGCACTACCTTCTGAGCAGGACCACACCAGCTAACAAGAGGCTGTTTTACAGGTACGTTGGACAGCTGAGATGGTGGAAAGGCTTGTCAGTATGGTGTAAATCCTGTATGATAGAGGATATCTACAGGTGTTGTCGATATTTTCCTTCATATTGTGATCACAGGCCTGTCAGTGTAAATCCTGTATAAGCTACAGGTGTTTCAAACACATACTAGCCTATGTTGAAACCCTATGATTCAAAACCTGTAGTGTGTGTGTGTGTGTGTGTGTGTGTGTGTGTGTGTGTGTGTGTGTGCGCGCGTGCGTTGGGAGCCGGGATGGGGACTTCCAAGATTTTGCGGCCAAGGGCCTCTGCATTCTTAATCCATGCCTGGTTGTTAGGCTAACAAACTAGCCATGGAAACTGACTAGACTTAGCCTGACTTCAATGAATCGTTCGTCTAAATGGTTTTCATTGGCTTTCTGGCAATATATAGTTGAGCTCTTGTATTTGCTATGACTCCTTTTAACAAAAACATTAACTTCGGCATATATGGCATAAGACTGACATTTTTGGTGGCTTAAGTTATTAAGTTAGACTTATTTTAAATAGCACTGTAAACTGGTTAAAGAAGCTACTATGTCAACTGAAAATTATGCCACTGGTGGACACATCATTTGCTCTAGTGACTGGTTAGCAAGATTCAATCCCTACAGAAATGAACTAATACAGGGACAATTTCAAACTAAATAATGGAGTGGAAACAGAATGGTCATTCAGTCTGAATATCAGGCTAGTTGTTGTTCACCTTTGTCAAAAAATGGGCTAAGGGTGGAGCATATTGGTAGGGGTCTCAGTCCATGAGGGGAGAAAACTGATGCAAGGAGTGCTCTGCTCAGTACTAGAGGTATAAGTATAGCTTTGCAATATAGTGGAGTAAAAGTCAAAGTATCTAAACAGTAAAGTTCAGTAGACTTGAAAAATCTACTTAAGACTGACCTGCTGAAGACTGACCTTCTGCTGAATCAGTGGCCTGTCAAATACTTGTAGATGCACTATGCTCATTTTGTGCTTTGGGACAGTGAAAACCTTACTTGTAACCCCCTTAGGCATCTACTAGCCACAATTAATGCTTACTTACAGCAGGTATGTTGACTCCTTTCATCTGGAATATAATGCTTGTTGTCCATCCTTCCCCTCCTCACAATTTCATATTCCCTCTCCCTCTCAATTTCACCTCATCTGCTTTTTGCTCACCTTCCCCTCCTTCCCTCTTTATCTGTTATCCTTCCTCTCTAAGTCTTTACTCATTTTATTCCCCTTTTCCTCCCATCAGGTTTTCTAATAGGAGGAGATGTGCTTCGCTTCCTCCATGGGCACATGGATGAGTGTCTGACCGTCCCATCTGGGGACCATGGAGAGGATCAGAGAAGGTGATGAATACTAATTTAGAGATGCCAGCTTGAATAACAATAATTATTTATATAATATGAGGCTGATGTTGTCTTTTTATTGAGTTTTATTGATGAGGTGACACTTAAGCAACCTTGCAAATGCAATTGTAAATGAGTGTAATGCCAGTGGTTGTTGATATCTCCAGAAACAATGGGGATAAACAAAACACAGCCATGCCTTCAGTATGTTACAGGACATCTTACATTTGCTTCTGAATCTCACTTTGCATCACAATATTGCACATACTTTACGATTAGGCAATAATGCGGGTTTGCTCTTACAAGACTCAACAAGGAACTGCATATTCTCGATTGGGCCCTCTATTATGATTTGACTAGATTTTAAGGTCTCGTAGATCTAATTTTGCAGGACTATAGGCCAGGACTGAAAGCTAAATGGGTCATTGTGCATATTTGTGCGTTAGCAACAACGGATCAACTGGCTGCACTTTGCACATGCTTATGTATAGATAGAAAGAGGAAGACGTTTAAGATTTGGACATGTACATGGCTGAAGTGATCAGATTTACAATAAGAGCTGGATGTGAGATGTTATACTATTATAAAAGTTGTAGTAAAGCCCACTATTTGTCTGTTTGTCTGTCTGGTTTGCAGTGATGACATATCTTGCTTCAGTCTAAATTGCTAATGTGACATATCGGCTTGTTGCACCCTCTCAAACTATAAAAGCAATGAAAAAAATCAAATATGTCTGAAAATGATCCAGACATCTTAGACTGTCCCTGACTGTATTGTGGGGTCTGGAAGAAAATGGCTATCCAAATGCAGTGTTATGCTTTGCCACTTTATCATTGCAATGTGATCGCCACCTTATAGACAAGGACTAGAACTTTGATAGCAACACAGAGGCAAGCTGTAAAAAAAACAGGGAATATTTTCTCTTAGGCAGTTGAGGCGGTTTGGTTGTACAGTATGGTATTTGATCCTGAAAAGATCAGTCAAAAATGCAAATCACTTAAACAGCATTATTAAAGTAACAGCGTCCCTCCTACCCTCCCACCCCCTCAATGACTTTAGCCCAATACTTTAACTTGAGCACCTTACACTGAGCAGTTCAACCCACCCTCTATTGTTACTTATTTTTAATGATTACTGTATTTAGATAGGAGAATAAGCCCTGCAGGTGCAGAAGTGTTTGTTCATTTGTTCTTCGTTTCTTATATTGTTTCTTTGTGTCTTTCTTTCTTTGGCATGTCTCACTTTTTCTAGGTTTTTTTTTTGGGGGGGGGGGGGTTATTTCTCCTTTATTGGACAGTCACAGTGGGGAGAGACAAGAAACACAAAGCAGAGAGAGGGGATAACATGCAGCAAAGGGTCTGGACCACACCCAACCCGAGGCTGCTGCAGCCTTGCCTTAGTGTTATGTGTTATCTGCTCTACACAGTGTGCCACCGGGGTGCCCACATATACTGTATCTCACTTTTGATTGCAAATACTGTTAGACTTATTACTTCACTGATAACTGTGAAGAGCCTCATTGCTCCCCCAATATCCTTAATCAGTGGTTCTGAAACTTTTCTCAGTAATGCACCCCCTTTGAAACATTTATTTCAGCCCAGTGCCCCCTGTCCAGTGCAAAAAAAAATGTTTTATACGCATGCGTCAACAACCTGAAACGGAGGATATTTTGCTGACTCTGTTTTTGCTTCTTTTTAACTTTTTTCTCCTTATTTTCAGCTGTATTGCTACTACATTTCAACCATTAATCCATTTTCTGGATTTTTGTCTTCGCTTGCCAGTCATTGTGAACAAACGTCCTCACTTGACAACTAAAGCAGCAGATTTAAACCACAAAACACACATATTTGACACCTGTGGAAAACCTGGAGGGAAAACTGAATAAAATGTGTTTCATCAAACTTACATTTACAGTTTTTATTGAGCTCATTATAGCATAGGGTAATTATTTTAGAAATTACAGCATGCATTACTGATATTAGGAGATTTTATAAAAATTATCATTTAAAAAAATCACACATAACCTCTGCAGTACTCCAGTGTTGCCCTAGGGGTTTGCGTACCCCCATTTATGAACCACTGTCCTACGACATCCAGCTTCTACTCAAACTGCTTCTACAGGTCTACACTACAAGGGTCAAATCTATGCCCATGCATAAATTACTAATCACTAATGTATGTAATCTATGTATCAAATCAGTTGTTAAGATTTGCTCCTGGAACATTAGAGCAGTAGAACACAACAAGCTTAGAACTGACAGGGTGGGTCAAGTGTATTTTGTTTCATACTCTACAAGGAGGAGAAGAGTTGCCATTAGGACAGCAGCTATTGATTAATCAAGTAGGCAGATAAGAAAATACTGACAGTATTACAGTAAGAAATTCCTGGGTTCAAATTCTGGCTGGGGCAACGTCTTTCTATGTGGATTCTGAATGTTGTACCCATCCCCCCACCAGCAAAAAAATCTTTTTAATTCTTTGACCATTCTGCCCACTGCTCCTAATACTTAGGATGGGTTAAATGCAGACAACGAATTTCCCTACAGTGATGAATAAAGGATAACTTGATCCAAGTTGATGAAGCTGCTGGCTTCATCAGGCTGTGACCTTCAGCAGTCTCTGGGGCAGTTTGCAGCTGAGTGTGAAGCGATAAGGATGAGGATTAGTACCTCTAAGTCCAAGGCCATGGTTCTCTGCCGGGAAAAGGTTGTTTGCTCTCTCCGAGTGGGGAGCGAGGTACTGCCTCAAGTGGAGGAGTTCAAATATCTCAGGATCTTGTTCATGAGAGAGGGTAGAATGGAGCGGGAGATCGATAGGCAGATTGGGGCAGCAGCAGCAGTTGTGCGGTCGCTGCACCGGACCATTTTGGTGAAGAAGGAGCTGAGCCAGAAGGTGAGGCTTTTGATTTACCTGTCGATCTTTCTTCCAACCCTCACCTGTGGTCACGAGCTCTGGGTAGTGACTGAAAGAGCAAGATTATGGATACAAGTGGCGGAAATGGGTTTCCTCTGCACGTTGGCTGGGCGCACACTTAGGGATAGGGTGAGGAGCTTGGACATCTGTGAGGAGCTCAGAGTAGAGCTACTGCTACTCCGCATTGAAAGGAGCCAGTTGAGGTGCTTTGGACATCTAGTTAGGATGCCTCCTGGCCACCTCCCGGTGGGGGCCTCAGGGCAGACCCAGGACTGGGTGGACTATGTCTGGGCTGACCTCCTCAACCTGCTGCCAGATAAGCGGCAGAAAATGGATGGATGGATGGATTGATCCATGGGTGGACTGGCCATCGGGCACACCAGGCATTTGCCTGGTGGGCCAATGTGCTAAGTGGGCTGACAGTCCCCCGACACTTTTTTTTATTATTATTTAAATAGCTGACCGGTCCATACAACCAGTAGATCAGCGGCCTGATTGACACTGGGCTGGCCCAATCACATTACTAAACAACCCCTTTTGGGTAGTTTGGTCCTGCCTGCATAATGATTCCGGCAAATAAAGTCATTGCAAGAGTTTGTTTACTAACCACCGGGCTGGCCCTCGAGACACGCTGCTCTGCGGCCCATTGGTTATTTTTCTTCACTGACACGGGGCTGGCCCAATCATATCACAAGCCTTTGGCCCGGTGCGCCGGTGTGCAGTGCAACACGGGTCGAACGTTATCTCATAGGATCTACCATAGATATCTATAATAAAGGCTAGATGTCTTACGGCGGAGTCCCTAACGTCATCACCGGCGGCCATCTTACCACAGGCAAGCTCTCTGTTGGAATCTATGGTACCTGAGGGAAGGTGAGTGATCTGCACAAACGTAAATACTCTTATCTCGCTGAAATCTTGACGGATTTACAAACGGTTTGGTTTCTTACAAATGTTATTAACGTGGCTTCTGGATCTTTGACCGGAAGTGTTACATAATTATCCATAAGTGCAGTTTTATAACTACACCTGTGACGTTTATGACAAACCAAACCGTTTGAAAATCGGTAGAAAATTGAGCAAGTTATGGTTAATTAAAAAGTACATGCACCACTACTACAATGTTATGGGTGAGCGAGCTGACTGTGGCAAGATGGCCGCCAGTGCGGACGTGCGACTCCATTGGCCGGCAGCGCGAACGAGACATCTAGCCTTTATTATAGATAGATATTATAGATATAGATGGGATCTACTGAGATGGAGAGAAAACGCAAAGGTGGTGCAGAGAAAAAAAAGCAGCTGTCAATTTTCAAAGCGATCAGACTTTTTCGCTTGCAGAATTTTTCGTAATTTATCAACATGAATGAAGAATGTAGGGTTTCTGTAATTTTCATTTCTGTACTCTTTTTGTGAATTTGTATTGTAACCCAGGTGCTGAATTATTATTATCATTATCATTATTGTTATTATTATTTTGCCTTGTTTTGTTTTGTTTTGTTTTGTTTGCCTTTCTTTAATGCCTTGTTCTACCTTTATGAGGATATATGTTGCCTATGTTGGTGCCCTAGGCGAAATTACTCCCATGTGCCCTTGCGCCCCTCCATGACTAATATAGGACGTGTCTGCACATGAGTGGCTATTGTGTCGCTGTCAGTGGCGTAGGCAGAATTTTTTTGGGGGGTGGGCCTGAACAAATATGGGTGGGCCTTTTTTTTTTTTTTTTTTTTACCAGAAAATATTGGCTTAGAATAGAGCAGTGGTTATCACTCATATCATCTAAAATATCTGTAAAAGTGCATAATTATTTACTAATGCCAAATAAAATGTGACAAAGACAACAATATTACTCATGAAATATTTATTAACGAAATATTTCAAAAATTAATTTGAAACTTCATCAAATTAGGCTTCAACTGTCAATGCAAGGAAGCTGCACTGTCCATGGTCCAGGGGTCCGTTTCACAAAGCAGGTTTAGGGAAAACTCTGAGTCTGTTAACCCTGAAATGAGGGAAACTCTGAGTTTTCTGTTTCACAAAGGGAGGTAACTCAAAGCAGAGAAAGAGGGGTAACTCTAGCCTGTTTCACAGAGGGAGGTAACTTAAGCTCTCGGTCAGTTACTGCAGTAACAGACTCCATGAAACTAACCTGGTCGGGACCAGGTTTTCCTCATGAAACCTCGAGTTTCTCTCTGTGTCCGCCCTCTTTCAGCCACACACCGTATTTAACTTAGCCTACTCGTCGGGAGATGATTATAAGTCTGCGCATAGATTTTTTAGCATTTCCAATTATCTTTTTGAGCGTTACCGCTTCTCCCCCGTGGGATTGCACCTAAATGAAATAAATTAATAGGCTTCCGTTCAAGCAGTTTTCCCCTGTAATAATAGGGAATTTAAGCATGGGCCGCTACGGCAGTCCGCTACGGTAACCGGAAACGGATCGGCGCTCGACATATAAACCTGCCTGCCGTAGCAGTCCATTCTACTACGGCACAAAGCACACTTCGACGTAGCCACACAACGCCGCGAACAGGTGAGTGATTTTTTGCACTTTGGGCGCGTTGTTTGCATGAACAAGCAGACAATACTCTGAAATAAATACGAGGAATATAAATCCATCATCCAGGCAAAAAGCAACACAGTTGAAGCTGCAAGGAATGCTGGCAAAGAAAAAAAAAAAAAAATCAACGACTGTGTCAATGCGTAAATTAGTGGGATTATAATCTGACTTCCCCACCATGACGGCACGAGTAGATTTGACTATAGTAACATTTGCGTGTTCAATAAATCAATGTATCTCCCTCTCAGCAGCAACATAGCCCGATAAAAAGTAAGCCACCTTTATGGTACAGAAAAGCCAGGGTTAAGCCTGAAGTTAGCTCGCTAAACCAAAATCCAGCTTTATGGTACAGAAAAGCCAGGGTTAAGCCTGAAGTTAGCTCGCTAAACCGAAATCCAGCTTTATGGTACAGGACTCTGGTAAACTGTTTGTATGCGGCTCGGGTGGATTTTTCCTTGTCTGTGATTGGTCGCATGCAGCAAAAACCGGCCTTTTTATGTGAGTACGCACAGATCTAGATTGGAAAAGCCTGGGTTGATAGCCGGCTTTATCGTACCGAAAATCCGGAGTGCGGATGTCTGGTTAAGTGAAGCCAGATAACTAAGAAAAAGCCCGGCTATGTTTGTTTACTTCAATGTTTTAATTTATTAATAAACAGTCATTGATGCAATATGATCTGTTGAGTCATGATTCCTACAAGCTACACAAATGGTTTACAAATATTAATGGAATAAGTTAACATTGTGTAGTTTATAACCTTTCAAATATGTTTTTGTTTAATCAACAATTCATTTTTATTTTTCCATGTCCCAATAGCCTATATGGCATTTAATTGAATTTCACATAGGCCTGTTTCTATCATAAGAGGCTACACAAATACTTCACAAATATTAAGGCTGCACAAATTAATGGCATAATATAAAGTAGATTTGCAACAAGTTTTGAAGCATTTTGTTGCTGAATCAACTTTTTTTTTTTTTTTTTTTCTCAACTTAGGCGGCAGGCCTATCCAAAGTAGGCTATGCCAAGTTCAAATGAAACACACTCACAGGCCAACAATGGCTCAATTTTAAACCAATTCTGTCTGTGTTTATGTTTGACACGTGCTGCATAGACGCGTCACCATGGGAACCAAGAGTTCAGTGAAAGGGGTGGGTACCTGTTGCCGACGGCTGTTTGCTTAACGATTTTGACTGCTACGGCGATTGCGTCATAGCAGCTGCACTTCCGCCTAGCGGAGCCGTCCTGAAAACCGTCCTGCTTAAATTCCCTATTATTGTGATTGCAGCGGACTACATTTAAACTTACGCATTGACCTGAGCAGCAGTGTTCTCCCACGCCGTCTCCTCCTCCTTTGCCGCTGCAGCGGTGTTGCACAAAAAAAACATCTTCAAACTCGCTGTATGAATGCATTAAGGTTTCCAATTCAACTGGGGTGAAAAACGCAGCCCAACGCTTCCCTGTTGCCATGGTGACTCATCAAATCGGGGCTCCATTGACGCTGTCTTTTTACAGCTGTGATGAAAGTAGTGATATAGTAAATTAAAAAATAATTATTTTTCTGTAATTGTATATTGCAATAATAATGTATGGTTGTCACAAAATCCCACGGCACACCCGCACTTGCCTCATGGCACACCAGCAGGGACGGTTTTTGCAATGGGCAATGTGGGCAACCGCCCAGGGCGCATTCTAGGCCTACTTGGAGGCGCAGGAGAGGAAAAAAACAGTCGCCAGTTTTCTAAACCACCGTATTGACCCGCACATGCCGCGGCACTGGCCGGCATCAGGCGTGCCGGCTGCGGCACCGGCCGGTACCGTGCCCACCCGGTCAGGTCTGTCGGATCTGACAGGTGAGCAGCCTGATGCCGACTGAATGAAAGGGCGCAAGCCAGTAATTTCGCCTAGGGCGGCAACATAGGCAGAACCGCCACTGCACACCAGTGTGCTGTGGCACACCGTTTGGGAACCGATGGAGTAGAGTTTAAAATGAAAAATATATTACGCTTTCATTAAGCTTACAAAAACGAATACAGCCCATGTTCATATCGCATTAATCACTCAAACAACCACTCAATCATTATTGGATTGTTAAAAAAACAAACAAACAAAAAAAAAAAAACATTAAGCCTGTCTGGGCGGGCCAGTGCCGCCCAGGCCCAATACTGGCTACGCCCCTGGTCGCTGTCCTCACCTCAGTGCTGAACTGGACAAAGACGTTTAACTCAGCAGACTTCATTTCTCTCTCTGCTCAAAACTGTAAACGGAAATATATCTTTGGAGGTTTTGTCTCTCTCTCTCTCTCCATTTATTTAACCAACCAAGCTACACTGTTACAACATACTCAGATTGAACAGAAAGTGCAACATTATTTAAGCAATAAGCCCCGAAAAGCCGTGAGTTACAGTGATTTTACAACGGCTGAGGGGCGTTCTTATCTAAGGCACGACGTGCAGCGGAGTTATAAAATCACTGGTTACCCTACGTATAGCCCATAAAATAAACACACAAGAAAAATTAAGAACTATTCATTCTTCCACCAAGCAAGATAGAGTGGACAGAACGGTTGCCAAGCAACACAGACGCTTGGCAACCGCTTGGCTTTTTCATCTAGCGCCATCATCATGTCACATCAGGCTGTTTGGGCTTGTTAATGTTGAATTGGATATTTCCATTAATAGTGCAATTGTTAAAATAGTGTTCAATTATGTTTGGACTTCTCTTTGCAGAGACGGTGGCGTGCGTTTCGCGACCGGTGCGTTTTAGCACAGCTGTATGCCTAACGTCGGATGTAACAATAACAATAATAATAAAAGTATACTGTTCATTTACCATACATCGGCGCTGTCACACTGTGTCCGCTTTGGGTGGAGATAAAAGGCAGGTGGATCAGGAGGCAGCAGGGAGAGGTAGGCTATTTCTCCAGGGAGGCCACCAGACACAGTGGGTTACCCGGCTGCTGATATATGAATCCCCGCAGGCTTTCTATGTTTTTTTCGGCATCATCTTTGTGATTTTTTGTGCCATATCTGAAACTGCACGTCAAACCAGACTCTACAAACCAGACTCTACACCAAGTTCAAACACACCACAAGGTGTGTTTGAACTTGGTGGCTGAAAGTGCTTCATCTTCTGGCAGTCTGCCTTGGTTATGGCTTGGTGGTGGGAAGATTTGTCACGTCCTTCTCGGTGGAGTTTCTTTACCACACCGGTGAAAACATTGTTGCTGGTGGTGAATTCAGTGTCTTTTAACAGAAACCAAGCACCTCCTCCAACCACTCATCCAGGCTCAGGCCACTCAGCAAATCAAAATTCACTATAAAGTCTGATATTTTGTTTACAAAAGTCTTGAAACAAATGTAACCAAACGAGGAAGTGGAGCGCAGAGTAGTTGGTTGCTAGGCAACGCTATGTCCGTTTACACTGACGAAGGGATATTTTGTGCTGCGGTCTACCAGTGGGTTACACTGATTTTACAACGGCATGGAACGCGGCTCAGCCAATCACATTTAAGGATGCGAACCACCTGTTTATAATAAAACGCACACACAGCTGGCGCCCCTCTGGCCGCTAGCGGCGCCCCTCCAGCAGATGGCGCCCTTAGCATTTGCCTATACTGCCTATGCCACGGGCCAGCCCTGGTCGCCATGACCTTCCTATGTGCAGTCTGGGCTCATTGTCTATTCATGCTGATAGGCACCTGCACTTACTGATCTGAAGTAGATGCCCAAAAGGCGTTGGCCAGTTGTGGCCTGTTCAATAGAATAAAAAAGTTCCAATTCATCTATTGTATTTTATTGTTCCACTATAGTACTATAGGTTAGTATGACTGGGACAGCCAAGTAATTTGACATATTTGAACAATTTTTTAAAAAGTAACGTAATAGTTACTTTTCCTGGTAATTCATTACTTTTTAGTAGAAGTAACTAGTAACTATAATTAATTACTTTTTCAAAGTAACATGCCCAACACTGCTGATGACAGCTAACTAATTGCATGGCATTATGGTTGTAAAGAGTTGCACAGTTGGTAAACACACACACACAGAGCAAAAAGACCGGAAAGGTGTGCGTCATCGAATGTGGTGGGCCGGTCTGGTCCAAAATGCCTGGGCCGATTTTTTTTTTTGTCCCAGTCCGCCCCTGGATTCATCCAAGTAGACATCTATTACTTTGCCAATCTGGCAAAGTAATTGCTTTCTGTTGTCTTAGTGACAGTAATTTAATGTGCTGAAAATTCTCAGTTCTTTTCAAATGTGGCACATCAAGGTTGAAGTGTGACCTCTATAATGTATGTGTTGTTCAGAGGTATAATTTAAAGACCAATGTTTTTTCCACCAGGACGGTGCACTATGAGGGAGGAGCAGTGTCCATCCATGCTAGGTCCCTGTGGAGACTGGAGACATTACGGGTTGCGTAAGTACTACATGCACACACACACACACACACACACATACTAACAACACCAGTTAATATTGACTGACTGGCAGGTACATGTACATACTCAGATCAACATACACTAACATACTGTGCATACACACACAATGGTCGTGAGTGTAGGTCATGCTGGGTCCACTGCACATATGTGTTTCGTATTGGCCATTCATCTGCCCTACATAAAACTTGGTGCTGGCCATCTAAGGACCATCTTTCATAAAGGTAATACACATTTTATTGATATTTAATTGATGCATTTAAATGTTTCAGCTATGATCAATTATAGCAAATCATAATTTGCTATGATAGTTAGAATTAAAAATATGCCACTTAAAAAAAATCACACACAATCATGGGTTCCACATCTGAGTTTCTTCACATCATCTAAAAAAATAATCACATTGCATGACTGAAGCTTTTCATACCATTAACTATAAATACTACAATTTGTTGGCATTTCTGGGCCAATGCTACTCTCTCTCTCTCTCTCTCTCTCTCTCTCTCTCTCTCTCTCTCTCTCTCTCTCTCTCTCTCTCTTTCTTTTTCTGTCTCTCTGTTTCTCTCCAGATGGAGTGGAAGTCATATCCGCTGGAGTCAGCCATTCAGACTGAGACATGTGACGACAGGGAAGTATCTGAGTCTGATGGAAGACAGAACTCTTCTACTGATGGACAAAGAGAAGGCTGACGTCAAGTCTACAGCCTTTTGCTTCAGATCCTCTAAGGTACGATTATTTCTTACTCATGTTCAGATACTGTTATTTTGGTATTTTGTTGAAAATATTTGCTGAAAATAAGTTGTGAGAGATAGCTATACCAGTGGAGAAATTTAGAAGAATTTAAGAATTTATATCTTGCACTGTTGGATCTTAAGAAGGTTCTAAGTAGAGCTTCAAAATGCAAAAAGAAGAAATGGGAGTGAGACAAAAAAATTTGAGTAAGCAATTTATTGCAAACAACCATTAAACTGAAATAGGTTGTTCATCAGCTAACCCTCAGGATCTTTTAAGAAGTTTAAAATGACTGTCTTACTGCGTCCAACCTCAGCAGCAATGGCACGCTGCGAGAGGCCTTGCTTATGCAGCTCAACAATCCGACCGCATTCAAGGAGAGAAAGCTTTTTTGCCTTTGCCATCAGGAGGTCCTGACAGTGCGGATACCTGACAGAAAATGACACTGAATCCACATTTTTGCCAAGATTTGGGCTTTTAAAGGCTGTAGTCTTAAACTGTGGTCTTAAATCCAATAACCTATATATCGGCCGTTTAAATTTTTTCATTTTTCAGTTAAAAAAAAGACAACATACCTGCTTTGGATGGCTTAAATATAGTTCCAAACACGTGTTACAAAGATATAAATTGAAGGGAGAACATTTTAATATTTTCAAATACTTTTATTATCAGAAATTGTGTGGAACAAGCAGCATATGAACAATTTGAACAAAAAAAAAACAAAAAAAACAAATCAAAAATATGATGTGCAAAAAGGCATTATCATCATGTCATCATGTTTAGCTTTAAGGTGCTGCCATAGGTTGGTTGTGTTTTTTGCTTTCTGCTTGCTTGATCCCTGGCTTACAGAAGCTGCACAAATATTACAGACTGCTTCACCAGTGACATCCTTGGTGAAGTAGTTCCACACCATACTGCGTCCACCTTCTTTTGCCATCTGTAAAAAAACAGGAAGACATACGCATTAGTTAAAAAATAACGTTACAAATCTGTCTAGTTACGTGGGCCATTTTGAAACTCAGACATTAAGCATTTGTCTTACTTGTGTTCACATGAATATGACGTGTACACTCCTGGCCACTTCATTAAACTAAACCTATTACTTTTAAAATGTTGTTGACTGTAAGAAAGCTGATAATTCTTCTTTATGGTTATTACTGAGATGGTATTGGGTGTTGGTGTGAGGAGCATCATATTGAGGTGTCTGATATTTTGTCAACCCCACTTGCATGCATCAGAGGGTCAAAATACTCTGAACAACCCTCAATATACTGCTCTGCACACCAACCACAACACCCACTATCATCCCAGTAAACATAAGTCTCTCTGACAGTGTCAACATTTATAAAGTAATACATTTAATAAAGTAGAATTCATGGTAGGGCTGTTATTGATGTGCATTACATTGCACAGTGTCTACTGAAGTGGTCAGTGAGTGTATTTAATAAATTATTATCTGTAGGTTATAGGTAGGTGGATAAACAGCATCATAAAAGTCTCTGGTAAAACATGATTTGAAATGCGCCTCTCTGATGTCCTCTAAACGTGCTTTCACATTTTCTTTCCTCCATGAAGTTATAACTTGGACCAGAAACGTTTTTTCCTCCTCAACGCCATAAGTTAAAAACACAGTCCGTGCGCTGCTGTAAATAAATGCAGCCCACAAGCACAGCAATGACGCGTTATCCTAATGTGCTCCGGTCTTATGTAGTCTGCTAGCATGCAAAGTGTTTAGCAAGGTAATATTTAAGCTAGGTTATCCTAACTTTAGCTTGCTAACATATCAGTCAAGCGTGACAGACACAACGAGGCTCGCCATGGGGAATGGGAAACTTACTGAGTTATTGTTTATTTCACATACTAGTTATAAACTTACCATTGAGGCAAACCGCTCGGCTCAGTAAACGGGCTGTCGGCTCTTCAGTCTTCTCACGACTTCTCTCTGCTGTGGGGTAACTGTGGAGTATATGTCTGCAGACCCAGAGACTGCAGATTCAGGCCCGCAGTTTTGGGACCCGCAGTTCTAGGCCCCTCGCAGCGACACCTACTGGACTGGACCCGCAGTACAGGACCCGCAGTTCTAGGCCCCTCGTTTTTCCGCGACAGCGACACCTACTGGTCTGGACGACTGAAAAACTGCACCGCGGTCCTGGACCTGCAGTTCTAGGCCCCTCGTTTTTCCGCGACAGCGACACCTATTTCATCGGAGACAAGTAATGACAGACGATCGGAGTGCAAGGATTCAACGTGGAGTCAAGTTATGGAATGGCCTTAGTGATGATTTAAAATTGTGTAGCTTTCTGTTGAGGTTCAAAAAAATATTGAAAAGTAGAATAATAAAGCATTACAATGTAAACTGACTGCAATGTGAAATTAACCCTTGTATACCCTAAGGAAAAGTTCCGAATCCCACCCTTTGACCAAAAAATGGTCAAGCATCTACCCTTTCATAAAATTATGATTTTTTTAAATCAATTTTTCCAGGGTTTTTCGTTCCATTCTATTTATTAAAATGTTTTTAATTATTTTAAATCATTACTTAATCAAATATTACCCCTTTACATGCCTGTTTGTATCATATACTACTAATTAAAATTTGTGGAAAAAAACATATACTGAAACTTTGTCAACATACTAAAAGGTAATGAGATTATTTTACTATTATTATCCCAGTGTGACATGGGTTGCCCATCTCCCACAATATTAACTTTGGTGCATTATTTATTTATTTATTTATTTATTTGTTGCGAGAAATGAAGTGGCGACTGTGAAACAAACTCTGTGGTCTGTTCGCTGCTTTCAGAGCTGGTGTGAGGAGAAGAAAGAGACTGTTGATTTTCACCCGATCTCAGCGTCTGTGTTGCTTGGCAACCATTCTGCCCACTTTCTTGCTGGATTGCACGCTATGGCTTGGTGGAAGAGTAAATACTTCTCAATTTAAGCAATAAGCCCCGAGAAGCAGTGGGTTACAGTGATTTCAAAACGGCTGAGGAGCGTTTTGCCGTTGTAAAATCACTGTAACCCACTGCTTCAAGGGACTTATTGCTTTTATAAAACGGTTACCCTCCATATAGCCCATAAAATAATCACACAAGAAAAAAAAACAATAATTTATTGGTAATAATGCCTCAATAAAATTGAGAACTACTCATTCTTCCACCAAGCAAGATAGAGTGGACAGAACGGTTGCCAAGCAACACAGACGCTAAGATAGCTTGAAAAAGCGGCATATATACCAGCAGATACATTATCAACAACGAACGTCAAATTGATTTTGCCAGGCCTAGGCCTACAACATAATGTTTATCTGGTGCGTGTGCATATGTCCGAGACGGCTCTGATTCCAATGAACAAGCCAATAATGACATCCATATCCTTATTTATGCTGTTTAATTGGCATTGTAGTAAACTGTCAAGCAACTCTGTACAGCTGTATAGCAACTACAAAGCAACTGCAGAGAAAAATGTCTGGCTACGGCCATGAAAAAAAGCCGTTAGAATCACAAGATCCCTGGCCTGTTTCCCCGGCTTGTCCATGCGTGTGCACGCAAGACAGTGGATGCACGCATATGTGCGTGCACGCACGGCTTTGCATGAGTGTGCCTGTACACATAAGAGCAATGAAAAAAAGTCAGGGGAATCACACAGGCTCCTGTTCCTGCTCCTGTTGTGCATATGCGTGCATGCGAAAACATATTGAGGTGTAACAAACCTTTAATCAATTGTTAGTATGTAGTATTTTGGTGTGATAAATGTTAAACCAGTGCAGTATTGGGGTACAATAAACATTTAAACTGTTAGACTTGAAGGTGTAATAAACCTTCAAAGCTTCTCCTTTACTGATCCCCGAGGGAAATTCTTTCAGTTTTGCAGTCATCCAGTAGGTGGCGCTGTCGCGGAAAAATGAGGGGCCTAGAACTGCGGGTCCTGTACTGCGGGGTCCAGTCCAGTAGGTGGCGCTGCGAGGGGCCTAGAACTGTGGGTCCTGTACTGCGGGTCCAGTCCAGTAGGTGTCGCTGTGAGGGGCCTAGAACTGCGGGTCCCAAAACTGCGGGCCTGAATCTGCAGTCTCCGGGTCTGCAGACATATACTATTGGTGGAGCGGCGCGGGACGTGAAAGGAGTCGGAGCGCCCTCTACTGGATATGTAACGCAAGGACATCATTTCGAAGAACATTGCTGTGAATTCACAATAAATTATTGGATAAGTTTTGCATGACTTTCACAGTAAGGATTACAGCAATATACTGAGAAATGTACTCACAGCAATTTACTGTAATTTCACATCTGTGATATTACAATACATTGCTGTAAAAGCACAACTGTGTACTGTAACTTCACAGCTTCAATGACAAAGCAATTACTGTGATATTACAGTACATTACTGGGGAATTACAACCTTTTGCTGTACATCATTACAACAAGGCCCTGTACTTTTACAGTGTGTACTGTGAAAGTAATGCACAAGTTGACAGTAATACTGTGAATTTACTATGTATACTGTGGAAATCATGCAAAAATTGGCCAGTAATTTACATTGAAAGTAATGCAGATGAAGTTTCCATTTACTGTGAATTTACAATCATTGTACAATTAACACACCAACACACAACTCTGAGGTAAAGTCAATGTTAGCCCAATGGCATATTTATTTACAAATAAACGGTTATTCAATATAAATGCCAAGAAATTCAAGATTTCAAAAATTCAACTTCCTAGTCCTAGTCAAACTTTTTAAAGCCATCTTACTGTGCAGAAACTGCAGAAACTTGCCATTCAACTACCCAGCTGTGTCCCAATAACAGTAAGAGGATGGGAATGAGGCCTACATGGCAAGGTAAGAGAGGAAGGGAGAGAGCGATGAAGGGATGTCGTGAAGGGGTCAGGCGCTCCTCTCAGTCTCAAACAATCCACATGCAACAGCGTTGCACAAAAATCTTGTAGTGCAAAGTTGTCTCCAAGCAAAGTACAAAAAGAACTACTCAAAACTGAGCCTGACAACTGCTGCAGCAAAAAAAAAAAAAAACTATGATGCCCACACACAAAGTCCAAAAGGGTGCTCATATGAGGGTTCATTGTTGTCCGCTTCCTGGTCTTTGAGCATCTCTCAGGATTGATGCCCAAGAAGTACCTGTTAATAAGCAAAGATAGTTTCAGTTTTAAATAGACTTATGTATTGCAGGCAGCGGGGGGGGGGACTTCATATGCATACCTTAACAATAGGACTGCATACAGTCCTATGCCTGAATTAATAGCCTACACCTCTTATTTTTCCCGATTTCCCGAGCATTTATATGGGCTAGGCAAACTTCAATCCACATGATAAAAATTAATCTATGGACCACCAAAGTAACGTTTGACTGTTTAATTAAATCAACTTAACCACGGTTGGAGGGGGTGTGCTCCAGTACGGTACGGGCGCTCATGGTACGGGTGCTCATGCACGAGCACATGCACAGTCATGCACGCAGCGCGCGAACGTGGATACAACGTAAATCATGCCGTCCTCCTGCTTCCGCAAAATAGTTTAATGCGCGTAGCGCGATTAACTGCGAGTCGCAGCATTGCACAATCAATAATCAACTAATAATAATAATCAACTAGATCCAGCACACCTGACCAGATGAAGTGGAAAAATTTACAATAGAAAACAAGTCAGATTTGGCGTGAGATTTCTCTCTCGAGCGTGAGAGCGTGAGATTGAGGCTGAATGCGTGACTGTCACGGCCAATGCGTGAGAGTTGGCAACGCTGTTTTTGTTCAATCATTAATAACATATCATTTTCACCTTTTATTGCTATAACAACCTAATCATTAAATAAATAAAGAAAGTGTTGTTTATTTGTTACCTTAATTAATTTAAGGTAATTTCTATTTCATTTGTGTGCATTCTAGTCATTAACATTAAAAACACACTCTTTTTTGGTAGTAAAATCCCCCCCACCTCCGCCGCCGCCGCCACCACCACAGCCACCGCCACCACTACAATCTCACTCTGAACTCAGTTCAAAACTTGAGAGCCCTGCTCAACAGTTCAGTAAAAGCATAATGTACACTATTTAGGTATTCAAATTTAAATAATAAGATTGTGGTAAATAGCAAACGCTAACGTTAGCTAGCTAGCGTTAGCTAGCCTATATCAGACCACATGGGCGAATGCTACAGCTAGCTAATGTTAGCTAGTTAGCTAATAGTGCTAATATAATTTAAAATACCATGGGTGTACTGCAAACAGACGTTCTGCAGCTCACCTTCTCCATTCAGCCCAGAAGAGAGGAGGGAAATGGCCTCTTCAGGTTCAGTGCTGAGTTTGGTTATGTCATGTGACTTACCAGGGAATATGTGAATACAAAATTTCACTGTAATAATACTGTTGAATGCTGTGAAATCCTTGCTTTTTTTTTTTTTTTTTACTGTATTGCTGTGATATTACAGACCTTGTTGTGATATAACAGGGGTGTTTGATTGCAGGATTTTACTGTAAAATAACAGTTAAATGCTGTGAAATCCAAGGATACTGTAGTTTTTACAGGTATTCATTGGGATATTACAGGGGAACTTAATTACAACAAGTTACTGTAAAATAATACTGTTAATTATTGTGGAATCCTGGTAATTTATTACAGTGAAAACACCATATTCCCTGCATTTTATTAGTAAAAAATAAGTGTTAACATCGGCGTCAATCGGCCAACTTTTGGCCGATTACTGATTATTCTCTAATGGCTAAAATCAGCCGATTAAATCGGGTCCTACTTAGAGCCAGGGGCGTCACTAGGTTTTAAGGACGGGGGGGGGGGGGGGGGGGGGGGGGGGGGGGGGGCTTAGCCCCCAGGAGATGCACAGGATGTGAACAAACATAGGGCACAAGCACAATTTATTTATTTTTTTTAAAACAGTACCACAAGAAAACACAGGAAATGTGTTTGCAGCATTAACAACAAGAAAAAACTGAAAATTGTCCACATATTGTTACAGCACTGTATTTTGTTGTATGCAAAACTGTATGCAAAAAAAGATTGTGCTGTCACAAAGTAAGCCAAGTACATCATTTTTAATTAACATGGCTGCAATCGCCAGTTACTTGGTGGGTGGAAGCATCAAAGAATGCCGTCTGTTTTTAAGGGTGGCAAATCGGTCTATCACTCTGTTGTGACTCAGAGGCCACTCACACTGGCAAGTTTGATCCGCGCCCAAGCACGATTGCCCTTAAAATCCGGTGTGATCGCTCCGTATCGTGCTTGAATACAGTACACTTCCCCCGCTCTGGCACGGTTGGAAGGGGTGTGCTTCTGCACGGTACGGGCGCATACATGAGCACATGCACGGTCACGCACGCAGTGCGCGGACATAAATCATGCAACTTTCCTCCTGCCTCTGCAAAATTGTTTAATGTGCGCAGCGCGATTACCGGCGAATGGCCGCGTTGCGCAATCAATAATCAACCATGTTGTCTGTGTCGCTGTCCGTTGTGCTGCTGCAACCGCGTATAAACAAAAGTCAGTTTATAATGAAAGTACAGCAGTCTGTGTGCGGAGATCCGGCAGACCTGGTGCTGGCCGGCACCACGTCGGCACTGGCCGGCACTGGCCACGGCACCGCGCGGTGTGCGGCCACCCCGTCACCCGGTCTGCCGGATCTGACAGGTGCCGCTCCGGCTGTCAGTTGGACCTTTCTGAAGAAGGAGGAAGTTACCTCCGAAACTGTCAAGGTAAATAAACATCCCATGTCTGATTAAAAGGACCAAAACGTTTTTTTAGTTAAATGGAAGACATGATGAATGTATTTGAACTATATTCATTTATAATGACGTCGGGCCATGCCTGTTGTCATATTTCAACGTGATGACGTGCACACCGGGGGCAATCATGCTTGGGCGCGTTTGGGCTTTAGGTAATGTGAGTGCAGGCCAGCCGGGGACTGGGGAGGGGGGGATTTTGGCTTTAGCACAATACGGGCTCAAACTTGCCAATGTGAGTGGGCCCTCAGATGCTGAAGTGTGTCTTTTTCAATGGACATGACTGCAAGATTGTGAAGTCTTTACTGACCCATTGTTTGACGCAGCCAGGAGTGCAGCTGACGCAGTGCACTAAAGGACCTTTCACATGAGCAACTGCTTACAGGCACTGTTAGGGCAATTTGGATGGTTGCCTTCAGAGAGGGAAACATGTCTGAATCAAGGAGGTTGTGCACAGACAACATATCTTTGGGTGAATATCCAGCCTCTGTTTTCCGGGCAAGAAAGTTTCTGGCCACCAGAACCTCCTCTGTTTTCAGGTCAATTCTGTAGTGCTTTGCAAGTTCATTCAAGTGTGATTCACTCAAGAAGTTCTCAGATTAAGACTACATGCCTGGATGCCTTTTAGTAGCCCTGCATCTACACTACAAAATCTTTGCTCAAGCTTGCCAACCATCCTGTCGACACAAGGGAAAAGTAACTCTCTTTTCAGTGTGTCTGAGCTGTTCATTTCAGTGCGTGAACCCACTGTTGCCTCCAGCACAAAATCCTCCATTTTCCTCTGTTTATGCCTTGTCTTGGCACCTGGTTCAGGGATACTGTGGGTGTGGCACAGGGCCTTGGTTCTGTCATACAGCTCTGTGGCAAATGCATCTGTGCATTTGCCCTTAAGTGTGTCACACACAGCTTGTTTGCAGATGAAAGCTTCTGCCAGGTCTAAAGTCTCTTTCTGCAGGAGCTTGTGGAGTCCCTCGATTACAGACAGAAGTGACTGAAACATCAGTAGTGCATAGACTGCTGAGAACTTGTGGAGCTTTGCTCTGAGACCAACAGCTATGGGGGATTCAATGGCAGAAAGGCACTACAAAATGGCAGGAAATGTCTCAAGAACTGCACTGATTGATCGCAACTGACATGCCCAGCGAGTGTGTGAAGTTGCACAAGCTCAATTTTTGTCAATCCCAGCTTTGACTGAGCCTCCATGAACTGATGATGATTCACTAGGGAAGTGCTGAAGAAAGAATGCACACACTCCAACAAGCTGAAAAGCTCCACAGCCTCTGGGACAGCCTTGCAAGCATGGCACAACACCAGGTTCAGTTGATGAGCATAACAATGCACATATATAGCCTCAGGATGGAGCCTTCTAAAATGTACTTGTACACCTCCAGTGGAGCCACTCATAACGGCTGCACCATCGTATGTTTGTGCTACACACTTAAGCTCTGCAAGACCATTGTTTTGGATCTGCTGCTGAAGCTCATTTGCAATGTACTGGGCATCAAATGATTTTATTTCTGCAAGTGCTAGGAAACGTTCCTTCACTGCCCCCTCTGACACATACCTGACACAAACAGCTAACTGCTCTGACTTTTCATCCCTTGCCTCATCTGCCATGATGGCATAGATTTTGGATTTTGTCATTTCAGATACAATGACACTAGTAACTTCCTGGGCACAACAGTCAATCATGTCATTCTGAGATGTTGGTGAGATATACTGAGCATTTGATGGGGGATTATGTCAGGGGTCAAACTCCTTCAAAAGCTCCATGCATGCAAGAAAATTCCCCCTGTTTGTGCTGTCTTCACCTTCATCAGGGCCACGGAAAGGGAGTCCCTGTCTCCCTAACATAGAAGTGACTGCAACAATTCGCCTGAGATACTCTCTTCTGTCTACTATCTCTCTTGCATTTGCAGATGCTATCATCTGTGCAACATTTCCTTGCTTGCCAGTTGCCTGGTAGCTTCTCCATGTAACAACACTGTCCTTATGTGTTTGTGCCATCTCATGCTTGCCAAAGATGACTAAAGCTTTCTTCCAGTTCTTGCAACCAGTACTGACCAAACTATCATGTTTGATGTTTTTGCCAAACACTCTACATGGGAAGCAGAAAGCTGTATTCTGGTGGACTGAATATTCTAACCAGTTGTGCTTTTCAAACCAGCTGTGGTGAAATGCTCGCTTCTGTGTACCAAACGTATCCTGCGGGTAGCTCTTCAGCTTTATCTGTCTGGGCCCTGTGTCTCTGTTACCTAAATCAAACCCTGTAATAGAATGAGTTGCTACAGTTGCTACAGCTGCTTCATTGTTTACCCTGTCTGCTCTCCTTCTCTCTCTGGAATAAGCTGATCTTCCTCTTCATCTACATCCATTTTCTGCAGCTCCTCTGTCTCTGGATCTCCTTTCTCTCTCTGACTTGAACTTCCCTGTTGACCTTTTTCTCCCTCAGCCTCTCCTTCTGCCTGACCCTTCAAGATACATTGAAACACACTGAATTAAAAACTGATCCAACATAGAGGCTAATGTCATGACTTTCACTTACTTCACAGTAATTTTTTGCTCCAAAATATTTTGAAGTCACGCAGATTACATTTTGGGTGCATATGTGACTAAAATGGTTGCAATTTCAAGCCCTGAAAAATAATACTAAATTACATGAATTAAAGTAATATTAAAATAGAACAATAAAAAAAATATTCGGGTCAGACTAATTTGGGTCATATATATCTCTTGGCTCTCTCCACTTCTTATTGAGGCCAAATCGTGACTGTTAAATAAAAGCTCAAGTTAAATAAGTCTTATACCTTATAAGACTTACACCTTGACTGAAATGTTTCTTATTTCATATCCATATTGAGTTCCATAAAAAGACTGTCTGCATCACAAATGTCACAGGCTACATGAATAGTGTAAAAATTAATGAAACATACAGAAAACAGCTACATTTCCATCCAAGGCCAAACCTCACTAAATAAAAGATTGTCCTGCAATGATTAATGATGAAATGATCAAGTTACAACAAAATGAGGCTTCATTCCCAAAATATGAACCGAATGGGCAGCTTGCTCAGAGGTTAATACTGAAATTAGGCCATATCACACTCCCTTGGATTATAAAATAAACAGGCTTCATTCACAAAATGTTAGTGATAGAAATGAATTGTCCACAGACTGAAAGTCAATAATTAGATAGAATAATAATATTTTAATTATATGACAGTGGTGGGCCACATAAAAATGACGCATGGTCTGCATGTGGCCCCCAGGCCGTGGGTTAAGTAGCTTTGTGATATATGAACATGTAAAACATGAAATTATTCTTGTGTTGACCAAAATAAAATAAGAGTCATTATTTTAAAGCCAAAATGAAGAAATAGTGCATTAAACACATTGATTATAATAGGGATCATTTTTGGGACGTTTACCTTTTTTGACCTTTTTAAAATATGTTTTGTGATAAAATGTTAATAAAAAGTCATAAATGGACATGTCAAACATGAAATAATTTTTTGTTGACCAAAATATAATAAAAAATCATCATCTTTAACCAAAATGAAAGACATTTCTTAAGTTTACAGCATAAAACGCATTCATTCTAATTGGGGTCATTTTTGACCCCACTCATGGAAGACTGTATGTATTGGTAAGCAGTGTTAGGCACGTTACTTTGAAAAACTAATTAATTATAGTTACTAGTTACTTCTACTAAAAAGTAACTGAGTTAGTAACTGAGTTACATCATTGTCAGAGTAATGAATTACCAGGAAAACTAACTATTACGTTACTTTTTAAAAAATTGTTCAGATATGTCAAATTACTTGGCTGCCCCAGTCATACTGGCCTATAGTACTATAGTGGAACAATAAAATACAATAGAGGAATTGGAACTTTTCTATTCTATTGAACAGGCCACAACTGGCCAACGCCTTTTGGGCATCTATTTCAGATTAGTAAGTGCAGGCGCATATCAACATGAATGGAGAATGAGCCCAAACTGCACATAGGAAGACAAAGTATACCACACAAATCCTTGTTAAAATCTGAATCTCAATTTATTGGTATATCTCCCCATAAAGTTAGAACAAGGCATTAAAAAAAGTAAAAAAAAAAAAAAAAAAAAAGGCAAAATAACAATAATAATAATAATAATAATAATTTAGCACCTGGGTTACAATACAAATTCACAAAAAGAGTACAGAAATGAAACTTACAGAAACCCTAAATGCCACTGTGTGTGTGTCGTCTAGCCAATGACAGGCAGAATAATAAAAATCACTTCATTGTCATGGTTAACAACAAAGTGAGGTGACGACCCTTTGTCCGGTTGGGGAATTAAACCCCTGATTTCCTGCATGGCAGTTGAAGACAGTTACCGCTCTGCCATCAGAGATTCTATTTCTTTTTCTGTAGTTTGGGTTTATTTACACACCGCTTTTTCTCCACAAGGCGCACAATTTTCGTTTAGGATAATAATAATAATAATAGTAATGATAATAATAATAATAATAATAATAATGATGATAATAATAATAATAATAATAAAAAACAATCCGGGGCTTTTGAAGAAAGATCCGGGCCGGGGCTTAAGCAACTCCCGATTGCTGACAGAGAGCCTGCAAGGTTGAAGCCCGCATCAGTGAGCTCAGTTATAGCCTAGAAACGGCGCATTTTATTGTCAGTAACGGTAACAGTAGCCTTTTTTTTTTTTTTTTTTTATTACTCGTGACTGATAAAAGTAACGCCGTTAGTAACGCCATTTATTTATATATTCCCATCACTGTCGGGTGGCCATGCATCTATGGGTTAAGGGGCTTTCACATAGCGCGCGCATGGCGCAGAGCTCGGCTGGTGCAGTCATTCATTGTGTATGTGATCGCGGGGCGCGAGGGCACACTGGTCTGTGCCGAGCTGAGCGCTGCGCGAGACTGGCGCCGCCGCTGCACCCAAGTTGAAAAATTTTAAGACTGACCTCTCCAGTAGAGCTCTCTCTTCTCTCATTCTCTCTGCTCCTCTGCCCTGACTCCTACAGGTCAATAGGGGTGGTGGAGTGATTATTATTAGTGTATTGTTATTATCCACTGATGTTTATGATACGTGAAGGAGCTCGGCTCCCCTTTTTTCAGAGCTAAAACAAGTGACAGAAATCAACATCATGCTAACAATTTAACTCAGTGTGCTAGCCAGGTTTTTATTTATTGAAACGGGGAGCACCTGGTTCATTAATTACACAGGGCTTTCTGCTGTTAGCTGGAGGCTGTGGCTAGCTAACTGTTACTACCAGCGGTGATAAGGACTTACTTTCATGAAAAACTTGCGTATATCCATGTCGTCCTAAAGCTGCTCTCAGTCGGCTGTATGGAGTATGTATGCTGTAGGTACCGGCAGGTGCCACTTACGGGGTGTAAGGTAGCAGAGAAAACGTGGAGCTTAAAATTATATTCAGGCTATGTAAGAATGATATCAAGGCATGTCAATTTATAGCGTAATCTTTTTATTGAAAAGCAGGCTGTATCAAATTAAATGAGTGCTGTCCATTGACTCACGTGCATAACTTCTAAAATAAATAAATAAATATTGCACAAGCCTGTGCTCTTTTAACATGAACATCACATACAATTGCAGACACCAGACACCATGACTTGAAAAAAAGACATCACCATACTAGACACATTCTTTGACTGACAGGTGATCAGGTTGGGTTTCCATTACGCATACCAAATGGTGCCAGTCTCCTTTGATCTGACATCAGTTGTGACAGGACAGTCGATATGGAGATACATTTATGTGCTGATTGAGATAGTAGCATTGAATAGTGGTTTTTGTCAGTATTTATTGCATTGTTAATGTGCCTGACATTCTGGAAACCTGCCTGTGAGGTTTTGGTGACGTGTGCGTACTGCCCGCCTGTCAGCCAAACTGCGCCGGCTGCGCTCCGCCTTGCGCGGAAAGTAGACCTGGTTTCAGATGGCGAGCTTTTGGCGCACCACGGCGAAGCCTTTTGGCGCGAAACTGTCACTGCACCAAACTGAATCTGTCGACACCTCCCCCTGCTGCGCCGCCACTCCCATCTCGGCGCACCTCGGTCTGCAAAACTTGCAAACCGTCCGCCTCTCGCGTTTCGCTGGTCGAAACTAGCTCTGCGCGGGGTTTGCCTCACTGCGCCACCCTGCGCTGCGCCGGGAAACTAGAGCCCGTGGACTCAACATATTCAAAAGGGTTAAATCTCTGGAAAGTCCACAAGTAAAATGTTTGGCCTGAGGTTGGTGCTAAAGCAGAGATCGGCAAACCAGATAGAGCAGTGTTCCCCAACCCAGTCCTCAGGCCTGCAGGTTTTTGTTTCAGCTCTGCTCTTTCACACCTGATCCATTTAAGGGCTTCGTGGTAATTGGTTGAAGCAGATCTACCTGAACAGGGCGTGCAGGAGGGCTATATTAAAAGAAGAGTTCACCCATTTTGAAAAAATATTAGTTCATTTCCCCCCAATGTGTTATGGTAGGATATAGCAGCTAATCATCACCATTAGCATTCGTAGCATCTAAAATCCCCAAAAGGAAATGCAAAAAAATCTCTAATATTGCATACAACTTTATACCACGCAGTTAAGCCACCCTAGATCACCACATGGGAAATTCGTTCACCATGATACCTCTAGTTATAATACTGGATTATGCATTCAGTGGTGCAACACTTACAAAGGTTATGACTGTCAGATTTTTGGTTTTTATGTTAGTCTTTCAGTGTTCACATGATTTCTTTTTTGTGTGTCTTCATACTTTATGTGCCTCTTTGTCATGAGACGAAGATCATAAACAAAGCAGCTGACAGACAGACAACAGCAGTACAATCTGCCTATTTTCAATCTGGGAGATGAGTCAGCTATGAATTTTCATCTGGTCCAGTGAGACACAATATGGGTGATGGTCATCTGCATTTCAGGTTGTTGTCCTGGCTGAGGCCAACACAGATTACTTGGGTGATACTTTTGCAGTTGCGCTACACCTTGCAAGAATATGGGATGCCTGCCAGGCAGCCACAAATTATTATATTGTTATACGAGGATGCAAGAAAGTTTATTGGTCATTCTACAACAGGTTGGATAATGAAATTAAAATGTGGTTCCCTTTTGATTGATTAATTGATTGTATAGAAAATAAAATTATTAAACATGGAGGAGTGCAGATGGTGCATTAAGTTGTCTCACAGCCTGAGGGAAGAAGCTGCTCTGTAGTCTGGTGGTACGGCAGCAGATACTTCTGTATCTTTTGCCTGGCGGCAGCAGGGTGAACAGGCTGTGGCTGGGGTGGGTGTTGTCTTTTAGGATCCTTTTGGCTCTGCGCAGGCACCTCACCTCCCCAATATCACTGATGCTTGGTAGATGGGTACCAATGATGGTTTGGGCAGTTTTAATCACTCATTGCAGAGTCTTCCTGTCCTGGGCCGTGCACATCCCATGCCAGTTTGTGATGTTTCCAGTCAGGATGCTTTCAATCGCTCCTTTGTAGAAGCTGACAAGAATTTGCTTTCTTAAGTTTCCTTAAGAAATACAGCCGTTTCTGAGCTTTTTTAACCAGGGCAGAGATATGTGAAGTCCATGACAGGTTCTCTGTTATGTTGATTCCCAGGAACTTAAAACTGCTCACTTGCTCCACCTCAGCTCCATTGATGTAGACAGGGTTGCGTGTCTTTGCCTCCTTTTTTCGAAAATCAACTATCAGCTCTTTGGTTTTGCTGATGTTGAGCAGTAAGTTGTTTTCTGTGCACCATTCTGCAAGATGGTTGATTTCCTCCCGATATGAAAAGTCATCATTGTTGGAAATCCGGCCGATGATGGTGGTGTCATCCGCGAACTTCACAATAGAGTTCTCCAATCCGACTGCCAATCCGAACTGACTGGGGTCTGTTTGTGAGAAAGTCCAGTATCCAGTTGCAGAGAGTGGTACTGATGCCCAGAGTGTTCAGTTTTCCAATCAGCTTCATGGGGGAGATTGTGTTGAAAGCTGAACTGAAATCAACAAACAGCATTCTGATGTAGGTGCTGCTTTTCTCAAGGTGAGTGAAGACTGAGTGGAGAGCAGTAGAGATGGCATCCTCTGTGGATCTGTTGGTTCTGAATGCAAACTGCTGAGGGTCCAGACTGGCAGGGATGTTGTTCTTTATGTGCTGGAGAACCAGTTTCTCAAAGCACTTCATCAGGATGGGGGTGAGTGCCACAGGGCGGTAGTCATTTAGATTAGACACTGCAGACTTTTTAGGCACAGGGATAATGGTGGCTGTCTTGAAGCAGGTGGGAACACTCTCCTGTGACAGTGATATGTTAAAAATGTCGGTAATGACATCTACTAGCTGGTTGGCACATGTTTTTAGTAAACGGCCAGGGATGTTGTCAGGCCCAGCAGCTTTACTCATATTCACTTTCAGCAGGACTTTCCTCACATCCACTGTGGATACTGACAGTGGCCGGTCCTCTGGAGGCGGAGTAGACTTTACAGCTGACTCTCAGTTGAGGAGGTCAAAGCGAACATAAAATGTGTTTAGCTCGTCTGGTAACGTGGCCTCACACATGATGGGAGCGCTCCTGCTTTTGTAGCCTGTAACACTTTTGACCGCCTGCCACAAGTCTTTGCTGTTGTTGGTGTTGAGGTCTCTCTCCAGTCTCTGCTGATGCCTTCACTTTGCCTCCTTGATGCCAGCTTTCAGTTTTGCTCTGGCAGTGTTGTAGGCTTCTTTGTCACCTGACTTAAAGGCAGCTTTTTTGGCTCTACATAGAGCTCTCACCTCTCCATTCATCCAGGCTTTCTCATTAGGGAATGATCTAACTGACCTTATTTTTACCACATCATCAGCACATTTGCTGATGTATGATGTCACTGATGATGTGTATTCTTCAAGGTCGATATGGTTCTCCTGGGTAGCAACATCATTGAACATCTGCCATTCTGTGCATTCATTTTTTTTGACTATATAGGTATATGTATTCATTATTTAGCGATATATGGAAAGAAATATCTAATACCAGAGAAAAAAAGTATACACATAAAAAATATATAGTATGTATATCCCCCCCAAAAAAGAACACTTAAGGAAAAAACAAATAAACAAATGATAATACTAATAACAAAATGCAAAAAAAAGATAAAATAAATAAAAGAAAAGAAAAAAATAAAAGAAAAACAGTAATAGTAACAATAAAAATAATAAAAATAGATAAATGAAAAGATATTATTCAGCAGCATACACAGTCTTCATCACAGTCTTCCCTACAGAAGTGTTATTGTGCTACAAGTAATACAGTTGAGTGCCACTAGAAGAAAAAGAAAAAATTACAGTGGTACCAGAATGCTCAGTCCACACAGAGATGCAAACAGCTCACACCCAGAAGTTATGTCTTCTAATTAATTTCATAGAGGAGCAGCCCAAGACAGACAAGAAGATCCTCTGCCTCAGCTCACCAAAGGGCTACAGCAAAACAAAGGGCACCAAAGAATACAAACAAATTCCCTCTTTCTTTCATAACATACCCCCCGAAGCAAAAGAACAAAAAAACAAAAAACAAAACAAAACAAAACAAAAAAAAAAAAACACCAGCCTCAAGCCTCACTCGGGTACACTCTGGAACTGCAACATCCCTATAGACAAAAAAGGGGTGATGTGGATAAACTCCTGTCCCGATCAGGCCAGATTGGCTGCAAAAATCCTCTTAGACTTGGTACCAAAAACACCAATAAAAGAGTCTTGGAGTCTTCAAAAATAAAGACTTGAATCAGGCAGAATCTTGAGCAGGCAAATTTATTTGCATTTGAGATCTTAAATGAAACAAACAGTGAGTCGTTTCGCAAAGAAAGACGACTGGAATTCACCGTCTAAACACCTGTTTATATCACACAAATTGTCATGTCAGAGATTCTATTTCAAGATCACAAGAGTAGCGGTGCCTACATCATGCCAGCTGGGGAGCTAGGGACTTTCGAAGTAGCCTACGTCATTGCTCTTGGCCGTCAGCCCTTGGCACGCGGCCTTTCCATTGTAGAGAAATGCTGACTCGGCACGTTCAAACTAGGTCAGGCTTTTGGCACGTGCAACTCAGCACGTTCAAATTAGGTCAGGCTTTTGGCATACAGTCAGGGCCGAAAGGGGTGCATTTACTACAAAATACCACTATAGGCTTAGTGAGCCTTATTGTCAAAATAGCTCCCTCTACTGGTCAGACCATTTCTTCACAGTTTTACTGATAGTGTTTGTGCGCACACGTCACCAAAATCTCACAGGCAGGCTTCCGGAATGTCAGGCACATGAACGATGCAATAAATACTGACAAAACACACTATTCAATGCTGCGATCACAATCAGCACATACATATATCTCCATATCAACTGTCCCGTCACAACTGATGTCAGATCAAAGGAGATTGGCACCGTTTATGCTGATTGTGAGGTTTTGGTGATGTGCGCCAGGCAGCCAAACTTCCACTGCGCCGGCTCCGCTCCGCCTTGCGCGGAAAGTAGACGTGGTTTCAGATGGCGAACTTTTGGCGCACCTCGGCGAAGCCTTTTGGCACGAAACTGTCACTGCGCCAAGTTGAATCTGTTGACACCTCCCCCCGCTGCAACGCCACTCCCATCTCGGAGCAAGTCCGTCTGCGAAACTTGGACACTGTCCGCCTCTCCCGTTTCGCCGGTCGAAACTAGCTCTGCGCGGGGTTCGCCTCACTGCGCCACCCTGCGCTGCGCCGGGAAACTAGAGCCCCTAGTGTTTTCAGACTGATGCTGATTTATGTTCTTCATTGCGAGGTTCCTTATCTTTATTACACTCTACAATGTTGATATTTTTCAGAGTCAGAATTTCTCCACAGGGGCTGCCAGACCTGGGAGAATTTGGCCGTGGAGCCACGTAGTGTATATTTAATCTTTTCTAATTTACTGAAATGGAGAACATCTCTGATCCAAGCCTTATGAGATGGAGGAAAGGACAACTTCCAATGAAACAGGATCAGTCGTTCAGATCAGCTTTATTTTTTGACAGAGGCTCAGTGAAAGGTGTTAACCCAAAGAGTGCTGTTAGTGCATGTGGATGAAAAGGTACTTGAAGTGCTCCTGATATTGTTTTAAAAATATTAGACCAATAATTGTCATAGAGATGGGCAGGACCACAGCATATGAGTCAATGAGGCAGGAGCTTGTTTATATCTGTCACAGATGGGATCAATATCAGGATAAATTTTTGAGAGTTTAAGTTTTGTCCAATGTGTGCGATGCACAATTTTGCATTGAATTAAACTCTGTTTAGCACACATGGATGAGGAATGGACACGAATGAGAATATCCTTCTGTAAGTCGTTAATTTCTTCGCCTAAATCCTGCTCCCATGCAGTTTTAATAGGAAGAGTTGAAGAGTTCTGAAGAGAGAAAATTCATATATGGATGAAAATTGTACTCTTTAGTGTAGGGGGTGGTAGTAAAAAGGCATCTACGGGTGGGCTTATAGGCTGAAGGGGATATTGAGGGGTCATATTTTGGACAAAGCTGTGAATCTGAAAGTATCTGAATAAGTAGTTATTTGGAAAGTTGAATTGTTTTGAGATCTGTTCATAGGATGCAAATACTGTACTGTACTGTACAAATCATTAAATGACTTTATGCCAAGAGTATGCCAAAACCGCATCTTCTAGAGAGGGGTGGAAAGCATGGTTTTTAGATGTAGGAGGCTGTAATGAAAAGGATTGCAAACTGAAATGACGAATAAATTGTTTCCATATTTTGAGGGTTGTTTTAACCAGAATGTTTTTGCAGTACTCCGAGCAGGCTGGAGCAGTGGGAGTATATATCAGGGCAGCTAATGAGGAAGGCCTGCAAGAGGAGGCCTCTACACTCAGCCAGGCTGGGACATTTTGCAAGCTGTCAACAGACAACCAGTACTGAAGTATTCGGAAATTGGCTGCCCATTAATAAAAATTAAAGTTAGGAAGGGCCATACTCCCTAACCTCTTTGGTCTCTGTAAGTGTGTTTTGCTGATTCTTGGGTTCTTTTTATTCCAAATGAAAGTTGAGATAAGTTTATCAAAGTTTTTGAAAAAATGATTTAGGGATAAAAATAGGAATACACTGAAATAAAAAAGAAAACTTGGGTAAAATATTCATTTTAACTGAATTAATTCGACCAGCTAGTGATAAGGGGAGTAGTGACCATCTCTCAAGGTCCTGCTCTACTTGGGTGAGAAGTGGAGTGAAATTGTACTTAAAAAGATTCTTAAATTTATCAGTAACTCGAATATCTAAGTATGTAAACTGACCCCGAACTAATTTGAATGGCGTAGTGTGAGATATAAATTTGCGAGCTGCATCGTTTACTGAGAAAAGTTCACTTTTACTAAAATTCAACTTGTAACCAGAACTGAGGCCAAATGAGTTAAGAACAGAAAGGAGAGTTGGGATTGATATTTCAGGTCTGGAGATGAAAATGAGCAAATCATTCGCGTAGAGCGATACCCTCTGCTCACTGCCCTCCCTGATCACACCAGTAATGTGGAGATTAGATCGAAGTGCAATAGTGAGGGGTTCAATGGCAAGGGCAAAGAGCATGGGGGACATTGGACACCCTTATCTTGTGCCTCTAAAAAGGAAAAAATAGTCTGAGTGATTGTTATTTGTTTTGACTGATGCTAGAGGGGAAGTGTACAATAGTTTAATCCAGGCAATAAATCTCTCACCAAAGCCGAATTTTTCCAGGGTATGGAAAAAATAGCCCACTCCACTCTGTCAAATGCCTTCTCAGAGTCTAAAGATATGACAAATTCTGGGTGATCTGAATTTGAATGGTTATATGTAACATTAAATAAACGTCTGACATTTGAGAAAACATATCTATTTTTAATAAAGCCTGTCTGATGAGGATTGATAACAGATGGTAAGACTGATTCCATACGTATGGCCAGTAATTTAGCAAGGATTTTGTAGTCTACACTGAGTAATGAGATTGGGCGGTAGGATCCGCTAGAGGAGGGTCTTTATTTTTTTTTTTAGTATTAATGAAATGGAGACTTGAGACAGGGATTGCGGAAGAGATCCAGTATCTAATGAAAAAGTAAGCATATTAATTAGGAGAGGGACTATCTTGTTCATAAACTTCCTGTAAAATTTGGTAGGGAACCCATCTGGTCCAGGACACTTAGAGCACTGCATACCACCTGCTGCTCGTGAAATCTCCTCAATTGTGATGGGCTCCTCTAATTTTAGCTTGGAAGCCGAGTCGATGGTAGGGAGAGTAAGAGAGTTAATTGATTGTTAATTAGTTGAGGGTCTGTTGTTACACCTGTGGGTGTTTGAATTTGAGGAATTTGGTGAGATAAGGATGCTTGGCAGAGTTGATGGGAGAGCAATTTACTTGCCTTATCACCCTATTCATAATGTGTGTATTGCGATTTGAATAGTGTATCTTCAATTTGAGTGGATGACAAATTAGCAAACTCCGCTTGTAAAGAGAGACGGTCCTTGTATACTATTGGGGAAGGTGAAGTTGCGTATATATTATCGAGCTGAGATATTTGAGTCGCTAGTTCAACTAAACTACATCCTCTGTTTCCTATCAAAACTGGTATATGACATAATTTGTCCCCTAATGTAAACCTTGAAGGTCTCCCAGAGCAGCAGTGGTGAAACATCAGAACAATGAACAATGGAAATACATTACAGAGAAAAGAGCCAAGTTTATACAATAGTTGTTGTTTGTTTGTTTGTAAAAGATCTATACATTTGACCATAGAAGTGTATTTAACATAATACTTAGGCAGCAATATTTTTCTGCAAGAGGAAATGGTTGGATGTTTACATTCAAAAAGTAAATGGAATTCATCTCCTAGAAGGTCCCCTGTACACAAATTGCAGAACCGCCTGTTTCTCTCTATACCTTTATACCTCCCAATTACCTTTGGTATTCTGTTGTTTGAGAGTCTGAGGTTACAAATAGCTTGCCGGAGCTTCACATTCTCAATAAATAAATATTTTTCAAGCTTTAGGTCCTGCTTGAATTCACAGTAAAAATCACATGAACTCATACGGTGAGTGTTTTGATTGTCGAATCTTGAGATGCCGAGAGCAGAGATCGTCTCAAGGTCTGCTGCACTTAATCCAATCATTGCACTTCCTCACCTTATCCACAATTCGGCGCCCCAGCGACCTTGGAAGGCTGCTATCTTCAGTTTCTCCTGGATGTTTATGCAGACAGCCGCCGCCCGCCGTGTTTTTTTGCTAATGCCATGTTGTGCTCCCCTTGGAGCCCAGTTTGACATTTGACCTTTTTTCCCCCCCTCTCCTTCCCTAATGTCCTCCTTTCTCATCTAATGTAAGGGGCGCCACGCAAGGTGGCTGACCCGAAGTTCTCCTGATCCTGTAACCCTGTATTTGTCATGTCTTTTGGTGTCTCTTGGACGGGATGTAACTTAAATTGGAATTTCCCCTTGTGGGATTAATAAAGTGTACTTACTTACTTACTTACTTACTTCTGATATTAGTGAGTGTATTACTGTCATAAGTAATACGATTCTCAGTAATAAGAACAAGAGAATCGCTCCTTTTTCGTTTTGTTATACTAATCTTGAGGGAGCCACCAGCTGCTGCATGTATATGCGCCGCTGTTGCCATATTATATTATATATATTATATTTTATTCATTTCACTTGTGTCTTTTTATCTTTGTAGAAGCATTTTGTAGAAATTAGAAAAGGGCTCTGTAACTAAAGTTATTGTTGTTGTTGTTACTGTTATTAATATTGTTGATTTTACTACTACCACTACAGCTACTAATCAGTCAAGGTATTTTGCATTTCTCCTCTCTCTTGTAGGAAAAGTTGGACTCTGGCATGAAAAAGGAGGTGGATGGGATGAGTGTTCCTGATATTAAATATGGCGACTCCGTGTGTTACATCCAACATGTTGACACCTGTCTGTGGCTGACATACCAGGCTGTTGATGCCAAGTGTGCCCGCATGGGTGGAGTACAGAGGAAGGTAGACCACTTATTATTATGGGTCACTGTTATGCCCTCTTTTAGCAACTACCATCTACATATCCTTGGGCAAGACAAATGGTACCAGTGAAGCTGCTCAGTGGCAAACAGTGGAAGACTATGATTACTCTCTGCATCTTCCAGTGGCCAAATAAATGTGTGTTGTCAAGGGATCTGTGTGTGTTTAAAACCGGGGTTTGAATCCCGGTCAGGGCGTGGTTAAAATCCAGTGTGGGCCATTAGGCAAGATCCTTCATGCTACAAGCCTATACCCTGATATGAGTCCAAGTGCTAACAGGAGAGCCATACTGGCTTGGATGTTGCCCGCGTTATCAAGATCTGCGTTACCAGGGCGGCCTGATGACAAGTGGGCTAGTGGAACAAGACATGCATAGATGAGGGCAGAGAACATGCAATTGCTGGAATACCAATATACCAGCAATCCCAGTGAGACAGTATATATGCAGAGGATGTGAGAGCAATGTATGCTTCAAAACATCCAGATTAACAAAGAAACCAGTGCTAGCTCATTGTTCCAATGTCCACAAACGGAAACTACTGTCACAACTCCAAATTTATAAGGTACAGTGTACCGATGTATGATGTACCTCATCAGAGGTACAAAGATGCTACAGCAGGGGTGAACAAGGATGACAGACAAAGGGGTGATTTCATCATCACCCCACTCTGAGATTGGGTACCAAGCCCCAATAACAACAAAGCCTGAACTTAACACAAGGGCATCTGACCTGAAATTGGAGATCACAACTAAGCAGGAATCCTGGAAACTCTCCCACTTGCCATGGCGAAGAGACAAAGTACCACCTGAAGCACCACCTAACTAGAGGATATGAATGTGGCATTACTGGCTATCCCTACTGTGACCATCACTGAGACCAATAGGTTGATGTATGCAACAGCGTCAGTAATCCTAGAGATGCTTGGCTACAAGATGAACTACCATAAGGAGCAGTACCAACCATGGAAGAAAAGGTGGGAGGCCAAGATCAAGGCAACACGGAGAGGGGTTAGCCAGCTATCTGAGCTAAGGAAAGGGGTGGTGGTGAATAAAGGACTGCATAAGAAATACAACAACCTGAGGTACTGGAGACTGCCAAACAAAGTCTCATAGTCCTGGGTACCCACCTGAAAAGGTAGACTAGAAATGCAGAAATCCGGAGAATAAACAGGATGTTCTCCACCGAACGATCCAAAGTCTACTCTTAGTGGCAGGATAGTAAGATGAGAACAGACCCACCCAGGGCTAACACTGAGCAGTACTAGAAAAGCATATGGGAGGAGGCATCTCATAACACCAATGCCCAGTGGCTAGTGGATCTGAAAGCAGACCACAGCAGTCTCCCGGAACAAGAACCAGTAACCAACATGATAGTAGACATCCAAGAAAGAGTGTCAAGAATGAAGAACTGGTGAGCACCAGACCGTAACATGATCCACAACTACTGGCTAAAGGAGCTATCTGCACTCCATGGACACCTAGCAGCACAAATGAACCAGCTGCTAATGTCTGGGAACCATCCAGAATGGCTGAGCAAAGGTCAGACGGTTCTGATCATGAAGGACCCCCAGGAGGGAACATTCCCATCCAACTACTAGCCTATAACCTGCCTCTCCACAACATGGAAGTTCCTATCAGGCATCATAGTGGCTGATTAGGCACATAGTGCCAGTTCCCTTCTGGACTCTGCTCATGTATTGAGCTAACACCAGAGGGGCCAAACACCAGCTACTGGTCAACAGAGCAGTCACTCAGAAGTAGAAGACCTGTGCACTGCCTGGACTGACTACAAGAAAACATATGACTCAATGCCACATACATGGACACTGGAGTGCTTGAAGCTCAACATGTTGTACTGTATGGGCCTAAACCTCCTCAGCCAGATTATCATAAAGAGTGACTTGGGATACTGGTTCTTAAGTGGAGCAACCATCAGCCACCTCCTCTACATGGATGACATCAAGCTTGTATGCCAGGAATGTGCGAGATATTGACTCCCTGATCCACATTACTAGGTTCTACAGCAACAACATCGGAATGTCATTTGGACTGAGGAAGTGTTGTAGTATGGTATCGAAGAGGGGCAAGATGGTCACAACTGAAGGGGTTGAACTACCAGATGGCAACACAGCAGATGCGCAGGACAGCTACAAATACCTTGGAATACCTTGGAACCCGGCAGGCAAATGGAAATCATGAGGAGGCTGCAAGGAGGTCAGCCACAACCAAATAACTCCAAAGAATAAGGCAGGTCCTGAAGAGGCTGAATGGACAGAACAAGATCTGAGCCATCAACACCCTGCTGGTATAATATCCTGGCCAAAGGAGGAGAGATATGGAGACAAGGAAGCTATATCTTTCTATCTATCTATCTATCTATCTATGTACAGTACAGGCCAAAAGTTTGGACACACCTTCTCATTCAATGCGTTTTCTTTATTTTCATGACTATTTACATTGTAGATTCTAACTGAAGGAATCAAAACTATGAATGAACACATGTGGAGTTATGTACTTAACAAAAAAGATGAAATAACTGAAAACATGTTTTATATTCTAGTTTCTTCAAAATAGCCACCCTTTGCTCTGATTACTGCTTTGCACACTCTTGGCATTCTCTTGATGAGCTTCAAGAGGTAGTCACCTGAAATGGTTTTCCAACAGTCTTGAAGGAGTTCCCAGAGGTGTTTAGCACTTGTTGGCCCCTTTGCCTTCACTCTGCGGTCCAGCTCACCCCAAACCATCTGGATTGGGTTCAGGTCCGGTGACTGTGGAGGCCAGGTCATCTGCCGCAGCACTCCATCACTCTCCTTGCTCTTGGTCAAATAGCCCTTACACAGCCTGGAGGTGTGTTTGGGCTCATTGTCCTGTTGAAAAATAAATGATGGTCCAACTAAACGCAAACCGGATGGGATGGCATGTCGCTGCAGGATGCTGTGGTAGCCATGCTGGTTCAGTGTGCCTTCAATTTTGAATAAATCCCCAACAGTGTCACCAGCAAAACACCCCCACACCATCACACCTCCTCCTCCATGCTTCACAATGGGAACCAGGCATGTGGAATCCATCCGTTCACCTTTTCTGCATCTCACAAAGACACGGCGGTTGGAACCAAAGATCTCAAATTTGGACTCATCAGACCAAAGCACAGATTTCCATTGGTCTAATGTCCATTCCTTGTGTTTCTTGACCCAAACAAATCTCTTCTGCTTGTTGCCTCTCCTTAGCAGTGGCTTCCTAGCAGCTATTTGACCATGAAGGCCTGATTGGCGCAGTCTCCTCTTAACAGTTGTTCTAGAGATGGGTCTGCTGCTAGAACTCTGTGTGGCATTTATCTGCTCTCTGATCTGAGCTGCTGTTAACTTGCAATTTCTGAGGCTGGTGACTCGGATGAACTTGTCCTCAGAAGCAGAGGTGACTCTTGGTCTTCCTTTCCTGGGTCGGTCCTCATGTGTGCCAGTTTCGTTGTAGCACTTGATGGTTTTTGCGACTCCACTTGGGGACACATTTAAAGTTTTTGCAATTTTCCGGACTTACTGACCTTCATTTCTTAAAGTAATGATGGCCACTCGTTTTTCTTTAGTTAGCTGATTGGTTCTAATATGAATTTTAACAGTTGTCCAATAGGGCTGTCGGGCTGTGTAGTAATCTGACTTCTGCACAACACAACTGATGGTCCCAACCAAGAAATTCCACTAATTAACCCTGATAAGGCACACCTGTGAAGTGAAAACCATTTCAGGTGACTACCTCTTGAAGCTCATCGAGAGAATGCCAAGAGTGTGCAAAGCAGTAATCAGAGCAAAGGGTGGCTATTTTGAAGAAACTAGAATATAAAACATGTTTTCAGTTTTTCACCTTTTTTTGTTAAGTACATAACTCCACGTGTTCATTCATAGTTTTGATTCCTTCAGTGAGAATCTACAATGTAAATAGTCATGAAAATAAAGAAAACGCATTGAATGAGAAGGTGTGTCCAAACTTTTGGCCTGTACTGTATATATATTTCTTTCTCTTCATGCTTTTCTGAAGAGAAAGGCATGAAGTGAATGAGCCAGTCAGTGAGTGACTCTGCAGACGTGATTGAAGAGAGCTATTACAAAGAGTCCAGCAGAGGGTGGAGCATGTGTGAGACAGATGTGTGAGTTAGGCACATGATACGCAAATAAAAATTCATATAGCAGTTTTATCCTACTATCTATTACAAGTACTTAGAAGTGATTTAGTTTCATCTTGTGAGAACAGATATGTGTTTTCAGCAACCTCTTTTATTTCAGGCTATCATGCACCATGAGGGTCACATGGACGATGGGCTGACACTCTCTCGGTCTCAACATGAGGAGAGTCGCACTGCCAGAGTTATCCGTAGTACTGTCTTCCTGTTCAACCGTTTCATCAGGTGGATACACACGCACACAAACACACACACTGGCACAGATTAATGCAGTTCAACTCTTCAGGCATTTATTATAAACTACTAGCCCAAAATACTTCACTTTTGTTATGTTACAGCCTGATGCTACAATGGTTTAAATTAATTGTTTTCTCTCATTAATTTACACTCAGTACCCCATAATGACAAAGTGAAAAGAGAATTTTAGAAATTTTTGTAAGTTTATTAAAAAGAAAAAACTGAAATATTACACTGACACAAGTATTCAGACCCTTTACTTAGTACTTAGTTGAAGCACCTTTGGCAGCAATTACAACCTCAAGTCTTTTGGGGTATGACGCAACAAGCTTTGCACACCTGGATTGGTGGATTTTCTGCTATTCTTCTTTGCAAATCCTCTTAAGCTCGGTCAGATTGGATGGGGACTGTCGGTGGACAGGCATTTTCAGGTCTCTCCAGAGATGTTGGATAGGGTTCCAGTCAGGGCTCTGGCTGGACCACTCTAGGACATTCACAGAGTTGTCCCTAAGCCACTCCATGTTGTAAGGTGAACCCTCGGCCCAGTCTGAGGTCCTGAGCGCTGTGGAACAGGTTTTCATTGAGGATATCTCTGCACTTTGCTGCATTCAGCTTTCCCTCAACCCTGACCAGTCTCCCAGTCCCTGCTGCTGAAAAACAGCCCCACAGCATGATGCTGCCACCACCATGCTTAACTGTTGGGATGGTATTGGGCAGGTGATGAGCGATGCCTGGTTTCCTCCAGACATAACGTTTGGCATTGAGGCCAAACAGTGCAATCTTGGTTTCATCAGACCAGAGTATCGTGTTTCTCACAGTCTGAGAGTCTTTCAGGTGCTTTTTTGCAAACTCCAAGAGGGCTTTAATTTGTTTTTCTCTGAGGAGATGCTTCTGTCTAGCCGCTCTGCCATAAAGCCCAGATTGGTGTCCTTCTGGAGCTTTGTCCTATCCCCACACAGGATCTCTGGAGCTCAGTCAGAGTGACGACCGGGTTCTCAGTAACCTTTCTTACCAAGGCCCTTCTCCCACGGTTGCTCAATTTGGCCAGGTGACCATTACTTGGAAGAGTCCTGTTTGTGCCAAACTTCTTCCATTTGAGAATTATGGAGGCCACTGTGCTCCTGGGAACCTTCAGTGCAGCAGGATTTTTATTTGTAGCCTTTCCCAAATCTGTGCCTTGCAACAATCCTGTCTCTGAGCTCTGCAGGCAGTTCCTTTGACCTCATGGCTTGGTTTTTGCTCTGATATGCATTGTCAGCTTTGAGGCCTTCTATAGAGAGGTGTGTGCTTTTTAAAATCATGTCCAATCAATTTATTTACCACAGGTGGACTCTAATCAAGGTGCAGAAACATCTCAGCCATGATCAAGAAAAATGAGAGGCACCTGAGCTAAATTTCAACTGTTGTTGCAAAGGGTCTGAATACTTACGTCAGTGTGATATTTCAGTTTTCCTTTTTAAATTTTTCTTAAATTCTGTTTTAACTTAATCATTACAGGGCACTGAGTGCAGATTAATGAGAGAAAAAATGAATTTCAACAATTGTAGCGTCAGGCTGCAACAGAACTGAAAAAAGTGAAGGGGGTCTGAATACTTTCAGAATGCACTGTATATCATTCATTATTTTGAAATGAATTTCTTTAGCTTGTGGTGCAATTGGGAGAGTGAGGTATTTGGTTCTAATTTTACTTAAAATTCCCTAGCATAATCGTTTAGCATATTTTTCCTTTAATGGTACTGGAAAGAGTTCTGAGATAATAACACCTCTTAGAATTTTATTTGTACATCTTTTGTCCTTAAATTTGTAATCATCTATATAAAGTGAAGGTAACTGTGGTATCATTACATTATAAAAAAGCATACCTTTTTACCATATGCACCATGGTTTGTTGAATTGCTTTGATAACCACAGAATGTTGTTTTTAGTAGATTTCAAATTAAATGAATTCATTGTAGTTTAAAAAAATCCCTTTTGAATCCATTAAATGTAAAATAGACCAGACACCTGTGTCTGTGTAGAGTAAAATTGTGTTTGTAAACCATTTTCCAGTAAAGGACCTGCTGATGAAATTTAGACAGCTTATTGGGTAATTTATTAATAGAGAAATAATACCATAACAAGAAATCAGTCCCACCAGATTTCTTAAATATCTTTGAAGGGATATTAAACCAAAACCCAGGTTATTTAAAAATTGTTGTAGCCATTTAAGTTTTATCATTCCATTGATAGCTTCATAATTAATTACTTCTCTTACTGATTTTTACATATCTTCTATTCTAATATAATGTTTGCTTTTCCAACTATAGTTGAAGTTTGTTTGATTGATTGCCTTGATTAAATGTTCAGGAATGACAAGTGAAAAGGCTGGGTAAATAATTCTAAACAATGTTTCAGTTTTAGTAATCAGAATACCTTGAGGAAAAGAAACTGAACTATTAATATTGATGTACAACATACCAATTAACTTTATAAATTCTGAACCAAAAATAAAATATTCAAGGGATTTCATTATAAACAGGTGTTCCACTGAGTCAAAAGCTTTAAAGAAATCTAAAAACAAAATAAAACCATTGTCTTCGATTAAGTAATTATAATCTAATAAATCAAGGACCAGCCTAATATTATTATGTATAGACCTTTCTTTAATAAATCCTGATTGATTTTCATCGATAATTTGTCCTATACCCTCTTTTCATCGGTTGGGAAAAATAAGTGTAAGTAACTTATAATCAACATTCAATAGAGTTATTGGTCTTAAATTGTCAATAACTCTTTTATCCTTACCAGGTAATAATACCTTGTTTCATGGCTATCATTAAATTATTATTTATAATATATTCCTTCAGTGCATTAACCAACAATTCTTTTGTATCCTCCCAGAAGAATTTTACCAACTGATATTTGTTTTACAGCTATATCTAATTCTTTCATACTTTATCTCAGAGTCGCATCTTTCTTAAATATCCCATCAATTTGAGGAACATAGTGTCTAATATTTTTAAGGAATGAAAATGAGAACTCAGCTGAATAAGAAGAGGAGTATAATTTGGAGGAGAATCTATGGATTTCTTCAGAAATTTCCTTTGTATCAGAGCATTCTCTATTATTAATCATCAAGACACTTATTTTATTTCTTTCTTGTCTCCTTCTTTCAAGACCAAAAAAAAAATAGGATGTATTCTTTTCTCCTTGTTCGATCTATTTAGCTCTGGATCTAACATAGGCAGCTTGTGCTCTTTGGATAAACAGGTCATCTAATTTGGTTTGTAAATTCAATAATTTGATTTCATCTGATAATTTGCAGCACTAATTAATTTCTTGAACCAATTTATATTCATTTTCCCTGCTATTTACCTTTAATTTTACCAAATTTCTATGGATAAATTTCTGGCCTTATGTTTGAAATATTCCTATTTTCTACAGTAAATATTTAATTAAGTATAATTTTTGATTTCCTCCAATAAAGCCTTCACTTCTTCACATCTTTAACAGTTAAGCAATACATTTCCAATACCCCTTTCTGCATTTTGAGTAACATTCAGGTTTCAGTGTAATTTCAATTATACAATCTGTCAAGTCTGTCAAGGGAGCAGCAGATATTGGCACCCAAACACTTTGTGATTTCTGGAGTCACCAACCATAGATCTATTCTGGATCTTGAACTACCATTGAGTTTTAACCAAGAGAACTGTCTTATATGTGGGTTTTTTTCCCCTCCAGATATCAATGAAAGAATTAGCATCCATAAATTCTTTCAGCACAGTATTGTAGTGAAAATCATTATAAATAGATGGGCATCTGTCTAACCATTCGTCCAGGGCTAAATTCTCCCCCTATTAAAGTAAATCTCATACCATACATTTGTTCAAATTCTGTGCTAATTTCTGTAAGCTTTCCCAGTAGTAGCCTATTCATCCCAGTATTGTTAAAACCATACAAGTTAACCAAAATTGCAAACATCCCATATATATTTATGACCACAGCAATCCAGTGTCCATCTTTATCATGCTTGAATGTCACTATCTCCCCTGGGAATTTATAAATACATATGACCACACATCTGGAATGATTGCTGCCATGACAAAAGAGAATCTCATCTCCCCATTTGGTTTTCCAAAATGTAGTGTCCTCATCACAGATACCCCTTTTCCACCAAAGAGGTTCCAGGGCTGGTTTGGAGCCAGTGCCTGACTTAGCACCGGTTCTTTGTTTTTCCACTGCCCAAGCACCGGCCAAACTGGTTCCAAATTGGTTCCAGGCAAGCACCAACTTCGAGCAGGGGCTAAACAAGGGCCAGAGAAAGAACTGATGATGCGACCCACCACGTCATTGGTGGGCGGGGTTACAGACCCAAACGGGAACAGCGAATGCTATAAACGTATAGCTAAACGTAGTCGTCGTTCGTTCCGACCATGAATACGACGGGTAGCCAGAAATAATTGCGTTTTCCCCTCTGGATCGCAATGTAGGCTTGTAAAGACGAGCAGTATTTGCATCGCTACGATGGGTCATCCATTTGTCATCCTTGCTGGTTATTGTGATTCCAAGCAAACATCTCGCACACCCACACCCACATGATCACGTTTTACGCTGACGTCATGATGTGCGTCTGACTTGGCTCAGCTTGGCTCTTGGCTGATGGAAAAGCAAACCAGTTCTTTGATGGAACCAGTTAAACACTGGCTCTAGCACCAGCACCGAACTAGCACCAGGTTATTTTTGGTGGAAAAGGGGCAAAAAATTAGTCTTACAGACATACACAGTGTGCTTTAAGACCTTTGCAGAACAAAAAAATGGCTTTGCGTTTTACATTGTCCCTAAGACCTCTTGTATTTAAAGATAGAAAAGAGAACGCTGGCTTCAGAAAAAACATAACATAAAATAAAAACTAGATCCATTTACTATTGATGAATCCAAAGGGACCGTGAAAATAAGCTTTGTCCCCGGCCTTTCTTGCTTCTTGAATTTTCAGCCATAAAGCTTCTCTGGCCTGTTTATCTGCTGTAGTTAGATCTTTGGAGAAATGGACCCCAGCTTGTTTGCACATCTCAGACTCCTTCATCATTCTCCAGAATCCATCTCTTTGTTGACACTTGACAAACTGGACAATGATCTGGCGCGTTCTCTTCTCCTCCTTTCTTCCCACCCAGTGAACTATGTCAACAATGTCATCCATCCTCTGGGCCCAATGCAGTGTGATTTTCTTGAGAAGATTAATCACATACTCTTGTGTGTTCTCATTTACAGTTTCTTTCATAACTATTTTCCTCAGATTCCACCTCCTGGTGTATCTCTCATGTTCCCCTGGATCTTTCTTTGAGGTTGGCATTTTCTTTTTCCAGGACAATGATTTTCTCTTCCACAGCAGCCACTTTATGTTTGCACTCTTTGAGGTCCACAGCATTGAATTCTAGTGCTGTTGTCAGACTGCCGATCATTGTACAGTTTTCCCTGATTTGGTTGTAGATGTCTCCCAGCTTTTTTTCTTGTTTGTCAAGTCTATATATATAAGTTTATATATATATAGTTTATTGCAGACAGTATGGACTCTGTAAAGGATTCTTCATTTGGTCTAACCCATTTTTGAATCCGGGGGCGGGGGGGTGAGTTTAGAGGGGAATCTTCAAGCTCTTCGAACAGGGTGGGAATTACACAATTTTAGGGGCAAGGCCATTTGGCCTTTGGTGTTGCAACTTTTTTTAGGGTATGAAGGCCACATGCCAGGGCACCAAAGGGGGGGTGATGGTGTGTGTGTGTGTGTGTGTGTGTGTGTTACACAACAACCTTGCCCAAACAGAACGATGACCTGGATGAATGAGTCAGTGCAACAGGGCGATTGCTCATTGAAGCAGGACGGAGAAGGCTTCTTTGGCACGGGGATGATGGTGGTGGATTTGAAGCAGGAAGGAACAACAGCCTGAGACGTATTAAAGATGTCTGTGAAGACATCCTTGAGCTTGTCTGCACATTCCTTCAGCACACGACCAGGGATATTGTCTGGGCCAGTAGCCTTGCAGCTGTTGATTGTGGAGAGTGTTCTTTTCATACTGGCTGCAGACAAGCGCAGGGGCTGGTCGTGGGGTGGGGTGGGGGACTTCTGGTGAGGTGGGGTTCTGTCCACGCGGTAACACATTAGCTGCTCGAGTTGAATGGCGCTGTCCGGGGTGTTGTTGTTGAACCATGTTTCAGTGAAAACAAAAACACAGCAGTCACTCACGTCATGTTGGGCAGACATCCTTAGGTGTATGTTGTCCAGTTTATTGTCCAGTGATCGTACGTTTGCCGGGAGAATAGTGGGGATCATTGGTCGATACGGGTTAGCTGCCAGCCTAGCCCAGATCCCCGCTCGCTTGCCTCTCTTCCGCCTCCTCTCACACCGCTTGCGGCGTCTCCTCTTGGCAGGGGGAGCAGCTGTTGGGTCCGCTGTTGTAGTGGACCGGCAAAGTAGACCAGTCACCCGGAGTGTCTCTGTTGTCTCTGCATGGAGTCCAGATACTGTGCGGTCTTGTTGATGTGCAACAGAAATTGGCTGCTGTACTTGTATTTTTGTCGGAATGTAGAAAAACTAGACAAACTAGACAAACTCACTCAAACGAGAAGAAAGACAAGAAATCACCATGGTGTCGGGACAGGGCGGGGCTGCTGCGTGTGCATGCGCCGCCATCTTCACTATGTAAGAATATACTTATCATTATCGAGGTGAGGTGCTCAATATATCGTGATATTGATTTGAGGCCATATTGCCCAGCCCTAATAAATACCACACATAGCAACACAAAACTGCTTTGCTAGTTCAATCATGTTGTAACTAGAATATCTGCTGGAAAAAAATAATTGTTTCATGGACATAGTTATACTCCTGCCGACTTCTCAGTCATTTTTAATCTAACAGGTGCTGTGACAGCGACTCAGCAGCACAGCTGATCTTTATCTACAACCAGCTTATATTAACAGTTATATTTAAATACAGGCTACTGCTTTCCAGTGTCAGCGCCAGAACAAAGATCTATCTTTTCATAAACTCACCAGCAGATCTTTTATTTCAGCTGGGGTTGTGTCACTCCAGTTTAATGTCAGCTCCAATTAATGTGGCTAAGCAGCAAAAGTAATAAAAGTAAGCACTAACATTAAGGCTGAACAGAGTTATATAATCACCTTTTCAGGCTACTATCAATTTTTCATTTGAGCATGGCTAGCCGTGCTGTCATGCTCATTTGAGCACATTCTAAACATCTGATTGACCAATCAGATTGCTCGGTCAAATCTATGTGTTGTGTAATGGTTGTGTGTGCATGCAAAATATTGCTTTGCTTCAAAGCCACCAACATGAGCAGAAATTCAATTCATTTTGGGTTGAGATTCGCTTTTTTCCCCCTCAGGATTTTCTTGCATTCATGATAATCTTGAGAGATTGACTGCTTGGGGCACACCGGCCAAATTGACCGTGACGGGTACAATTATTTTCAGGGCACTATGGCCAGAGCGAGGGGCAATGATGGCCATGGCCGTCGTGGCCGTGGTATAATTCCCAGCCTGTCGTCGAAGTTTCTTTTCTCCATCAGTTGCCTCGATCGTGCAGTCATGACTATCAAGAGCATCGGGTACGTCAACCCTCTTGTTGATGCTCATGTTAGCTTTGTGTTGTTGTTTTTGTCATCATATTCTGATGTTTTTTCATGGAGTCTCTCCTGGGTTCTTTTTCTTTTTCTTTGTTTGGCATTTTGAATTGTAGCCAAGCATTTCTCTGGATGGGAATTAGTCCTGCCTGCTCAATCCGCCATCTTACAGATACAGATACAGAAGACTTCATTGATCCCTGAAGGGCAATTCAGTTTGTACAATCCCTGGATGCATACCAACCATTCACACAACATGATAGAGACATAAAAAAGGCAAAAAGCGACAGGACATCATGCTGTGGTGTGGAAAACGCCAATCAGTGCAAATAAATATGAGGCAGAAAGTAGTATAAAAGCAATGTAAAAAAAAAAAAAAAGATTAAAACTGCCCAGAATAAACGGTAGTAAAAACCTTATTAAGAAATGCAAAGATGATAAATAAATAAATAAATAAATAAATAAGTAAATAAATACTTCCATATGAATTTCACAAACTGCCAGTCAGCCAGTTATTTTTAGACCAATTCTGCGCTCAGTTGTGTTACAGCCAAAGGAATAAAAGACTTGGCATAACGGTTCGTCTTCCTGGGAGGCAGCGAATATCAATGACCTGATGGCATGAGTGCAAATTCATTCATGATTGTATTTCAGGATGTTCTTGGCTTTAAAAAGGACACCCTCCTCCCAAAGTATTTTAAGATCTGACATTTTGGTTCCAATAATGTCAGATCTTAAATGCCTGCAAATGCATGCCTCTTGCCAGCCCCCACAACTAGCGAGCTAGCTGGACACAGTTGATGCTGGTGATGTGATGGCATAGTAAAGTAAAGTAGCAAAGTAAAGTAAACTGTAAAGCGTTACATGCTGTTCGCGACCTGCCCCACCATTTCATTGAATTGGCTTATTTGACAGGGGCCATGTACAGAACAGATCATGTACCAGTGTTAGCTATATTGCTAATTTTCATCTGTGGTCCCTGGGCAGGGTGCTAAAATTATTTACATAAAAACATTACACAACAACAAATAGACATTACAAACACTTCACTTCCAGTAGGGAAACATCAGTAATACATTCAACAATGACAACACCATATTAATCACATTGAGCATAGTCCTTGTTAAGTTCAGTCAAAACAAGATCAGTGATCACATGACTGATTCTCCTTCAACCAGGCCTTTAGAGATAATTTAAAACTGTTGAGATTTACAGTCTCTGATGTGAAGTGTTATTGAGTTCCATTTTTGTACTGCTTTAAATGAAAATGCTGATTGTCCAAAAGCAGTCCTTCTATATTGTGTGTGACAGTCACCTCTCACTGAGGCCCTTGAGGCCCTTGCATTGTCCCTGCAGAATGACATGCATTGCTTGAGCGATAGTGGTGCAAGGTTATGTATCAACTTATACATTAAGCACATGTCAGCATAGCAGAGAAAACTCTCAAAAGTAAACAAGTTATGTTTTTTTATGATTGTACAGTGATGGTAATTTCTTGGCTTTTAATTAAGCACTTTCATAGCCTGTTTATAGAGGGTGTACAGTGGTTTCAGTCACACCTGCCTGGGACCAACTAGTACAGCAGTAAGATAGATATGAGAAGATCGTTGAGTGCAAGAACAATTTGGCAGCAGACGTAGGTAATTGGTGCCTGATCTAAAATTATTTAAGTTAGCTCTGACACTTCAGGCAAAAAGACGGACAGTGCAGTCTGTCCGATCAGCGTCAACCCCTGTTGATCACAGTGCATCCAATCAGCGACAATCATTTTTGATTGGTGCCTACCTTTTCCGGTTTGATTTAATGCTGTTAATATTAATGTATTTTCCTGATTTGCGGTCATGGTTTCTGTTTTGCTGATTTTTGATTTATTGTGGTGCTATCTGATTTGTCATTGCGTTTTCTCTCTTTAATTTGATTTGAAATTTGTTGTGCTTTGTTATTTGCCGTGTTTATTTATTTGTTGTTGTGTTTTCCTATGTGTTGCTGTGATTTGCACTTCATGGCCACCGTACCTTCCACTTGAATCCTGATTCCTCAATACCCTTGGGTAACAATGGAGGTGGAGTCCTGTGAACCATGCTCGTTTTCAACAATATTGAAGCTTAGATCAGAAAAAAAACTTGGCTTCCAACTTCCCTCACTTTTAAGCACTGTTGCTTTGAATCAGCTCTTTGCTCCATCACTACAAGATACATTATTCCATAGTTCAAATAGGAAGGGGCTACAATTCTTTATTACATGGATATATTGAATACTACTTCTGATTGGTCGATTAAAGCATTCTTTATTCTGTCTGTTATTTCAGAATAACTGACTGTTGTCAAGGCCAAGCAACGTCATCACCGTACCTCTTCGTTCCAAATTAATCATCCAAATCATATCTTGTCTGTCAGCAGTCAGGAGCAAGCATACTCTATCCTTTAATTCTGTCAATATTCACAACACACCACAATTTTCGCGCTGTCATTCTGTCATGAGTTATCATGCTCTACTTTGCAGTTTTCAGGAGCTAACATTTTCTATCCTCCACCATCTGTCAGGATCCAACACAATTACACAGCAAACACCATCCATCCTTCATCTTTCATTCTTTTAACACTTCCTATCTTCCAGGGATTGTAAAACTTTGATTCTTGAATTGTGGATTGTGCAAAACATTGTCCCCATGCTTGCATGAAGATAAGGCAAAAGCCACATTGCAGTCATGAGACAGGAATCGGTTCACCTTCATCTGTACAAGGCTCACAAAGCATAGGATACCTTTGTGAGCCAACCCAAGGCAGGAGTCAAGGTGTCCTCCTCACATTTTCTGAATTCATTAATATTCTGTGGGCCAGATCAGAAGCTTTTGCGGGCCACATATAGCCCACTGGCTGCCAGCTGACATGCACTGCTCTAACCTATATCTGTCAGGATCTAATATCTCTATCCTATATATCTTTAAGGGGTCTGGACATGCTCAGCAAAAAGGGAAAGAGCTCTACTCTAGATCTACCAATTGAATCAGTCAGCCAAAATCTGCAGGATCTAATTGGCTACTTCCAACCACCTGACGATCATCTGGAACATGAGGACAAACAGAACCGACTTAGAGCTCTGAAGAGCAGACAGAACCTCTTCCAGGAGGAGGTAGGAAATGTGTATATGTGTATATTTGTGTGTCTTGTTTACCTGAATGAGGTTGGATTTTTGTCATTGTCCTATCCAGGACTTGCAGTGACTATCTGAAGCATTTGCACAGAAGCTTAATGCATTCACTAAAGAAAAAAAATCTGCCATGTTTTTTTCTGACTTATCGAGGTAATTATCTCAGAATTCTGAGAAATGTTTTCATGGAAAAAAAATCTGCTCTGTTTTTTCACAGAATTATGACACACAAGAGATCATAAAATGAGATAATTATCTTGTTAATTCAGAAAAACCGGGCAGATCTTTTTTCAAATAAAATGTTTCTCAGAATTGAGATTTTTTTTTGTTCATTCAGTAAAACAGCACTGAATGTCTTTTTTTAAACAAGTGAATGCAATATGCCTCTGTACATTTGTGCTATAGTACACAATACAGTAACAACCTGTCATATTGCAGTTAGAGCAAATTGCAGTTAGAGCAAATAAAATCAAACAAAACAAACAAAGAGCCTGCAACTTAAGATCAACCCCCCCCCCCCCCCCCCCCCCCTTTTCTCCCTCTCCCTCTAGGGGATGATCAGTCTCGTACTGGAGTGTATTGATCGGCTTCATGTTTACAGCAGTGCAGCACATTTCGCTGAAGCAGCAGGAAGGGAGGCTGGAGATGCCTGGAGTTCCATCCTGAACTCGTTATACCAGCTACTGGGTATACACACACACACACATACAAACACTGCAAATTGGCTTCCTCTGGGCTGGATGAGAGCAAGACATAAATATAATATAGTATTTGAAAAGCAGAAGGGCTTTAAAGAAAACACCCACAGAAATAAATAGGTCAAATATAGTGAGATGAAAATTGATTTGAGACAAAACATTGGCAAAAAATAAATGGATAAAATGAAATGAGATCAAAAACAGAAGAACAAGAGACATACACTATATTACCAAAAGTATTTGCTCACCCATTCAAATGATCAGAATCAGGTGTCCTAATCACTTGGCCTGGCCACAGGTGTATAAAATCAAGCACTCAGGCATGCAGACTGTGAAACAAGACATTTGTGAAAGAATGGGCCGCTCTCAGGAGCTCAGTGAATTCCAGCGTGGAACTGTCATAGGATGCCACCTGTGCAACAAATCCAGTCGTGAAATTTCCTCGCTCCTAAATATTCCACAGTCAACTGTCAGCTCTATTATAACAAAATGGAAGCATTTGGGAACAACAGCAACTCAGCCACGAAGTGGTAGGCCACGTAAAGTGACGGAGAGGGGTCAGCGGATGCTGAAGCGCATAGTGCAAAGAGATCGCCGACTTTCTGCACAGTCAATTGCTACAGAGCTACAAACTTCATGTGACCTTCAGATTAGCCCAAGTACAGTACGCAGAGTACTGCAGTCTTGCTGCCTTTTAGCATAATGCGCCATTTGGAATCATTAATAAACCATTCATATGAATGGTGTAAATATAAAGAGGTTTTCTTTGATTTTCCATGTCACTTTAAAGACTATTGCGCTTTTAGCTATGAAAACAAATACTTAGGTTTGCTGCAAACCAGCATATCTTAATGATGTCTGTAAACATTCAACTGGACACTTATAGGCTACATTAAGAAATATTACATGTATTTTGTTGTTGTAAAATTACCCATTGCAATACAACAGTCATCACTATGGGTCTTCTTTCCGCCATACAATTTACAGCCAGCCTTGTTGTTATTTCCTGGTTTTATTTTTCTGAATTTCTGTGTAAGCCTGAGAATAACCTCCTTCTCTGCTTTCCTCTTCACTTCTGCATTGTTTCAAGTTCATTCAAAACTTTTCTAAAACCACAAATTCTGCAGATAAACAAATCCAAATTTCAAATCAGTTGTATCAGTGCCTCAGTTCAGGCAGCTAACTGCCTTAGCTTATTCAAAGCTTAGCCAAAGCTTAGCTTGTAGCTGAAAGTCTGCAGCTTCACCACATTATTGAATTGGAGATCAGAGAAAAGTAATCCAGGTAACCTGACAGGGAGGGGTTTTGTACAAGCAATCTAACATGTATTGGAGGCAGGATTTGTCTTGTGTTTTTACTGGTCAGAAATCGCTTACTGCACCTTTAAGTTACTGAGAGGTGGAAAACTGCTTACCTGTCATTTAAAGTGATAGTTTGTATTCTTATACGTAGTCTTATTTGCTGCTCCACATGTGTGTAGTAGATCCTGCAATTATCAACCATCAGCTTCTTCCCTATCATGAGAACTGTTGCTCCACAATGAATGAAGTACATATAGACTAGAAATAAGTACAATCTTGAGTGACCGCCCAAAACTAAAAAATGTTTTGAAGGATCCACAACAGCAGAATTTTTCTGTCTTCTGTCCTCAGTAGTGGCACACCGTGATTGAATTCCATCTGGATGACAGAGGACTGGAGGTACAAAACTGAGAAATGACTAGAGCCCAACTTTATCTCTCCTCTCCTCTCCTCTCCTCTCCTTTCTTCAGCTGCATTGATAAGAGGAAACAGGAAGAACTGTGCCCAGTTTTCCAGTTCATTGGATTGGCTGATTAGCAGGCTGGAAAGACTGGAGGCCTCTTCTGGTAAGTCAGCCTTTGCTTGTTTGTTTGCTTGCAAAAGGTTTACCAAAAAAAAAAAAAAAAGAAAGAAAGAAAAAAAAATGCACATGATTGGCAGAGCACTTGCAGTGGATGGAAAGCTCCATCCACATCACTGCACATGCATATTATTATTCATATTATATTGTTAATCTACATTTGAACTCAAAGAATTAATTTCTATGCAAATGAGAGACATTATAGCTCACAGAAATTAGCACCAATTGCCACTTGCAGTTGAGCAGGATATTTTAAAACCCTCTCAAAGTGATGGTAATGGAATTTAAAAGGATGTCTTCTATCTAACAAACCTGCCCATGCAGGAAGTGGAGTGGAGCAGCTCCTGGTCAGATATGTGGATGATACTCAGTTCAAGATCAAATCCATGAGGTTCAAGCTTTCATGGAGCACATGACCTCAGTGAATATGCATATCAAGTTCACTTGAGAACATGTTAAAGACATCTGGCCTTTTTGAACATGTATATATTGAAGTTTACAGGAAACCCTCTCACACCGACCACACCATACTTGCTCTTTGAGTCACATATTCATTAAAGTGTTTCACACATGATGACAGTGTAACTGTGATTGCATGCATTGTGAAACATAGCTGAAAAGGGGTGTATCATGGTAATCCTTGCCTTGCCTGAGGGTGGTATTACAAGCAACGCCATGAAGTCACCATAATGGAGTGCTCATACACTGGGGACCGTAAAAGTGATGTAAATGGTCAAAATATTAGGTGAATCAGAAGCAACGCCCCACTCACTTATTTCTTTCAAACTATACCATATAATGAAAAATAGGAATTTGTTTCTTTTTTTGTCATCAATATTATTTTCTATTTCAAACAGTAGAAATATACAGACACAAATACAGATACAGTTAGGTCCATAAGCATGGGTGGACTGGCCATCGGGCCGATGTGCTAAGTGGGCTGACAGTCCCCCGACACTTTTTGTTATTATTATTATTTAAATAGCTGACCGGTCCATACAACCAGTAGATCAGCGCCCGATTGACACTGGGCTGGCCCAATCACATTGCTAAACAACCCCTTCTGCGTAGTTTGGTCCTGCCTGCATAATCATAGATATCTATAATAAAGGCTAGATGTCTTACGGCGGAGTCCCTAACGTCATCACCGGCGGCCATCTTACCACAGGCAAGCTCTCTGGCGGAATCTATGGTACCTGAGGAAGGTGAGTGATCTGCACAGACGTAAATACTCTTATCTCGCTGAAATCTTGACGGATTTACAAACGGTTTGGTTTCTTACAAACGTTATTAACGTGGCTACAATTCTGGATCTTTGACCGGAAGTGTAACATAATTATCCATAAGTGCAGTTTTATAACTACACCTCTGACGTTTATGACAAACCAAACCGTTTGAAAATCGGTAGAAAATTGAGCAAGTTATGGTTAATTAAAAAGTACATGCACCACTACTACAATGTTATGGGTGAGCGAGCTGACTGTGGCAAGATGGCCGCCAGTGCGGACGTGCGACTCCATTGGCCGGCAGCGCGAACGACACATCTAGCCTTTATTATAGATATCTATGGGATCTACTGAGATGGAGAGAAAACGCAAAGGTGGTGCAGAGAAACTGCAAGAAAAAAAGCAGCTGTCAATTTTCAGAGCGATTGGACTTTTTCGCTTGTGGAGTTTTTTGTAATTTATCAACATGAATGAAGAATGAGCCTAAACAATATAAAAGGACACAATCGATGGCAGAGTGGATAGTACCTCCGTCTGCCATGCAAGAAACCGGGGGTTCAATTCCCCACCCAGACAAGAGTGAGTTTTTACTTTATTACCTCACTTTGTTGTTAACCATGGCAGTGAAGTGATTCTTATTATTCTGCCTGTCATTGCCTGACACACACAGTGGCATTTAGGGTTTCTGTAATTTTCATTTCTGTACTCTTTTTGTGAATTTGTATTGTAACCCAGGTGCTAAATTATTATTATCATTATTATTATTGTTATTATTTTGCCTTGTTTTGTTTTGTTTGCCTTTTTTTTATGTCTTGTTCTAACTTTATGGGGATATATATATAATATAGATATAGAAATATATATATACATATATATACCAATCGAATCAGATTCAGATTTAAACAAGGATTTGTGTGGTATACTTTGTTTGTCGCCATGACCTTCCTATATGCAATTTGGGCTCATTCTCCATTCATGTTGATGGGCACCTGCCCTTACCAATCTGAAATAGATGCCCAAAAGGCGTTGGCCAGTTGTGGCCTGTTCAATAGAATAAAAAAGTTCCAATTCATCTATTGTATTTTATTGTTCCACTATAGTACTATAGGCCAGTATGACTGGGGCAGCCAAGTAATTTGACATATTTGAACAATTTTTTAAAAAAGTAACATAATAGTTACTTTTCCTGGTAATTCTTTACTTTTTAGTAGAAGTAACTAGTAACTATAATTAATTACTTTTTCAAAGTAACGTGCCCAACACTGCTGATGACAGCTAACTAATTGCATGGCATTATAGTTTTAAAGAATTGCACAGTTGGTATACACATTTAAGAGAGCAAAAAGACTGGAAAGGTGTGCGTTATTGAATGTGGTGGGCTGGTCTGGTCCAAAATGCCTGGCCTGGATTTGAAATGGAGTAATCAAGACATGATTGAAGCGCAGACTTTCAGCTTTAATTTAAGGGGTTGAACAAAAATATGGCATTAACCTTTTAGGATTTCAGTCAGTTTTATACATTGTCACCCAACTTTGAGAGGCTCAAAAGTAATTGGACAAACTGTACATAACATGCATAACTATAATTATAGGTATTATATTCAATATTTGGAGGAAAATCCTTTGATTATGACCGTCTGAAGTCTGGAACCCATGGACATCATCACCAAATTCTGAGTTTCCTCCCTTGAGACGCTCTCCCAAGCCTTTACTGCAGCTGCCTTCAGCTGCTGCTGGTTTGTGGGTCTTTTGGCCTTCAGTTTGGTCTTCAGCAGGTGAAAAGCAGCTCAGTTCTGTTGAGGTCTGGGGACTGACCTGACCAATTGAAGAATATTCCACTTCTTTGCTTTGGGTAACTCTTGGGTTCCTTTTGCAATGTTTTTGGTCATTGTCCATCTACACTGTGAGGTGCCGTCCTGACAGTTTTGAGGCATTTGGCTGAATCTGACCAGATATTATAACCCTATAAACATCAGAACTGATCCTGCTCCTTCCATCAGCAGTCACATCATCAATAAACACTAGTGAGCCAGTTCCACTGACAGCCATACATGCCCATGCCGAGGGGCGAAAATCCCATTTCATTATTAGAGGGGACAATAAACAGCAAAATTTCAGAGAGTAATTCCTGGGGGGGACATGAAAAAATTGCTGTCTGTTACAATTGTACCTTGCTCTTTCTCTCTTACTCTCCTTTGAAACTTGCCGGAAAGTGTTGAGCGCTCAACATGTTCATATGTTTTAAATAATGCTATTAAAAGCAATAATCTAACCAAATTTCTTTGCTCACTGTTCTATTTCCACTACAGTCCATCAAAGTAGCTTTACAAGCACTAGAAACTCAAAAGAAGCTCTAAAACTAGAGGAAATCCCTGAATAATCCAACTACATCAAACTATTCTTAAAAAAACAGATTTATTGTAGTGTCAACAAAAAACAAAGCAAGATATGGCATCAAATAGTGACATACAGTATATGTTTGAGCTGTACACTGTCCCTTTTAGATTAAATAAGAAAATGAAAGGAAACTATGCCACATAAAAATGCAACTTAAAATACAAAAAAAATTAAAAAAAAAAAAATAGATATCTATCTTGAGACAAACTCAGAATATCAGTAAAATATGAACTATTTCTGACATTAATATCCTGACAGACTTTTTGAAAGAATAAAAAGCTCAGTATTTGCTCCTCCTGTGGTCTGTCCTCTCTCTCCCTCACTGTCCTGCACTCGCTTCAGCTTGGAAACAATCATTAGCTGTTAGCTTAAACAGTGAGCTGAAAGAGGCAGGTTTTGGACCAAGCAGGGGAAATATATCGCTTTTCATATTAGAGCCTTGGGCTTGGTGAACAAGTGGTGTGATAAATGACTCACTGGCTTTCACTTGAGGAGGTTTTCTTGCTAGTTCTCATCAGGCTGCTGCCTCTCAGGCTGACGGACTGAAAGTTACCGAGCTGCCGCTCTGCCGGGAGCAGGATGCGGACCAAACCACTGTGAGGCATGGGGGGAGGTCATAACTTTATGGATGGGATGGATGGGATTTCCGCCTATGCCCATGCCATCTGTCCAAAGAACCTTGTTCCAGAATTGGACAGGCTTTTTTTTTTTTTTAAATGTTTTTTGCGAAGTCTAATCTGGCCTTGTTGTTCTTGAGTGACACCAGTGCATTCCCTCTTTTTCAGGATATACCAAACTATTGATTTGGCTACTCCTAAAGTTGTTGCTTTCTGTTTGATCGATTTTTTTTTTTTTTTTGCTTTTTGAGCCTATTGATGGCCTCCTTCACCTGCAGGGACACCTTTTGGATCACATGTCTAGGATTCTAGGGTTCTGATAAACAGCTACCAAATGCAAATGAATTTCACACCTGGCCATGGAACTGCTTTTTAGTCAAGTGTCCAATTACTTTGCGCCTCTGAAATCATGTTTTAATTACTCTATTTCAAATCCTCTGTAGTGGTGTGCAAGGCCAAAATTATAAATATTGTGTCACTGTCCAAATACTTATGGACCTAACTGTATCTATATGATTTACTGGACAGTGCTGAATTTCTGACAGCAGAGTATTAACTCTAAGTATAATAGAGTTCATTTGCAACAGTATTTACTGTTCAATTAGTGCATGAATGAATCATCTATTGAACTGAACCAGCTTTACAGAGATTCCCTTTTATCCCCAGAAGGTGCTGTTTTACACAATAACGACAATAACTTTTCAGGCATGTTTTCTGGCTTGGTAGCAGAAACATTTAATTTGATGACAACTTACATAAACTACTACACAATATATCACTCTAAATTGTAGTATGCACTATATGTATATTTATGGATGTGTGTATGTGGCTGAGCGTATGGGTTGGATTATCATGACATGATTTATGCCCCTCAGTCGATGAACAGAGGATGTCAGTTTTGTTGACCTCATGACCTTTCCTTTAGCACCACCCTCAGGCCATAATGTCAGTTTGGCACACAAGATATCATTTGGTGAGTGCATTCATACTGTCCAAAGGGAGATTGTTCTTGATTGTGACCTTTGCTGTAGCATCATCTTCTGGCCAAACACTTGGCTTGTACACAATATAACTCTAAATGTAACTAAAAAAAGTAATTTACTGAGCCTACTCATGTTTCTCATTCATGCCTCTCTGTCAGATTTGGAGTCACCATTGCCTTTCTTTACCACCACTCCATTAAAAAATGAAATCTGATGGGCAGATTGTCATGACTTATGATGAACACTACTGCTCATCAGAGAATGAACCCTCTCAATTTTGGAAAGCAGAGCAATGGCAGACAGTGACATATCTATCTATCTATCTATCTATCTGAATAGCTAATGAAAGTGCACACTGTCCTTAATAAATTGAATAAAATGAATAAATAAATAAATCTATCTATATATAGATTGATATATAGATATCAGAATCAGAATCAGAATCAGACAACTTTATGTATCCCCTAGGGGCAATTCGGTTCAGCGGTGTACCCAGATTATGCATACAAAACAAGGAATATATGCCAGATATATATATCGATACATGCATATATATAATAGATACATACAGTACAGGCCAAAAGTTTGGACACACCTTCTCATTCAATGCTTTTTCTTTATTTTCATGACTATTTACATTGTAGATTCTAACTGAAGGAATCAAAACTATGAATGAACACATGTGGAGTTATGTACTTAACAAAAAAAGGTGAAATAACTGAAAACATGTTTTATATTCTAGTTTCTTCAAAATAGCCACCCTTTGCTCTGATTACTGCTTTGCACACTCTTGGCATTCTCTCCATGAGCTTCAAGAGGTAGTCACCTGAAATGGTTTTCCAACAGTCTTGAAGGAGTTCCCAGAGGTGTTTAGCACTTGTTGGCCCCTTTGCCTTCACTCTGCGGTCCAGCTCACCCCAAACCATCTCAACTGGGTTCAGGTCCGGTGACTGTGGAGGCCAGGTCATCTGCTGCAGCACTCCATCACTCTCCTTCTTGGTCAAATAGCCCTTACACAGCCTGGAGGTGTGTTTGGGGTCATTGTCCTGTTGAAAAATAAATGATGGTCCAACTAAACGCAAACCGGATGGGATTGCATGTCGCTGCAGGATGCTGTGGTAGCCATGCTGGTTCAGTGTGCCTTCAATTTTGAATAAATCCCCAACAGTGTCACCAGCAAAACACCCCCACACCATCACACCTCCTCCTCCATGCTACACAGTGGGAACCAGGCATGTGGAATCCATCCGTTCACCTTTTCTGCGTCGCACAAAGACATGGTGGTTGGAACCAAAGATCTCAAATTTGGACTCATCAGACCAAAGCACAGATTTCCACTGGTCTAATGTCCATTCCTTGTGTTTCTTGACCCAAACAAATCTCTTCTGCTTGTTGCCTCTCCTTAGCAGTGGTTTCCTAGCAGCTATTTGACCATGAAGGCCTGATTGGCGCAGTCTCCTCTTAACAGTTGTTCTAGAGATGGGTCTGCCGCTAGAACTCTGTGTGGCATTTATCTGCTCTCTGATCTGAGCTGCTGTTAACTTGCGATTTCTGAGGCTGGTGACTCGGATGAACTTGTCCTCAGAAGCAGAGGTGACTCTTGGTCTTCCTTTCCTGGGTCAGTCCTCATGTGTGCCAGTTTCGTTGTAGCGCTTGATGGTTTTTGCGACTCCACTTGGGGACACATTTAAAGTTTTTGTAATTTTCCGGACTGACTGACCTTCATTTCTTAAAGTAATGATGGCCACTCGTTTTTCTTTAGTTAGCTGATTGGTTCTTGCCATAATATGAATTTTAACAGTTGTCCAATAGGGCTGTCGGCTGTGTAGTAACCTCACTTCTGCACAACACAACTGATGGTCCAAACCCCATTGATAAAGCAAGAAATTCCACTAATTAACCCTGATAAGGCACACCTGTGAAGTGAAAACCATTTCAGGTGACTACCTCTTGAAGCTCATCAAGAGAATGCCAAGAGTGTGCAAAGCAGTAATCAGAGCAAAGGGTGGCTATTTTGAAGAAACTAGAATATAAAACATGTTTTCAGTTATTTCACCTTTTTTTGTTAAGTACATAACTCCACGTGTTCATTCATAGTTTTGATTCCTTCAGTGAGAATCTACAATGTAAATAGTCCTGAAAATAAAGAAAACGCATTGAATGAGAAGGTGTGTCCAAACTTTTGGCCTGTACTGTACATATATAGATAGATAGATAGATCTATATATATATATAGATAGATAGATAGATAAATAGATATATCTATATCTATCTATCTATCTATCTATCTATCTATCTATATATAGATAGATAGATAGATCTATATCTATATAGATATAAATATATGATATTTCTGTTTCCTTTCTTAAATAGTGTACAGTCCACACAGGGAATAAAAAAAGCTAAAAACTTAGCTGCAGCTCAGAGGTTGCGCTACACTTTTTCGTTGTCTGTCATTTTGACTGACAGGGTCATAAAAATCCCGTCATAATCTATTTTTACCAGTCACTTTAATTTTTTAAATGATAAGAAGGACATATTCAATAGCATTTCATTTTCATTCATTTTTAATTAATATTCAGTCCAAAGTTAGCTGAACAGAAAATCCAAACCATATCTTTTTAAAGAAACTTCTGCCACTCAACTGCCGCGACGTTTTGAATGCGGCAAATTTCATCATATAACATATATACATTATTTGAAATATTAACTATCTTGTAACTATCTATTGCCATTCCAAGCCCATCGCCATTTATTCTTATTAACCCTGCAATTAAACTAAATCCGCCTTGATTTATTTTGCTTTTTATGGTTGTAGAATTGTCAGAATTGTGCAATGACTGAGTGATTTCGCACACCATCGGAAAGCTCCGGTTGTCTGCTCTCAGAAACAGTCTCATTTTTTTTCGGTCGCACCATTGGTTCAGGAGTTACGGTACTGAGAAGTTCATATTACAAACGTGACACACCGGGGACTCTTCTGTGATTGGATGGTCGAAGTGTCAGTAGTCCTAAGGAGTTACCGTAATGGCACTGTATATAGGCGCAAAGCTCCGTTTCTCCGGTTTCAGACTTTTTTTAAGTTTCTGTATATCATAAACGGTCTAGGAGATATCGATATGTAAAGTAGGCATGCCGAATCCTGTCGGCGCCGACATCATCGGTTTAAGAGACATTCTTGCTGTCTTCCCCCGGCTTCATGAACCTGCGGTCTATCCTGTGGGCTGCAATTCGTCACTGAAGGCTGATGAGGCTCACTTTGGACGGTACATGGAGCGCCTCATTGTCAACACCCATGTCCCGCCCCCGCCCTACTTCTGATTGGCTAGGAGGCCTATTGTTAGTGTGGTTGAGAACGAAAGCTGCACTTCTATTGGATCCAGAGATATGTCTGTTAGATAACGCTGGGCAAACCCAGATTTTTTTTTCGCAGTCACACCGGTAAGCCGGAGAACTGGCACGGCACCGGACTGCTATCAGCTCTGTCATCGCCACCAAGTGGTCAGGCATGTGAATTGCAATCTGTCAAAATGACAGATGGCGTTCAGATTTTTCCGTCACCGTTTAAAAAAAACGTCAATGACGGAAAATATTCGGTTAACGCGACCTCTGCTGCAGCTAAGCTATTGGCATATCCGCATATCACTTCTAGCATATAGCTAGAAGTGATGTCACTCCAGCAGAGAACTGCACCACAGGTACAGTTTCACTCGGGGTATAATAAGCCACTTCCTCTGGATGTAATGTCAGATTGTAATGTCAGTAACTCAGACAAAAAACGAATGGTTCTTTGGTCTGCTTGCTTTTAATAAGGATGTCTGTGTTTGTAGGTATTCTAGAAGTGCTTCACTGTGTGCTGGTGGAGAGTCCTGAGGCACTAAACATCATAAAAGAGGGACACATAAAATCCATTATTTCTCTGCTGGACAAGCATGGACGCAACCACAAGGTATTGTATAATATTTAACTTCAAAGCAACAAATGGCAACTTGTCTCCAAGAGGGAGAAACTGTATAATTATTTCTGCCCTTCTCCCACTCAGCTGTTCACATCCTAACACTTAACACTTATCTTTAAGAGCTCTTAACTTTAAACTGCCTGACACTGAGGTAACCAGCGCCCCAAAACAACCACAGAGGTTGTAGAATGTGATGCTTTACATTAGCCAATCTGCAATAAAAAAGCAGTAGTATTGGTCACTGAGTTTTCAAGTAATGTTTTCACTCTGGTTTTCTGATGTTGCTCTGACTTCTGTTGTATGCGTCAGCTTTATAGTCACAGCGCACTCACTGCTGACCTTACCATACAGCATTGCCACAGCAAATGGCATTTGCCCAAAACATTTTCAACATAATGCATGTTAACATGTACATTGAAATGTGATTGCAATACGTGTGTGTATGTGAGTGAGAGAGAGAGAGAGAGAGAGAGAGAGAGAGAGAGAGAGAGGGAGAGCGAGAGAGAGAGAGAAGAACAGACTATACAGCTAAACCTGTGTTACGCTGCTCTTGCTTGTACTGTGTTCCTGTCTTTCTTGCTCTCATTTTCTCCACTTGTGCCTCTGCTGTGAGGATCGACCAGTTATCAGCCCCACATGTCCTACTGGGCTGGTGTTTGTAGAGGCAGTGAATGTCCCTGATGCAGGTCAGGTCGAAGGGAACCAATGCCTCTCTTGTGGGCAATAGTCCTCCAGGTCCAGCAGGTATTGGAGACCTTGATGACTAGACTTAAGGGGCTTCTTGACCTGTAGAATCCCGCCAACGCTCTTGAGCCTGAGTGGAGGGTTAGCGGGATGGGTGTGCATACTGGTGCACATAGATGTAATGCGGTGCACCATGGAAGGAAGGGTGGATCCTCTGAAGAATTATGGGTAGTTGCAAACAGACAACAGGGTTTCATAATTTTTGACACAGGAAATGGGCAAATGAACCTGGGTGCAAGCTGCCTGGAGACAAATTGGAAGGGGCAGGTCATGTGCTGATAGCCAGGCCCCCTGTCCAACTACTGATTCTGCCAGATTCTGCAGCCAGCCACAAGAAATTGATGCTTACCTAATAAAAAAGGTCCAGCTTTAAGACCAGACTACAGCTAACATCAGCCAAACTGCCACCCCTGAGGGGAACCAGCATGAGGAAAAATGTGAAGGACATAATCTTTATTCTGGATAAGCATCTCATCTCAATATTCTCTCCGAAGTAAAGCAAGCATTTTGTTACTCATCCCTTTCACAACCAAATACAAGTGCAAAGTGAGATTTTCTGTTAATGACAAAAAACACATAATCAGGCTGGGTATTTTGATTATGCCTAAAAAGATAATATTCAGGATAAGGAAATAGCACATAATGGGTCTAATGAGATGATGTGAAATAGACCTGATTTGGTTAACAAATTGATTGATTGACTGTTTGATAACAATATCTGCACTTAAACACAAGACCACTTGTTCTGATGATAGGCATGGGCATTTAAAAAAAAACTTTGAACAAGAAATATGCCTTGAATCTAATAAAGCATAATTCTGTTTCTGCTGAGATCAAAAAACCTGAGTGCCTGTTAACACCATGGACCAGTTTCTTTGCATCTTTTATGTCTTACAAGCCAGGGCTATGAATAATAGGAATCTCGGGAGGGTCAGTTGGATGCAGAGGAATATGCTCATGGTGGTGTCCAGAAATCAGGAAATCAGGCCGAGGTTGTCATCTTATCAGACGGCAGAGACAATGTTGAGACTGAGTAGTGAAGAAGGTCCCTGGGCTTACGCATACACATACACAAGGACACATATACACGCATCCCTTGAAATTCAACGCCTCGTTGGCCCCCCACCCCTCTCCCTCCCATTACAGTGCAGGTTGTGGGTGCAGAGTGCTGTAGTGGCTGCATACGCCTCTCGTCTGTGCTGGGACACCTCCCCCTCCCCAAATCCCTTCCTCCTTCCACATGTGCAATGTCTCGAGTCATGTTGTAATGTTTAATATGTGCTTATTGTGCTGAGGTGTTTTTTTCCCAATGCCATGTTGTGCTCCCCTTGGAGCCCAGTTTGACATTTGACCTTTCCCCCCCCCCCTCTTCCCTAATGTCCTCCTTTCTCATCTAATGAAAGGGGCTCTGTGCACGCTGGCTGACCCGAAGTTCTCCTGATCCTGTAACCCTGTATTTGTCATGTCTTTTGGTGTCTCTTGGACGGGATGTAACTTAAACCAAATTTCCCCCTGGGGACAAATAAAGTATGATTGAATGATTGATAGGCTCAATGCCTTACCTTGGCATGTGGTTTCATGTTGAGGGTATTGTCTTGCAGGACCTGTTGTCGTGGGTGTGAATGCCAAGCTGTCTGACTACTGTTGTGTTGATTACGCTGCACCAGAAGCTAGCAGCATGGATAGCTCCAGGTGCTGATTCACTGTGGGGTAGCTCACAATAGAGATCATTTTATGGGAGGTTCAGGCTGGGAAGGATGCTCACCAGTAACTCCCCATCTACTGGCAAGTGCTTCCTTTTTCGCAGAGCACTGGTGATGAAATGCCTAGACTGGTCACACCAGAGACAGGAACAGGTGGAGATGCATTGTTGATGTTCAGCTGGAGACAGATGAGTTCAATCCATTTGCATGGGTTCAAGGTTGCTGGTGCTCTGCAGAAAATGCCACATAAAACATAACACACAGTAAATAGACTAGAATAGAATAGAAGATGTTTTATTCATCCCACAGGGAAATTCAGGTATCCAGCAGCTCAAAACATAACATATAATAATCAATCAATCAATCAATCAATCAATCAATCAATCAATCAATCAATCATGTACCAAGTAGTTGAGAGATATCCTAAATTTAAAGGAATATTCAAAGTTAAAGATATATTGTTTGTGTTTTTTGCCTTCAAGCAGATGCTAAATTATTGGTGGTAGAGTGCTTCCAATACAATTCTTGGTATGTGTGGAATATGCATCAACAGGCGTCAGTGGGATGCATACACCACCTCAGCTGCCACCTCAGACCGGAAGTAGTCTTACAAGGGTTTAACGCCCAGCTGGCTCAGCTTTCCAATCAGGTGTTGAGGTGTGATTGTTTTAAAAGCTGAGCTGAAGTCCATGAACGACATCCTCACATAGCTGTTGTTTCTCTCCAAATGAGACAGGGCTGGGTGAAAAGGTGGGAAGGTGAATCTATGCTTGGAGGACTTGACTGAAAATACTTAATAGTAAACTTTATTGGCATCACATCAGAGGCCTGTATCATGAAGCAAGCTCAGTTTTCCCTGGATTGCCTGTTATACAGGCTGTAAAAAAAAAATAAAGCTGACGCCAAAATTCAATCACGTCAGTTTATCAAGTTGATAGCCTGAATAAAATCAGATACTGAGCTGCTTTAGAACTTAGCAGGAACAAAAGGCAAATATAAAGGCCTACTCGCCCTCTGGAATGAAGGGTACAAATGATCCTTTTTCACATTTGCATCAGCAAGCTGTCATTTAGGCCCATTCTCTCACCCAGGAATAATTTGCCCCTCAAAAATATTTAGAGCTAATTAATTGTGCCACTTTAAATGTCCCTAAAATGTTGTGAAACGCCTCTAAAAATACTTTGAATTATCAAATTTCCTTTAATGATGTCTCATTTCTGTTTTCCTCTCCTACAGAGTGTCAGCTCTGTATACCAGGCAGCTTTTAGCCAGGCTGAAGTGTGCTGTTTCACATTAGTGTAACATCCTCTCTCTCATACAGATAGTCGTCGGCAAAATCTAACGGATTTGATTGGTCCAGGAAAATCCTTTCACGCCGTAATGCTCTCCTCACTATTTGAGCTGCTTCTTCATTGGGATTCTCAATGAATGGGCAGGCCATGTTTTGGCAAACAGCTGATTGGCCAGGGGGCGGTGCTTTATGTAGGATTCAATCCTATCCTGAAAGCTAGCCTTCCCCAGAGCAGGCTAGCTTTCAGAATAGGTTCAGGATAGGTTTCCTATCCTGATCAGAGGTGAACCAGCTTTGTGATCCAGAAAATCCGGAGTTGAGTCTGAAGTTATCTTGCTAATTTCGAGATTGTGTTGAGACATGGCACACTCTATTTCCTAGCTGAACAGTGACTGAGACAGATGTCTGTTGAAGCAGGGAAAGCAGTAGACATGTTTAAGTAAAGATTGTTAGTGGTGATTTACGAAGCTTCCTGAAAGTCTGATATTAAGTGTAAAGTAAAATATTTTCCCCAATCAGATTTACTGAAACCCAAAAGACCTGTGGCAGTTACAATCCTCCTGCTGTTTGTCTAAGGAAAAGTGTTGGTTAGTTGACAGAGATGTTATTGTGTTGGTTACAGCTTGCTGTGATAACAGGGAGTTAATCTTTGTGAAATAATGTGGAAACATGAGTAAATGCCAGCCTGCTTTATTAGTAACTGTTAATGGGAGCTCACCTGTTGCAAGCCTATGGCCCACCAATGTTTAACTGATTTAACTGATTCTTGAGTTCATGTTTACATAATGTTTTGTAGCTGAGCAACCTTTTTAACGTAAATGAGGTCCAGTATGTTGTGTGGTGGAAAGGTTTACATGTTCATGGAATTTTGGAAATACAGTCTCAAGGTTTGTAAGATTGAAGTCCCCAGTAATGAAAAATCTGTTGGGGTGACAGCACTTATCAATTGTGAACATGTGGGGAGAGCAGTGTTTGGAGACCACTACAACGTTTGCACACCATTCCTTGTTATATAAACACATATAAACATACGCCACCACCACAAGTCTTACCAGACAAGGATGATGCCCTGTTGGCTTAATAGCATGCTAGCCCATCTAGCTGTATGGCTGTGTCCGGAATGTTGCTGTATTGCCAAGTTTCTGTGAAGACAAAGATACAACACTTTCGCATTTCATGCTGGGATGTCCATCAAAGTCATATACAGTCCAGGTTGCTTCCAGAGAGAATAAGTTTTCTAGCAGAATGGATGGGAGAGCTAGTCTGGAGGGGTCAGCCTAGCACAGTCAATGTAGGCAATGTAGATATCCAAATAAGCTGGTATCTGATCATTTGTAATCATGTTTCCAATGTCCAAGAGTTCTTGACAAGTGTAATTGTGTTTCCTGTTGGATTTGGTGCTCTTTCTGTCCATGCAAAGGTGTGGTACCACAGCCAGCTTGAGTTATTGGCATCTTCCATGAGAGAATGAGCATGTAGTCTCGAGACGACATAACTAGAACCCAAGCTACACAGATGGCTTGTGGCAGCTTAATCATTCAATCGTGGGCACTTTTTTTTTTTTTTTTTTTTTTTAGATGAGGCTAAATGAGAGAAGAAAAATAATCAGTTGTGTGCATGAATTAGGATTTTGTGACTTAAGTTTAGTATTTCATGGATACTATTTAGAACATAGTGCACAAAAAAAAGAATCCATGGCCTCCTCAGTTTTTACTTATATGCAGTTGTCTTTTGTAGCAAAACATGCACATGGCCAAGAAGTTTAATTTTGGTCTAATCTGACTGCAGTTTTCATCATGATTGCAATTTTAGTTTGTGTGATGCTCAGCAATTAATGGGTTTGCTCCTCGTAAAGGTTTCTTTCATGCAAGCCTTCTAAACAGCTCATTTGGAAATGCCAACTAACAGCTGATTGTGAAACTGGATAGCCCCGCAATACAACTACACTCTGGAGTTCAGAGTAACAAATTGAATATTCTTTTTGTCTTTTTGGATGATTTTAATTTTGGGTGGCAGAGTGTTTTGGCGCTTGTTTTTAAGTAGGAGGCTGCATCTAAGCACCCATGCTCACATACACACCTACATATAAGTCTGTGTGTGTGTATATGTGTGACATCAGTGCACACATACCTCCCCCCATTTTTGTTCCTAATTTTTGGGTTGCTATGGAACATTTCATCAGTAGTCTCACCACAGAATCATTGAGGGTTTCGGCCGTTTACACACTAGACCTTCTCCTCCGTGGAGGCCAGCTGGGGGCTGTACTACGAAGGAGGCTCAACATAGCCAGGCTTTGTGATCACTAACAGGCTCAACAAAACCTAAAGCTCCAATCAAAGTTAAGTGGTATCACAACGGTGGTTATCATCAAGGTTTGTTAAGTCCGGCTGTCAGCTTTGTGCTCGGTGCGCGTTCACATAAAAGGGGGCGTTTTGGCGTCATATGATTCTATTTCCAAGAAAAATGGACCGTTCACGGGCTGCATATTTCATGCAAGAGGAGCAGCTTGTCCTCATGGAAAGCTATGAAAATTTTAAAAATAAAATTAACACTAAGAGCAACACTGTGGCCGCAAATGAGGCGAGAGAGGAGTGCTGGCGATTAAGATAAGATAAGATAAGATATTCCTTTATTAGTCCCACGGTGGGGAAATTTCACGCATCACAGCAGCAAAGTGGATAGCAAGATACGAAGCACAATTTACACAATAAACAGTATATACAGATAACAGTACTAAGAGCAATATAAACACTGTAAACAAGGAATGTAGAATTTTTCAAAGGAAGCACAAAGGTTGGGGATTCTGTCACTGTTATAGCCATTTTAAATAATTGCTGCAATATTCATTCAGTATTATGAATTTTAGTTTAGAAATAAGTAACTTCAGTAGCTTTATAGGAGTGTTGCCTCGGAATTGGAGGTAAAGCCTGAGGTTAAGTCAGGTGATTGAAGGTGTGTGTGGGTGAGTCTAGCAGTGTTGGACGGAGCAGGCGGTTGTTACCATGGTTACATGACAATTTTGACCACTATTTACACTGCTTAGAGCTACTTGTCAGTAGTTTCAGATAATTGTTTGTTACATCTGAAGTTTAACTAGAATTGTGGAGCCATTTCTGTTGATGTTTGTTTGCTCCTTTTTTGTTAAATCTTTTTTTTTCTAAATCGGAATAAGTGGCGTTTGGAGTGCGTTTGAATCACCACGGGCTGCTCCCGTCCAATCATCACCTTCGGATGCTGTGACAGTCACCGTTATAATATAAAGGGTTTCCTTTAAAAAAGTAGGCTACTATAACAAAGTCTGTGATACAGCTGAATATTTCTAACAAACGTGAAGTCTGTGCACCACTAATAGTATACCTGCATTGTGCATATGTGCCACCAATCACCGAACAAAAATTACTTTGTGATTTCACCTGGGTGAGATTTTATAGCCGGGGTTAAACTTAGCTCATAACCTGGTCTGGACCAGGTTATGAGTTAAGCATAAGTTACCATGGTGATCTAGCCGGGTTAAAAGAGAGCCACCTTCGTGGTACAGGAAAGCCTGGCTTTAGACTCAACATACCTCGCTAACCCACTAAACCTGCTTCGTAGTAGGGTTGGGAATCTCTGGCATGAGGCCGATTTGATACATATCTAGATACACGGGTTACGATTCGATTCAAAAACGATATATTTTTAATACAGAACGATTCGATACGATTCAATACAGTTTAAGAACAATACGATTCGATATGATTCGATACGGTTTAAGAACGATACGATTCGATACGGTTTAAGAACAATACGATTCGATACAGTGTAAAAACAATACGATAGTTAACATTTGTTGATGTAGACCGGGCATCACCAAATGGTGGACCGTGGTCCGGGCATGGAACCAGTGGCGGTTCTGTCCGGACCCGTGACAACAATAGAGCAGTTTTTACTTCTGATCTTTTGTAGCACAGAGGAAATATGCTTCTCAAACACTCGGTATTTAATGATAGTGTATGTTTAAGAGTTGTTGAACATAATAAATTATCTTGAAGGAGTAGATGTTTACCAGTAAGTTTGACTCCAATAATTTAACATGTTAAATAATTTAACAATATGTTAAATTATTATTTGTTTTAAAAATGTAAATTACTTATCAAACAGACCTAACAATTCAGCTACCAATGAATGAGCAGGAGTATGCCAAAGTGATACCTCTTCTCTGAATAGACAAGCTAAGACAGTGTGCTCCTGTTAGCCAGGGAAAATACATTGGAGTGGCAACTCTTCGCTTTATTACACAATCTATGTCAGTGCGCTGCTGTAGCTGGAAAGTTTCTCTGCCTTTTGGACTCGTACGGTGCCGGTGCAGTTGTTGTAATTTTTTCTTGGTGGTGCAGGTGCAGGTGAAACGACTGGAGGGGTTGTGCCACCCAGATTTGACCTCACAGGGCGCCAACCAGCTCCGCGCTGTGCCCTTCTCAGCGCAGACCGGTGCGCCCTCGCGTCCCGCGATCACATACACAACGAATGGCTGTGGTGGCCGAGGTCTGCGCCGAGCACGCGCTATGTGAAAGCCCCTTAACGTTACGGAGCATGCGGGAGAGTCCTTTTGTGAGCTCTCGCGTTGTTTAGAGATGAAAACTGTAAAGCCTCAGGCAACCGATTCATAGTCTCGCGATATCCGATCCTCAACTCTACAGTCGATTCATCTAAGGATTCATGGCTGATTCGTATCGATTGAGGAGTCTGCTACCGATACAGCCGTATCTCTCGCCTGTAAAATCGGTTATCCGGTCGTATCGGTTTTTCGTTCCCAACCCTACTTCGTAGTACACCCCTCTGGGGTGATAAAGTCCCAGCTAATGTTCCAGGTTTTTGGACTTAATTTGGGAGTTTTTTATTTTAGTATTTCTTGCCAATGTTTATCTATTTTTTGCGCCATGTTTGGGGTCCAGTGGACTTTGTCTGACTTTGTCTGCCGTGGTTTGGAAAAATTTGTGTTATTTTTTAAGTTTTTTAAGTTAGCTGGGTTTGGTGGTGGTTTGGGTTCAAAATGGCTTCCCCAGCCGCCATTTTGTTGTTTTTGTTGGCTTGGACAGGGGGGTGGGTTTTTTTATTGGTGGGCCCTTTGTTTTGGTTGTGGTGGATTTTGTTTGGTTTTGGGAAGGAATCTTCCTTCTTTTTCCTTTTCTTTCAAAATTTTTTTTGGGTGGAAAAACAGAAAAAAGGAAATTTTGTTTGTTAGGTGTCTTGGGTTAGGGTTAGTTGGTGGACAAGTAGCAACTAATTGCCCGATTTGCACAAATGATCTTTGGTATGCCTAGTTTGGGAGTTTATTCGTCTTGGCAGCTACCTAAGCTTTGGTATGCCACTGGAAATGTTAAAAAGTTTAATTTTGTGAAAAATGACTTGTTACTAATACACATGACATGTGCAAACTAATCAAATCACAGCAAATTTGTCAAGAAACCTGCTTATTAGTGGCAAGTTTAAGTTTGCTTCTGCAAGTAAATCTGCATGTGTGTCTTTTTTTTTTTTTATACTTTTCAGCTTCTGATGATTGTATATTTTCTGGTGTGTGTTTACTGTGTAGGTACTAGATGTCCTGTGTTCACTGTGTGTGTGTCATGGTGTAGCCGTGCGCTCTAACCAACACCTGATCTGTGACAACCTACTGCCTGGCCGAGACTTACTACTGCAAACTCGCCTGGTCAACCATGTCAGCAGGTATATATGCGCTCATAAACGCTAAATGCATTAATACACTTTCATGCACACAAACAAAAAATACACATAAGCCTTATACTGGTTATGTTTTATTTATGTAAAGTGTTATTATTTAAGCATTTGCTTAAAGCAAATGTGTGTATATTCTTGCAGGTACATTTTTTTAGTCCATCAGACACAGGGTGAATAGCCATGTTATAGTGCCCAGACAACAGCAGAGACCCTGGGAATCAACGTTGGTAGTCTTCACTTCTTGTCATTCCACGTGAGGGAGAGCAGTGCCTGATGCCCTCCTTATTCACTGCAGCAGCACCAGGCTTATCACAGTTATACAGGAGGATCAGCACCACTTCACCTACAGTATCCTTGGAACGAAGATCATGTTCCCTGCCCAGACCCAGAGATACAGATGGAAGGTCTTACAGTAAAGATATTCTCAAACAATAAACCTTGCATTACAAAAGAAGCCAAAGCAACACTCAATGGAAAGAAATTTGCATTTAACATGGGTAACAAAGGAGTAAACCCCAATAAAGAACATGGACCTGACAGCATACATGGCTGCTTCCTGAAGACTTGCGACAAACAACAGTCAGCGGTCTTCTGTGAGTTCTTCACATGCTCGCAAATGGACCAAACTCTCCCTGCCACCTGGAAGTCTTCCATCATCTGTCCTGCACTCAAAAACAGCAACCCCTTCTGCAACAACTTTCACCCAGTAGCCTTGACATCAGAGGTGATCAAGAGTTAAGACAAGCTTGCTCTCACTGAATTGAGGTTGGAAGTGGGTGGCTCCATGGACCCACTTATGTTCACCTACAGAAAGGACCGGGATTGATAATGCACCATTGACTGCTGCTGCTGCTGCACAATGTCTATGCTCACCTGGCGAAATGAGCTTCACCAAGCTGGTGTTCATGGCCTTCTCCAGTGAATACTGGAGAAGGCTATTACAAGGATACAAGGATACAAGGATACAAGGAAGTTTATTGGTCATTATACAGCAGGTTGTATAATGAAATTAAAATGTGGTTTCCTCTTGACTGATTAATTGATTGTATAAAAAATAAAATTATTAAACATGGAGGAGTGCAGATGGTGCATTAAGTAGTCTCACAGCCTGAGGGAAGAAGCTGCTCTGTAGTCTGGTGGTACGGCAGCAGATACTTCTGTATCTTTTGCCTGACGGCAGCAGGGTGAACAGGCTGTGGCTGGGGTGGGTGTTGTCTTTTAGGATCCTTTTGGCTCTGCGCAGCCACCTCACCTCCCCGATATCACTGGTGCTTGGTAGATGGGTGCCAATGATGTTTTGGGCAGTTTTAATCACTCGTTGCAGAGTCTTCCTGTCCTGGGCCGTGCACAGCCCATGCCAGTTTGTGATGTTTCCAGTCAGGATGCTTTCAATCGCTCCTTTGTAGAAGTTGACAAGAACTTGGTGTGGAAATTTTGCTTTCTTAAGTTTCCTTAAGAAATACAACCGTTTCTGAGCTTTTTTTTAACCAGGGCAGAGATATGTGAAGTCCATGACAGGTTCTCTGTTATGTTGATTCCCAGGAACTTGAAACTGCTCACTTGCTCCACCTCAGCTCCATTGATGTAGACAGGGTTGTGTGTCTTTGCCTCCTGTTTCTAAAATCAACTATCAGCTCTTTGGTTTTGCTGACGTTGAGCAGTAGGTTGTTTTCTGTGCACCATTCTGCAAGATGGTTGATTTCCTCCCGATATGAAAAGTCATCATTGTTGGAAATCCGGCCAATGATGGTGGTGTCATCCGCGAACTTCACAATAGAGTTCTCTCCATGACGGGGGTTGCAGTCATGGGTGTACAGCGTGAACAGGAGGGGGCTGAGCACACAGCCCTGGGGGGCTCCGGTGTTGAGCACTAGAGTGGAGGAGGAGAGACTGCCAATCCGAACTGACTGGGGTCTGTTTGTGAGGAAGTCCAGTATCCAGTTGCAGAGAGTGGTACTGATACCCAGAGTGTTCAGTTTTCCAATCAGCTTCATGGGGGAGATTGTGTTGAAAGCTGAGCTGAAATCAACAAACAGCATTCTGGTGTAGGTGTTTCTCAAGTTGAGTGAATTATTAACACACCATGCAGCCCCATCTCATGGGCCACAAGTTCCAACAAGTGTATGTCAACCTTCACTCGATTCTGAAGGTCCTCCTTCATCCCAGACAGACGGCAGCTGGTGAGATTCAATGGCCACTGCAGCTCAGTTACAACCATCTTAACAGGAAGTCCTCAGGGTACTTTGATATGCTGAGTCCTTTATGCTTATATGCAACTTCAGTTTGCAGTGGACACCTTCTCTCGCTCGTGCAAGGATCGCCATCTGGACATGAACATCTCTAAAATCTCTAAAAACAGCTCTTGAGAGAGTGGAGGAGTATTCATATCTTGGCACCATTATGTATCACAGGCTCACATTCAAACGTAATATTGAAGAAATGTCAATATTTGTTGTTCCTTCACAAACTACGATGGCAAAGTTGGCAAATCAATTGTCCAGGCAACAACTGCTTCATCCAGTCTGCTCTCACCGTCAGCTTCACCTGGCATGGTTTGGTTCCCTTAGTGAGGAGAACCAATGCCCCCTTAATGGGACCATCAAAAAGAGTGGGATAATCATTGGAGAAACCCAGACCATCCTCACAACCATATTTGAAAAATGAGCTATCAGGAAAAACACATCTGATTCCACTCACAACCTCAATAACCAGTACAATCTGTTACCCTAAGTGAGAAGATGTCCATGCCTCTAAAATTCAAGCAAGTGTAGCAGACTTAAGGTGGCTCAAGCAAGCAGGCAATAAACCACACAGGTGTCAGGATCTGCACATTTATTCCACCTGCATAGCAAAGGGGGCACAGCCAGCACACACACGCACAGTCAGCAGTGAGGTCTCTCCTTCCATCACAAGAAGCTGTCCCATTCTCTTTTCTTTTTAGAGCACACAGAAATAATTATACATAAACATTATACAAATAAAACATGTCATACTTTTTCCAACTTATGGTCACCATAAATTCACAAAGGACAAAATAAAATATTTCGACAAAAGTTTTTCTCTCTTAGCTAATAGTGCAGTCATTTTTCTGAAGTGCATAAAACTCAAAACAATAAACATGAAAATGTCTCAACACACACCTGCATAGCAAAGGGGGCACAGCCAGCACACACACGCACAGTCAGCAGTGAGGTCTCTCCTTCCTGTCGCGGATCAGAAGACATGCAAATGAGGGAGGAAAACTCCGCGAAAATTTTAAGCCGATTAAAACTATTTTTAAAACAATAAAAAACAATATTCTGACTCTTGTATGCTTTACAATCACTCTTTCCTGAAGTTTGTGGTGAATTTATCGAGTTATAGAGCGGCTAGCTTAAACAATGAGGGGGAGTGTTTCAACACGTCTTACCATCACAAGAAGCTGTCCCATTCTGCCGGGAAAATGCAGCTTCTACCTGTGTGTGTGCGGGGCGTGCATCACCAACTAACGTCCCCCCTGCTACAACAGGTAACCGGAACTACCAAAAAACTTGCATATACAACCAATATAAAAAAACAATATAAACGATATAGACAATATGGACAGTATAGGCCAAAGTGGTGCTGAGGCAGTCAGTAATATTCATTTTTAAAGCAGAATGTTTATAGGTTTTGAGAATGTTCACAAAATACATACCACAATAATTCACTATAAAATATTTACTCAGCTACACAAGCCATGTCCACCTATGTGCCCACATCCATCAGACTGATGATTATCAAACTTTTACTTCCCTGAACTCATTATCAAACCTTCACTACCCTTAAATTACAAGCAAGCCATGCCCACCATTTGTGCCCACGCCCCATCAGACTGTTAAATTGTCATTAATATGTAAATCCTTTAGGCTTCAAGCCCGAGGCTCCCACCAATCTGTCTTTTCACTACCTCTGTGTCCTAACCTAGCCACCCACCTACTCACCTACCCCTATCTTAAGTGTGTTGTTTTTCCTTAACCATTTATAGTTTCTGTGTATTTTATTTTCTGAATGTATGTCTTTGCCTGACCACAAATGATCAAGAAATAAAGTTATTTGAATTTTAATTACTACTAATTACTTCTAATTACTCAACTATAGTAATTTCCACTGTTACTACCAAGACCAATGCAAACACAACTTCTTTTTCTACTGTTATTGGGTCAGTTACCGCTACAATTACAGGGATACAAGTACCATAACTAATAAGGGTACAACTAATTTTGTCATATCAGAGATGATAATACAAAAACTAACAGCAAGAAAAGAAAATAATGCACCTGCTTATTCTAAGTATGTAAATAAGCTTCAGACAAACATCAACTTCAAATGGAATGCAGTATCAAATCTCCTCCTTTTTCTTCTTCTGCACAGCATGCGTCCCAACATCTTCCTGGGTATCAGTGATGGCTCTGCACAGTACAGAAAATGGTACTATGAGCTACTTGTGGACGAGGCTCTTCCCTTTGTCACAGCGGAGGCCACTCACCTCAGGGTTGGCTGGGCCAGCACCAATGGATATGCACCATTCCCTGGTGGAGGGGAAGGGTGGGGAGGCAATGGGGTTGGTGACGATCTCTATTCCTATGGCTTTGATGGACTTCATCTCTGGTCAGGTGAGTGTGTGTGTGTGTGTGTGTGTGTGTGTGTGTGTGTGTGTGTGTGTGTGTGTATGTGTGTGTGTGTGTGTGCGCGTGTGTGTGCGCGTGTGTGTGTGTGCGTGTGTGTGTGTGCGTGTGTGTATTGGACCTTCAAAGGGCTCTTTGAAACTATTCCTTAACAAAAATCGGCCTGAAATGTGAAAATTAAAATGTTGTAAGACTACACCATATACATTGTTTAAAGATCTTGAGTAACTTTAAGTAACCTTGTTCAGCCATAACACAATTTTCAAGCATAAAGCTTTCCAGGCAGTTTGTGAGAAAATGAATACAGCAAGGTGCAAACCATTAGTGTCACTAAAGAACAGGAAGGCCAGATTCGAATTTGCAAAAAAACATCTAAAATAGCCTGCCCAATTCTGGAACAAGGTTCATTGGACAGACAAAACAAAGATTAACTTGTACCAGTATGATGGGAGGAAAAAAGTGTGGGAAATGAAAGAAACAGCTCATGACCAAAGGTATACTACGTCATCTGTCCAGCCAACCTGATCTCACAGAAATCCGTGAAATGAGCACCACCTCTTAACAACGCATTGCGTGCTCCTGGCACGTAACCTGTTATAATTATGTGTGGCCACCACCCAAACAGCGTCCACTGAAAGTCAATTAGGATCCGTGTCGTGTGGTCACCACGCAAACAGCGTCCACTTTAAGTCAATTTCATGTGGGTGGTAGTTCATAGATCCTGGAAGTGCAAATTTAATCAAAATAAAATAAAAAAATAAAAAATCGCCAGTTTTCTAGACTAGGCCTACCATATTGACCCGCATAAAAGAGACCCTGATTTTATGATGACCCCTCTTTTTCAAGACCATTTTTTGGAAAAATAGGCTACTTTTTATATGGACAAAATCTTGTTTGAATAAAAAAGCCACCGGCCTGCACCAGGCGGGTCGGCCACGGCACCGGCCGGTACCACGCCCACCCGATCAGGTCTGCCGGATCTGACAGGTGCCGTGGCCGGTAGGAGTAGTAACATGGAAGGGCACAAGCCAGTAATTTCACCTAGGGCAGCAACATAGGCAGAACCGCCACTGCATAGTTTATAATGTCATCATTTTCATATTTTTCTAGTCCACAAAAATCACATTTTAAGCCATTTTGAAATCAATGAATGAAATTTTATTTTAATCTGAAAAACACCGGCGTTACCAAGGCAACGCGCTTCATGCAACCTGATGACTCCCGGGTTCTCAGCTTCAAAGACGTCACGCCGTGGGTGGTGGTTCATAGATCCCGGATGTGCAAATTTAATCGGTATTCTGAAAAAAAGATCTGATTATTAGCCATAACATTGTAACCACCTAAGGCAGACTTACCACGAGCTATGAGGTTGTGTAACGATGGCATGTGTCCACAAGTCCCATATAATATCAACTTTATTTTAAGAAAACACGTTTTATTTGCGATATCATATCACGGAGAAGCACTACATTACCCATAATCCTAGTGTTTATCAGCGACGTGTCTGATTTGACAACTTTCATCAATAAAGTCAGTAAAGTGTAATAAAGTGCACGAAAGTTGATAATATGCTGATATGTTACGCCATTGAACACAACCCTTTCAGTCAGCGAAACAGAGCGGGTGGAAAAAACGCGGAAACACGTCAAAATAGCACTAAAGTTTTATATATATTTTTTATTTTTCATAACACATTTTTACTCGTGGTATAAACATAGGCTACATGTTAAGGTTATGCTTTTGCTCTTGAAAAACTACTGTATGCATGTTTTTTAAACCTAATTTCACAACGTTTATCCTAACCCGGAAGAGGGGTACCAGAACTACAATTCGTGCAGAGTTGCAACACACAGAGGTGTCCTGCGCCTTAGCTTTTGTAGTTCTAACATGTTATGTCTATTATATGAAGTTGTGATCACTAATTTTGCAATCGTAATCAAAGTTTTTGGGTGTGGGAAGAACGCCTGAATGGTCAGATTTTAATTTTTTTTTTTCTTAAGATAGTGAAATCATGTTTTTTCCATGTTTTGACACTAGTTGGTGGCGCCCCCTATTGGTTTGCCATCGGACATGATAGTAGAGGTCAAGAGCTTTCCGAAAATGTTGACCCCATATCTGTATCATATTTTGTTGCTGCACTGTAAGCCTTTGAAAGCACTTCCGGGATCTATGAACTACCACCCACATGAAATTGACTTTCAGTGGACGCTGTTTGCGTGGTGACCATACGACACGGATCCTAACTGACTTTCAGTGGACACTGTTTGCGTGGTGGCCACATGTAATTATAACAGGTTACGTGCCAGGAGCACACAATGCGTTGTTAAGAGGTCGTGCTCATTTCACGGATTTCTATGAGATCAGGTTGGTCCAGCATGGGGGAGGCAGTGTTATGGCATGGGCATACAGCCCATACATGGGCAACATTACCTGCTCAGATTCAGCCAAATGCCACAAAACTGATAGGACGGCATTTCACAGTGCAAATGACAATGGCCCAAAACATACTGCAAAAGTAACCCAAGAGTTACTGAGAGCAAAGAAGTGGAATATTCTTCAATGGCTAAGTCAGTCCCCAGACCTCAAGCAAATTGAACATGCTTCTCACTTCCTGAAGACCAAATTGAAGGCAGAAAGACCCACAAACAAGCAGCAATAGAGGCAGCTGCAGTAAAGACTTGGCAGAGCATCTCAAGGGAAGAAACTCATAATTTTGGTGATGTTGCCCATGGGTTCCAGACTTCAGGCAGTCATAGACTGCAAAGGATTTTCCTCCAAATATTGAATATAATCAGTGGCGGCTGGCCCATAGGGGGCGCTGGGGCGCCGCCCCTCCAGATGTGGAGGGGAAAAATCTCTAATGTATATATTTACAAATTTTATCATCAGTGTTAGTTTTACTTAATAGTGTGTGCCTACATGCAATCTGAATCATTTAAACAACATTTACACCAACTGATTCATTCAATCACTAGTGAATTTCCTCCCACATACTGTATCATTTCTCTTTAGGGGCGCTTGTCAAAGCGCCCCAGACCTGCTGCTAAATAACCAATCCGGTTATGGTTGCTAGGGGAAAATGATGAATAATTGGCCAATTATTCATTCATTCGCCAAATTTAACGCCATAGGGGCGCTGGAAATGTCGCCCCTATGTCCACGTAAAATGCGTGAAGGTTTCGGACTGCTAAAGTTACTTGAGGAGACAGCGATCATTGTTTTTCGCAGTGAGATTCCCAGACTTATGGTGCCCTTTGAAAAAAAAAAATTCCCGCGAGGAGTGAGTGAGAGAGATAATGGCGGCAACGATGACAGGAGTTCAAGAGCAGCAGCTTCCACCAAATTCGGTGAGATCCTTATTAAATTACCCTTTCGCGAGAAGGACGATAGCGGAAAAAATCCGTGTTAAGGAGCTGGGACCCGACAAGCCCGAAATCAACATCCAAGAGAAAAGGAGAAAGCTAAACCCTATAACAGGACTTTTTGCCGGAGCTGGTTTCAGCGTAAGCCGTGGCTGACAGGGTGTGGAGCAGCCAGTGCACTTTTTTTGCTTCCCCTGCATCCTTTTCAGAAGTGACAGGTATGATTCAGCGTGGACACACACACAGACAGACACAAACAGAGAGAGAGACAGACCCAGTGAGAGAGACAGACACACACCAGGGATGCAAACAGCGCGCCGAAAAGCGCAACTCGCTTTTTCGTGGCCATTTGGGTGACTGTTTTTAACTCGGAATTTGACATAATAACAACGGCACCGGCACCGTACGAGCCAAAAGGCAACACCCACAAGGCAAAGAAACTTTCCAGACTACAGCAGCGCACTGACATAGATTGTGTAACAAAGCGAAGAGTTGCCACTCCGCTCTATTTTCACTGGCTAACAGCAGCACACTGGCTTAGCTTGTCTATTCAAAGAAGAGGTATCACTTCGGCTTATTTTTCAATCTATATTATCACATGCATACTACTGCTCTTTCATTAGTAGCTGAATTGTTAGGTCTGTTTGATATGTAATTTACATATTAAAACAAATAACAATTTAACATATTGTTACAGTACTCTGTCAACCCTCAGGTAAAATAATTACTGATGCATCCTCCTGTCATTTTTGTTCAATCATTAATAACATATCATTTCGTGATTTTATCGAAGTATTGGATCGGGACTCGGTATCGGCAGATACTCAAAATCAAATGACTCGGACTCAGACTCGGGGGCAAAAAAACGTGATCGGAACATCCCTACTTTCATTTTTATGTTTTGTTTATATGAAGAAGATGATCTATTTTGTACTGCTGCTGCAGAGAAACGTAAAGTTCAAATTAAAATATTTTGCAGACAAGTTTGGGTCATTTTTAATCTTTAAATTTCATCAACATGATAAGGTCATGCATTAATAACACGCTATACAAAGTAAAATATGGTGCTACCAAATTTCTTTTGGTGCTACTAAATGAAAAGCTAGGTGGCACCAGTGCTACCTGTGAAAAAGTTAGTCTGGAGCCCTATATGTACAAAGGAGTTAATACACGATATTTAAAATATTTTTAAAAATGTGATTTTAATATATAGTATTAAAATATTTAAATTTTATTTTTTGAATGTAATGTTAGCCCTGCTGAATAAGGTTTTCAACTTGCATCAAGTATAACATGCATGTTTCTATGAGTCACTATTTCCTGTTTGCACCCCTCTTGTTTGCTGCTTGTTGTCATCAGCATCAGCCACTAGTTCGAGCAGCAAAGCTCAAGATGAATTCACGGAGCTACTAATGGACTGCAGACTGTGACTGAAATATGGTGAACTGTGTTTGGATAGGTTTTGGCTGATTGTGGGACATGAGAATCTATCCATCCCTATTGGAGAGTGCCATCAAGGTGCTTTTACCCTTCCCAAACTCCTACTCACATATACTGTATCAAGAACAAGATACAAATACAGCTGTCAGTTGTACAAAACCTGCGAGTCGTGCTTTCTGTCTCTCGCTGCATAAGAGATTCTGCTACCAAAAGCCGGCATATGTGCCCTACTAATGTGCCCAACATAGTATTTGTTTTGTTTTGTCTTTCTCTCCATTTCCATAATGGTGTTTAAACAGTCAGTTACCTTTTTGCTCCAAATGTAAAATAATAATTAGGGTTGTCCCGATCCGATCATGTGATCGGAAATCGGGGCCGATCACATGACTGAAGACTCGATCGGGACTCGGACGTTATGTCCCGATCAGGTATCGGATAAATAATATATATACATATGTATATTTATTGTCAGGGTTTTCCCTGCCTTATAATTTCTTAGGCGCACCGCCTAGACGTTTTCACCGACCCCCAAATCAAATGAACGCGGAAAGGGGAAAAAACGCACATCGACATATTCAATCTGCGGCTCCTTTAGGAATCTGTTGTTGATGCTAGCTTGGATTGTCCGGAGGGAGTTAGGCGGGTACTGGGCCATATGTCATGAAATACTGACAACGGAATTAACCAATCACTGCAGCGAATAGTTTCTGCGTGAACGCTGAGAGGATGGATTCAGCCGCGACATATCCGTTGTAGGCTAGGCGGAGGGGGAATGTATGAATCGCCTAGCGCGAAAAACACAAGCGCTCGCAAATACCAGTGATACAATGACAACATAGCGACTTTCCAAAATATCCCCAAGTGACTTAATAACCTAACGTTAGTCAGAAACTTATTTATGTAACGTTTGTTGTGTTTGTTTTTGTGCCGATATGCCGTGCGCTGGCCGCCCATCTCTCCCTCGTTCCACTTGCTGATACAATGACAACTTAGCGACTTTCCAAACTCCCCCAAGTGACTAAACCCCCTAACGTTAATCAGAGACGGATTTGTGTAATTATTGTGTTCGTTTTTATGCTGCTATGCTGTGCGCTGGCTGCCTTCCCATCTCTCCTTCGTTCCACTTGCTGTTCGCTTCGCTTTTCACACACAAGCACCCAGCCCCCCCGCGCAGTAAACAATCAGCTGTATACTAGTTTCCAACCGCTTGGTTTTTGTATTAATTTCTGTACTTTATTTTATTTCCTGCTACTGTTTGTGTTTGTACATATTTTGTCAGTATCTTAGATCTTGCCATTTATGTTTGTGTGTGGAGACATTTGAGAAAATAATTAAAAATAATTAAATTATAAAATGTTAATCTAATGTCCAAATAAATCGGTTAATCAATATCTGCGTTTGCCAATTAACTGCCTTTTATCAAAATGCAGTTTGTTAAACACTTAAATTGTTATACTAGCTTCTTCATTTGTCTCAAAGAGTGCATTTCATTTCCATATTGACCTATCTGGAACCGCGGTTGTTTCTTGGCAATCATTAATAACATATCATTTCCTGGTTTTATAGAAGTATCGGATCGGGACTCGGTATCGGCAGATACTCAAAATCAAATGACTCGGACTCGGACTCGGGGGCAAAAAAACGTGATCGGGACATCCCTAATAATAATCACTCAGAATGAGGGTTAAAATGAGAATTTTATTTTTACAAAGGTATTATTTTCAGTCAAACCAGACCATATTTATTATTAATAATATTATATTAATCATTAATTTTGCAATTAAATAAAATGAAATGAAATTGACATTTCTAAAGCCTTAATGTTAAGAGTTTTATGAATTATATATTAGTATTTGTTCAACAGGTTTGAACTCTGATTGAAATCATTATAATTTACTTGGGATGCCTTGGTTAAACAAAAAATTTGAGAACCACTGCCCTAGGGGTTGAATCATTGCACAATAATTGTGGGAGCTTTAATTTTTCAGTGTGTGGACACCGAATTCTTTTTATTTTACCTGTACCCAACTTGCTTTGGATGTGCACACCATTGTGTCATTTCTAACTGCATCCTTTTCCTGCTCCCTCACCCCTCTTCCACCCATTTTTTGTAGGTTGTATTGCACGGACAGTCAGCTCACCTAATCAGCATCTGTTGAGGGCGGAGGATGTAGTGAGTTGCTGCCTGGATATGAGCACACCTAGTATCTCCTTCAGGATCAATGGACAGCCGGTTCAGGGCATGTTCGAGAACTTCAACTGTGATGGCCTCTTCTTCCCTGTGGCCAGCTTCTCTGCTGGGGTCAAGTCAGTGTTTTTAATGTGTTTTGAATTAGTATGAATGAGTATGAAAATTTTATAATTATATACTCGATGTCACAGGAAACTCCACTGGTGTGTTATGACAGTCACATACAGTAAACAAGTCACTTTTGTAGTTTAATTTCAGCATTCTGCTAAACAACTGAAGTGAATGTAGTTGGCTTTCTAAGAGTCACATATTGGCAAAAAAAATCACCATCCAATCTCTGTAAAAAGTTCTTGTGACTTAAAGGAATACTCCAACATTTTGGGCAGAATTCCCTTTTCTGAGTTCCGCAGACTGAGACAAGGGGCTCTAGTTTCCTGGCGCAGCGCAGGGTGGCACAGTGAGGCGAACCCCCCGTAGAGCTAGTTTCGAGCAGCACAATCCGAGGCGCGCTCAATTTGGTAGTTTGGCAGACCGAGGTGCACTGAGATGGGAGTGGCGTTGCAGCAGGGGGAGGTGTCAACAGATTCAGCTTGGCGTAGTGACAGTTTCGTACCAAAAGGCTTCGCCAAGGTGCGCTCAAAGCTCGCCATCTGAAACCAGGTCTACTGTCAGCGCAGGCGGAGCACAGCCGGTGTAGTGGACGTTTGGCTGACTGACGCGCAGTGCGCACATGTCACCTAAACCTCACAGGCAGGTTTCCAGAATGTCAGGCACATTAACAATGCAATAAATACTGACAAAACCACTATTTAATGCTACTATCTCAATCAGCACATAAATTTATCTCCATATCGACTGTCCTGTCACATCTGATATCAGATCAAATAGATGGGCACCGTTTGGCAGCGTAATGGAAACCCAACCTGATCACTTGTCAGTCAGACAATGTGTCCAGTACGGTGATGTCTTTTTTCCAGTCATGGTGTCTGGCGCTGCTCATGTTAACTACCCAGTTCTTCTTCCGTATATATAAATATTCCACACAAATCAACAGATTAAAAAAAAAAAAAAAAAAACCTAAAAAAAAAAAACAATAGATAGATAGATAGATAGATACTTTATTCATCCCGCAGGAAATTCACATTTTTTCAGCAGTATCCACAGATTACAGATTAAGTAAATAAAAAAAATAAAAATAAAGAATAAGATCTAAGTACAACAGAATAAGATCTGAGTACAACAGAATAACCTAAGTACAACCCAGTGTGCAAAAAGCAATGTGCAACAAAAAAAAAAACAGAAAAAACCGTGTGCATGGGTGTATAAAATGTGCATAGATGTAGGTCAATGTGCAAATTTAGAAGAAATATACAGTATACACATGATAAATAGCAGTAAGCAATATAAACACTATAAACAAGGATTATAAAAAGATAGAAATACGAACAATTTAAACAGAAGTATTAACAGTTTTAAACAGCAGTGGAAAATAACCTAACCTGAGGAACACACGCTCCGACTGAGGTTCAGAGTTAGTGTGAAACCATGAGACCAAGACTGTCGACAGAACCTGACGCCCGGTACTGGGAATTCAGGAACTGTCAGACTTGATCCAGCCTCATGGAATCACCCCTTCCCCTCCAGTCTTTACGTGTTATCTACCAGTATTGCAGTATGTGTATAATGAGTTATTTCCTCCGGGTGGAGTTAAAAAGCCGCATGGTGTGGGGGAGGAATGATTTCCTCAGTCTGTCGGTGGAGCAGGACAGTGACAGCAGCCTGTCACTGAAGCTGCTCCTCTGCCTGGTGATGGTGCTGTGCAGTGGATGCAGTGGATTGTCCATGATTGACAGGAGCCTGCTGAACGCCCGTTGCTCTGCCACAGATGTCAGGCTCTCAAGTTGTGTGCCCACAACAGAGCCCGCTTTCCTCACCAATTTGTCCAGTTGTGAGGCGTCCCTCTTCTTGATGCTGCCTCCCCAGCACACAACCGCATAGAAGAGGGCGCTCGCCACAACAGACTGGTAGAACATCAGCAGCAGTTTTTTGCAGATGTTGAAGGATGCCAGCCTCCTGAGGAAGTACAGTCGGCTCTGTCCTTTCCTGCACAGAGCCTCCGTGTTGGCCGTCCAGTCCAGTCTATCATCCAGCTGCACTCCCAGGTATTTATAGGTCTGCACCATTTCCACACAGGCACCGTTGATGCTTACGGGCTCCGGGTGAGGCCTGGTCCTCCTGAAGTCCACCACCATTTCTTTTGTCTTGGAGGTGTTCAGGTGGAGGTGGTTGGAACCGCACCATGCTACGAAGTCCTGGATGAGTTTCCTGTACTCCTCCTCCTGTCCACCGCTGATACATCCCACGATGGCCGTGTCGTCCGCGAACTTCTGCACGTGGCAGGACTCCGAGTTGTACTGGAAATCCGACGTGTACAGGGTGAACAGGACTGGAGAGAGTACAGTCCCCTGCGGCGCTCCTGTGCTGCTGATCACAGTGTCTGACCTGCAATCCCCCAGTCACACATACTGAGGTCTGCCTGTCAGATAGTCCATGATCCATGCCGTCAGGTGTGAGCCTACTCCCATGACAGTCAGTTTGTGACCGAGCAGCTGGGGCTGGATGGTATTGAAGGCACTGGAGAAATCCAGAAATGTGATTCTCACAGCACCACTGCCCCTGTCCAGGTGAGAGAGGGATCGGTGTAGCATGTAGACGATGGCGTCCTCCACTCCCACCTTCTCCTGGTACGCAAACTGCAGTGGGTCGAGGGCATGGCTCACCTGCGGTCTCAGATGGTGTAGCAGCAGCCGCTCCATGGTCTTCATCACATGTGACGTCAGGGCGACCGGCCTGAAGTCATTCAGCTCTGTAGGACATGGCTTCTTTGGGACTGGGACGATGCATGATGTTTTCCACCGCAGTGGGACCCTCCCCTGCTCCAGGCTCAGATTGAAGATGTGCTGCAGAGGGTCTCCCAGCTCTGACGCGCAGGCCTTCAGCAGTCGTGGTAAACAAAAAAGTAAACAACAAACACGGACATACACGGAGCTGCTGAAAAGGCTGCCACTCGCGTCGGCGCCGGAAGTAAACGCAGGGAATCCGCGGGGTTGTAAAAGGTAGTAAAAGGTAGTAAATAAAAGGAGCCCAAATTAAGGCCCTTAAAAGGTAGTAAAAGGTAACTAACACAATTTTAATTGGTAGTAATTTTTTTCATCATCCCTCCAATATATTATGACTTTTCCATTGATTCTGATTTTTTTCTTTACAGTTCATTTAATTAAATAAATATTAAAACGAAAAATATGTGCGAGCAGGACACCAGGACCTGTGTCGGCGTTGATAGCCAATCAGTGATACTGACTCCATTTGCCACCCTGTAGCGTGTACGCGATTGGTTCACCTGCCGCATGTTGCGCTCATGCAGGGTCTCAAACATTAGTGTGAGCAAGCCACTTGCCAAGATGGGAAAATGTAAGTTTTCGCAGCTCTGAGCAGTGCTGTAAAATAGTGGTCGCCACTCGCCAAATGCGCCTAAAATATTTCCTTGGCGAGTTAATTTTGGAGGTCTACCTGCCACGGGGTGGGTAAATATTTGCACCAAGTCATGCAATAAATTATGCAAGAGGTGGCGTTAAATTCATACGGTAGCTAACATTAGCGTTTGACCGGTGATGTTTGTGTGTCGCACTTCAGTAGCTCCCCGTAGCCTGTCGGCTAGCGCTAGTGGTCTGTTTGTTGTATGTCACACTTAAATAGCTCCCCCGACGTCGTGTGACATGTTGTGAGGTTAGCCCAGGGTTAGCCTAGCCAGCTCAGAAGGACGACACGCAACGCACTGGGCAAACTGTCAGATCTCCTGATGGTCCAACTCTGCTCCCCAGATGTCAATGAGTTTGATCCGAGCAAAGCTGTGATGCTGTGGCACATACGCGGAAATCCCGGGGGGGGTCAGGGTGGGACAAGATCCCTCCATCCATAAAGTTGTCCCCCCAAAAAAACCATTGTTAACACTAATAAATAATTTTCAATAATATAATAATATTCAATGAAAGTACAATGCAAGCGGTGCTAATTATAAATGTAAAACAGTGTGTTTTTAAGTGTTAAAAAGTCATGACCAGCAAGTTTCAAAGGAGCGTAACAGAGAAAGAGGGTGGTACAGTTGTGCCAGACAGCAATTTTTTCATGTCCCCCCCAACAATTACTCTCAGAAATTTTGCTGTTTGTTGTCCCCCTCAATAACAAAAATACATTTTTTTGTAGAATCTTGCACACTAATGTCTCAAAAACTAATTTGCCATTGCCATGAAATTTGATTACAGCATTCAAGTTTGCAAGAAAATGAATCTTGGCAGTTTGGGTGACTACATGACTTTCCCTCTTCCACCACCAGCAGGGTCAGCATCTATGTTAAAAATAACACACCTGTTTCTTAATTAACAGTTACACAATCATTTAATAATTTATGTTCACGCATTACTGTTTTTTAAAATAGTGGGATAATTGGATGCTGTTTGTGTCATATGTTTAACCAATTAGGGATTTTCAGTGCTAAAACTCAACCCCGATGGTCTAAGGAACTCAGACAAGCTTATTTCAGGGACCATTTTTTGAGTCAGGAACAGAAAGAGGGGCTCATTTTTCCTGTGCAAACAGGAGGAAGGAATCCTGTGTTCTCTATCGTGTCAAGACTATCTCTCCACCCTACATATTCCATATGTACGGGGACTGACCCCAGCTGTTGTGGATTACTCTTTAAGACACATCACCTGTGGTGGCCACACACTGATTGGCAACCTATGGCTATATAAGCCCCACCTCTGTGTGGCCACGCTGATTCCTTGATTTCCACTGCAAGCAGTTGTGTGTGTGTTCTCTAAGGGGTAGCGTGTGTGACAGATTGTGTGCAAAATCCACTTACTTTGTGTTGGGAGAGCTGGTCTACGGGCCCCTCTCTGGGTAGCTGCAAACTGTCTTTGCCCAAGCTGGTGAAAGCGTGGCAGCTTGTGACAACGGTTTGACCGTTCCACTGGTTGCCATTGTCTCCCGTGAAATCCGACCTCGTCGGAGGTAACGTGGAGCATGCTTCCCAGCTGATCACAGCAGCCAGGTGTGGCTTGTGTGCGTCGGCGGCAGCGCTGCTTGACACATACTGCCAATAACTGCTCGTAAATCCGACCAAGTTGGAGGACACGGGCGTATCTGGCCGCGGGTAATTCCGACGAAAAAAAAAAAAAAACAGCGGAGCACACACACCTCCGCCGGTTTACTTCCGTGTTGGTGTGTGACGTATGAGGGGCAATTAGTGCCACCGGTGCATAGGATGGATAGTCTATCACATACCTGTTTGGGCTGTGGCATTAAGATGCCTATGGAGGATGGTCATGACCAGTGTGTGCATTGCTTAGGGCTGGACCATGCACGCATGGCCAGTCAAGATCCCGCCTCCTGAATGAATTGTTTCATACTTCCAGCTAGAGTGAGGGAGGCTAGGGCTCGGGTCTTCCCTGATAAACGCCCAGCTGTTATCACTGAGCAGTTGCATATATCCAAAAAACCAAGAATGGTGGTTTTGGATGACCCAATGGCACAATCACCTCATCCCTCTGCAATGTCTGTCAGGCTAAGGGCGATGTCCTCTCCAGTAACTGCGGTCGCAACTCCGCCTACTGTCCAGGCCCCTGCCCCCATGTGGGAAGGACAGGGGGGCATGTCAGATGCATCTGATGATGGGGATGTTGATGTTTTGACCGTAAATGCAGAGGATGGAGACCTCTTCCCGGTTCAAGGGGGTGTAGAGGGTAAGCAGGTAGAAGGGGAGCAGGAGCAGGAAGTGACCTCTCCTCTCTATCACCAGCTTCTTTCTCGGGCTGCTGAAGCATTAGGAATTGACATGCCGGTAGACCAAGGTCAGAGGGCCTCCTGGTTTGATGATGTGGACGCAACTCAGTCCTGTGCAGAAGGCAGGTGTTCATGGTAGAGAGAGGATTGGCTGCGGTCCTCCACCTCCCATGGATCAGGCTCTGGGGGCCTTGATGTCCCCCACTAAGTCAGTCTTGGAGACACCAAGTTGCCCTAGCAGAAATACGAAGATGATGGATGCCATGCTCAATAAGCTGCATGGAGCCATGGCTGTACAGGGCCAGTTGGTTAATACTGGGGCTATTTTAGCCTTATATCAATGCCAGCTGGCCAGTCAGTTGACGGACGACTCTAGCCTAACGGCTGAAGTACAGCAAGTGTCATCACTTCTGGTGAGACTCATAAAGGAGCAGGCTGTGGCGACCGGTAGGGCCTTGGCTTCGCTCTGTATGGTGAGGCGCCACCTCTGGCTGTCTCAGTCACGACTCCAAGGGGAAGACCGGGCCTGTCTACTCCGGCTGCCTGTGGTCCCATCTGCCATGTTTGGACCAGATGCCCAGGCAATGCTTCAGCAGGCTAAAGAAGCTCGCCAATGTGCCAAGGAAATGTCTGGTATGCTTAGGCAGGGCCGTACCCAGCACATTGTGCCAGCCCCGCAGGCAAAACCACCACAGTTGGGTTCTGCAGCTTCCAGTGACCTAAGGGTCCATTTGGAAGCCAGTCGGCGTGGTAGGGCTAGACGCCGTCAGCAAAGTGGCCAGAGCCGTGGCCAAGGGCCCCCCAGGCCATCTACTTCTTCCTGACAATTACCGGGTCCCTGTCCCCCCTTGCCTCCCAGACCAGCACAAACTTCCCTGGGAGACTCTTGGGGCAGATCCCTGGGTGGTATCCACCATGACACAGGGTTATCGATTGCAATTTCTGCACCCACCCCCTCTGACAAAGTTGGCCACCTTCACGCTGGTGGCAGATCCCCAGCGCAGGGAGGTTCTGGCGACAGAGGTCGACACTCTCTTAGTAAAGAGAGCCATCAGGGAGGTGATGCAGGACAATCATCAGGCAGGGTTTTATTCACGGTACTTCCTCATTCCCAAGAAGGACGGGAGGCTGAGGCCGATTTTGGATTTGAAGGGGCTGAACAAGTTTTTGAGGCCCCTACGTTGCAAGATGTTGACGGTGCCGAGGGTTCGTCAAGCTGTCCTCCAAGGCGATTGGTTTGCCAAGATAGACCTGGAGGATGCATATTTTCAGATCCCAATATGGGAAGGGCACAGGCGTTATCTCCGGTTTGCCTTCAGTGGCAGGACATTCGAGTTCTGTGTCCTCCCATTCAGCATATCACTTGCCCCACGCACGTTTACAAGGTGCATGGATGAGGTACTGGGACCCTTGCGTCGAGAGGGTATTCGCATCCTCAATTACCTCGACGACTGGTTGGTGTGTGCTTACTCCGAGGAGCAGTGCAGCAGAGCTGTAACTCGACTCCTGCCGCACTTAGAGTACCTAGGCCTGCGTCTCAACAAGAGGAAGAGCAGACTCAATCCCACACAATCCACCGAGTTCCTGGGCTTGTGGTTGGATGCCAGAGCAGGGACTCTTTCCTTGACTCCTACAAGACGGGACGCCCTCAGGGCTTGCTTATCCCAATTTCAGCTTGGGGCCACGGTGACCTGGAGACTGTGTCTCCGCCTCTTGGGGTTGATGGCTGCCACAGTGCATGTCATACCTCTGGCTCTTCTGAACATGCGCCCAGTGCAGCGTTGCCTCCTGGGTCTTGGGCTTTGCCCACAGAGGGACCTGCAAGCTCGGGTGTTGGTGACACGCAGACTGCGTGCATCTCTCCGTTGGTGGCAAGAGCCAACCAACTTGGCGCAGGGGAAGGCTTTAGGACCCGTGTTGCGTCGCCAGGTAGTGTCATCAGACGCGTCCCTGGTAGGCTGGGGGGCTGTCCGCGAAGGCAAGGGCATCAGCGGCCTTTGGTAGGGACCCTGGTTAGCTCAGCACATAAATGTGTTGGAGCTGAAGGCAGTCCATCTGGGTCTTCTGCACTTCCTGCCAGTGCTGCAGGGGCGCCATGTGCTGGTGAAAACCGACAGTACAGCAGCAGCAGCATACATCAACAGGCAAGGGGGCCTGGGTTCCCCTCGCCTTTGCAGACTGGCTTGGATAATTTTGGAATGGGCTCATCCTCGGTTCAAGTCCCTGAGGGCTGCACATGTGCCGGGTCAGATGAACCTTGCGGCAGATCGGCTCTCAAGGGGAGGACCCCTCCCCGGAGAGTGGCGGCTGCATCCAGAGGTTGTCAGCCAAATATGGGATCTCTTCGGCACAGCCGTGGCCGACCTCTTTGCATCCAGGGAGACCACGCATTGTCCCCTCTTTTTTTCCATGGGGAGGGACAATCCTCCCTTGGGGACAGATGCGATGGCACATCAGTGGCCACAGGGCCTCCTGTATGCCTTCCCTCCTTTTGTCCTCCTGCACCAACTACTACAGAGAGTCCGGGTGGAGGATGTGAACCTCATCCAGGTTGCCCCCAACTGGCCCCAGATGGTTTGGTTTGCAGAGATTGCACCCCTTCTTCAGGGACAACCGTGGGAACTACCCATTCGAGGGGATCTCCTGTCCCAGGCCCAGGGGACTCTGTTTCATCCGTTTCCCCAGGGTCTCAGGCTTTGGGCCTGGCCCCTGAGAGGGCTGAGTTCCTAGCCATGGGGTTTCCCCAGTCGGTGGTTGGCACTTTGCAGGGAGCCCGGGCTCCATCAACCAGGGCAGCTTATTCCTACCGTTGGGGGGTTTTTCGATCATGGTGTTCTGCAAGACAGGTGGATCCCCTCTCCTGCATGGCCCCTGATATCCTTCGGTTCCTCCAGGAAATGTTGGAGGAGGGGAAGTCTCCTTCAACTTTGAGGGGGATGGTGGCAGCCATAAAGGCTGCCCGTGTTGGGCCTCGTAAACTGACAAGGGACTGCTGTGACCTTGTTACTCAGTTTCTTAGGGGGGCTCGTCGGGTTGCTCCCCCTTCCAGGAGGCCAAGTGTCCCCCCATGGGATTTAGAGTTGGTTCTGTCAGCTTTGCGGCACGGGCCATTCGAGCCACTGACAACAGTGGAGCTGAAATGGCTTTCCCTCAAGACGGCATTCTTGTTGGCTATTGTGTCGGCAAAAAGGGTGGGTGAGCTCCATGCCTTTTCAGTGCATGAGGAATGCTGCCGGGTTTTGCCTGGGGATACTGGGGTGGTGCTGCGCCCAAATCCTGCATTTCACCCTAAGGTCTGGTCTGAGCCCCATAGCAATCAGCCTCTGGAGCTGCACCCTTTCAGCCCTCCTCAGGATGGTGGTGCTGGGTCTAGGGGGGGGGCACTATTGTGCCCTGTTAGGGCCTTAAAGCTGTACATTCAGCGGACTCGTGCCACCAGGACTACAGACCACCTCTTTGTCTGTTACAAGGCTAACAGTCTAGGGAGACCAGTCTCCAAGTCCAAGCTGTCCCATTGGGTGGTAGAGGCAATCCAACAGGCGTATAAGGCGGCAGGTCAGCCTGCCCCGGCAGGGGTGCGTGCACATTCCACACGGGGCCTGGCTACCTCCTGGGCCTTGTGGAGGGGTGCCACCCTGTCTGAGATTTGTACGGCGGCCTCTTGGTCGACCCCGTCCACCTTTATTAGGTTTTACTGCATGAATGTGGCAGCCAACACCCCGTTCACGGAGCGGGTCTTGGGCGTGGTACAGTAGGACATGACTGAGTATCCGCAGCCAGGGCTCTTAGGAGCACATTGGCCCTGCGTGATCTTTTCTTTTCTTTTTTCTGGGCTAGCCTAGCGGGCTAGGTGACGTTCCCCCCTTTGCAGCTGGCTTTCGCGTCTGGCAGGGCTGGCTGGGCCTCGGTAGCGTCTTGCACCGAGGCCAGGGGGGTGTACATAATGTATATAGTTCCTTGGTTTGAGCACGTGGGTGGCTCTGGTGGCGGTGACGTCTCATTCGAATTTGTCTGCTGCTTGTACTCCCGCAGGGGCGGCATGATCTGCTTGGTTTCTTCACGGTGTGTCTTACAGAGTCCCCGTACATATGGAATATGTAGGGTGGAGAGATAGTCTTGACACGATAGAGAACGGATGGTTACATGGTAACCTAGGTTCTCTGAGTGGAGAGACTATCTCTCCAGCCATGAGCCGCTCTGAAACACGTTCCAATCGAGGTTAACCGGCGTGGCCACACAGAGGTGGGGCTTATATAGCCATAGGTTGCCAATCAGTGTGTGGCCACCACAGGTGATGTGTCTTAAAGAGTAATCCACAACAGCTGCCCCAGTGGGGTCAGTCCCCGTACATATGGAATATGTAGGGTGGAGAGATAGTCTCTCCACTCAGAGAACCTAGGTTACCATGTAACCATCCGTTTCAAAAGGGTACCTGACAGTTCCTGAAGTGGGAAAGGAGTATACCTTGTAGCACCCAATAAAGTCTTAATTTCTTGAAAATGAAAACCCAGTAATGTAATAGCTTGACCAGTAATGTAATACAATGCCCTGGCTGGTACTGTAATCACATTTTTTACAGATAATATGATTTATCACATTATTACACTATTAGATTATTATGGATTTATTACATTTTCAGGTGGGTAATTCTTTTAAAAACTGACAGTGTAATAGTTTTGATGTATAATCTAAAACTATGTTCATTTCCAGTCCAGAGTTATACATTTTGTGTTATAAGAATTTAAGGATATAAAGTGGGGCTGGAAGTTAGTAGAATTTAAAAAAAAAAAAAAAAAATCCACTCTTAAATATACTTAAGTATTAGGGTCAACTTTTTGCTTAATTTCAAACTTGATTTGAAACTTTAAAAGCAGAAATTTCATGAGATCAGGCGAGGCAAAGGAGACACTTCAATAAGAATATGACTCAGATGAACTCAATGAAGAACATTTCAGGGAGACTGTATGGACTGTTTTGCCTTCATGGCTCGCTTTTGTATTGTTAGCCATCTTCTGCAGCTTTTGTCATCCTCTGATGGTGTCTAACCCAAGATCCAGTCTGGTCTAACGGACAGTTCTTGCACAGTGATCAAGTCAGCATGGTTATGGGCAGGTTTGTTTCCCGTTGATAGGGATTTTAATTTAATGCATCTTGCCTGGAACCAACATACCACTTGCCATCTGTTGTAAATTTAAAATTCTACATAAAGCCTAGAGTTTACATTTCCAAACATGAAAGCAAACATCATTGTGTCAAATATCAATCAAATATTAGTTTTCAGTAGGCTAATATGACACTAACAGTATAAATTGTTTTTTATACTTGCACATCATACATTTTCGAGAATAAAAGCATATTGTTTTTACTTTATTACATTATCCATCAAAATTATTACATCGTACCTTTTGGCGGGGAAATGAGACTCATGAAAGGTATTGCATCATCAATAATACAATACATACATTACATTGCATTATCAGTCAGGACATTTTATTACATTATTGGTCAAGTTATTATGTTATTGGATTTTATTACATTTTCAATCAAGTTAAGTGCTTCAGTAAAGTACTCAATTAAGTTAAAAACTTATTTACTGTATTTTTGGTGGTTGTAAAAAACCTCCATGATGTTTCCACAAGCATCAAAGGACCATAACCAGTGATTTATGAATGTGTAGCCCTTTGACTACAATGTGCTCACATTTTACATCTCAACACACCATTTTGGAAATCATACTAAAGATTTCAACAACATATAATCAAAATCATGCTTATTTCAAATTTGAATTTTTGGCTGAACCAGGCGAGTAAAGCAAATGTTTCCTTGTGGAGAGAATGTTTGACTCTGCCCAAAGTTATCAAAACACAACAGTTCTGCTGCTTTTAGGAAAGCTAATGTGGAGGACTTTATTTCAGTGATGGTGTGAAGGAAAAATTAGAATGGAATGCTGAAATACAACTGCTTGCTTTGGGAAAAGATCAGCAGTAACTTGAAGTATACTATACAAAGGTTTTGGACCATCTAGACATTCCACCTACAGGAGCTTTCACAGTCCGATTGACACCGATGTTAACACTTGTTTTTTACTAATAAAATGCAGGGAATACAGTCCCTGACAAAAGTCTTGTCACTTGGGTACAAGTTGACCTTAAGTGTCCCTCAAATATATTTGTGATCAATTTTGTTTTTACAAGAAATGGCTCATTTCAATCCCAACAACTTTTGAAATAATGTTTTGGTGCCAAACAGCTGCTGCTGAAAAACATTCTAACGTTCACAGCTTGGTAAAGCCCACTGAGTCAGTTTTTGCAAAGACAAAAGTCTTGTCGCCTTGTCATATGATGCACCCAATCCTAGATTACAGCCTCACCTGTGATCAATAATTGATCACAGGTGAGGTGAGGTGTGTAAAAAAGAACCCCAGCACACCAGACCTTCACATCAACTGCAACTTGACCTCTGACAACATGCCTAATATAAGATTCACCCTGAGACCAAAGCGTTAATTATCAAGAGGCTGAAAACCAGATTCACTGCTGAGGTGGCTGACACCTTCAAGGTGTCTCAGCGTCAAGTCCAAAGAATTAGAAAAAGATTTGTAGAGACTGGAGATGTTTTTGACAAGCCCAGGTCTGGCAGACCCTGCAAGACAACTGCTCGGGAGGACTGTTTGTTGGTTCGAAAATCCAAGGCCAGCCCCTTTTCCACTGCAGCAGAGCTCCACCAGGCCTGGTCACCTCAAGTCCCCATGTCAACCAGGACAGTTTATAGAATTCTGTCTTGAAATGGCCTCCATGGTCGAATCAGTGCTCAGAAACCAGCACTAAACAAAAGGCAATTAAAAAAACGTGTGGCATTTGCCAAGGCCCACAGCCTGCTAAAAGGATGGACACTGGAAAAGTGTCAGAAGGTGGATTTCTCAGATGAATCTTCAGTTGAATTACATCACAGCCGCCGCAAATATTGCAGGAGACCTACTGGAGCCCGCATGGATCCTAGATTCACCCAGAAAACAGTTAAGTTTGGTGGCGGAAAAATCATGGTCTGGGGTTACATCCAGTATGGGGGTGTGCGAGAGATTTGCAGGGTGGAAGGCAATATGAATAGCCTAAAATATCAAGAAGTATTAGCTACCTCTTACATTCCAAACCATAAAAGGGGTCACATTTTGCAGCAGGATGGCGCTCCATCGCACACTTCCATCTCTACATCAAAGTTCCTCAAGGCAAAGAAGATCAAGGTGCTCTAGGACTGGCCAGCCCAGTCACCAGACATGAACATCATTGAGCATGTCTGGGGTAGAATGAAAGAGGAAGCATGGAAGACGAAACCAAAGAATCTTGATGAACTCTGGGAGGCATGTAAGACTGCTTTCTTTGCTATTCCTGATGACGTCATCAATAAATTGTATGAATCATTGTCGAACCGCATGGATGCAGTCCTTCAAGCTCATGAGAGTCATACAAGATATTAAATATGGATCTCACAGCACCACTACTTAATTCATTGATGTTATGCAGCATATTTTTGTATTTGAAGTAAATTATTTGTTCAGTTTTCACATTACTCTCTGTAGACAACAAAACGTTTTTCTTGCCAAAATCTGACCTTTCTGTGTTCATTAAATGATCAATCTTTCTTCAGTGAAGCAAATTTATTTTAGTATATTAAACATAATTTGGGAGGGTTTTAGCTTTCATATGAGCCATTTCTAAAACCAATGGATTAATTAAAAGTCAGGTTATAAGCTGTTGTTTCTACAAAATGGATAAGTGACAAGACTTTTGTCAGGGACTGTATGACATCCCATTCTAAATCCATAGGCATTCATATGGAGTTGGTCCTCCCTTTGCAGCTATAACAGCTTCCACTCTTCTGGGGAGACTTTCTATAAGATTCTGGAGTGTGTCTGTGGGAATTTTCGGCCTGTTCATCCAGAAGAGCATTTGTGAGGTCAGACACTGATGTTGGATGCATGGGTCTGGGTTACAAGCTCCTCTCTAGTTCATCCCAAAGGTTTTGGATGGCTCCATCTGATGCTTGGCATTGTGCTTGGTGATATAAGGCTTAGATTCAGCTGCTTGGCCATGGAAACCCATGCCATGAAGCTCCTGGTGCACAGTTTTGCTGATGTTAATGCCAGAGGAGGTTTGGAGCTCTGCAGTCATTGAGTCAGCAGAGGGTTAGTGACTTTTTATGTATTATGTCTGTCAGCACTTGGTGATGCTGCTCTGTAACTTTACATGGTCTGCCACTTGGTGGCTGAGTTGCTGTGGTTCCTAAACACTTCACTTAGCAATAATACCACTTACACATTTCACAAGAAATTTCACAAACGGACTTGTTGCAAAAGTGGCATCTTATTACATTACTATCACAGTACCATACTTGATTTCAGTGAGCTGTTTAGAACGATCCATTCTTTCACAAGGCTTTGTAAAGGTAGACTGCATGGCTAGGTGCTTGATTTTATACACCTGTGCCAATGGAGCTCAATGAAACACCTGAATTCAATGATTAAGATGTTTGTCCCAATACTTTTGTCCATATAGTGCGTAAGCTTTTTTTTTTTTTTTAGATATTACATTAAACATGCAAAATGACTGGTATGGTCCTTTTATGGTGAGTAGATAATGACACAATTTTGATACAGGGAACTATTCCTTTACAGCTGATATAACTGTCATATTTATGTTTGGGCCTGTTCATTGTCACCACTCCTGAAAACAACTGTTGTCGTCTTGTTTCCTAGAGGATATAGCATTAAATTTCAGAGATTTACTATTTACTCTTGTTAATGTAGAAATCCTACAGTATGTATACCTTAATCTCTTTTGTCCTCCTTGTCTTATCTTTATTTCCTCCCTCTTCTCATCCTCCTCCAGAGTTCGCTTCCTCTTGGGGGGTCGTCATGGAGAGTTTAAGTTCCTTCCTCCTCCAGGTTATGCTCCTTGCTATGAGGCAGTGTTGCCCAGGGAGAAGCTGAGGCTGGAGCCGAGTCAGGAGCAGGCAGCAGCCAGAGACCTGCTTGGGCCCACCATCACCTTGAGCCAGGCAACATTCACCCCAACACCTGTAGACACCAGCCAGGTGTGACTGGGTGTTTGGGCTTTTTTAAAAAAAAAACTTTTTGGAACTTTTATTGTAAGCCAGTGCATCTACATAATACATACATTCCCACATACAAATGTGCTTTAAATTCATCCATGTCTTCTCCATTCTCTAAGTTTAGTTTATGAGGGATAGGTCAAAAAGGAATCAATAAACTAAACAAAATGCACACATAGAAGAGCACAACAAAGTAAATAAATCCCGCAGTGCAAAAAAATGAAACAATTAAAGACATTAGCATAATGAAGAGAGAGAGACAACTGGTTCCTCCGTTTTAGATGTATTCAGTGCAGGTGTCCCAGTTTTTTGGAACATCCCTGGTTTACACTTAATTTATGGTACACAGACTTGAGTGGACTGTAATTAGATATTGTTGATGGTTCACAGATGGTGGATATATAGCTTTCCAGTTAATTGCAAAACATTTTTAGATGTAGTTAGTGCTAGATTATAACATTTTCTTTGATAATGAACTCTTTGAACATTTTCTAGCAGACATATCTATGGAGATGATTTCAGGTTGCACCTTATGATATTTCTGAACTCATGAGAATACGAGTGCACATTATTACAAATCTTAGACCAATTACTCAATTTCCTGGAACAGAATAGTCAGCAAAGTGCTTGCCATGATCATTTGGCTGGTACAGAATAAAATGGCAATTGTGGTGCCAAGTTCAAGTTTGAAGTGTAAGTTTATTTGGAGCCCAAAATTACTGATTATAGTCTGAACGGGCTTATAGCAACGAAATATGGACAAAATAAAGAAAACAAAAGCAGCAGAAGGCCTCGACTGAGGCAGGCGACACAGCCACAGCAGCACAGGACTAAGACCAACCACAAAGCTGCCACAACTGCCAGGACCAGGGAGATGAACAGGATATGAGGGATGAAGAGGAGGTGGGGGTTATGTTAGTACTGAAATTGAAACAGAAGTTACTTACAATACTGTGAAAAGGAATACTATTACTATTTACCTTCAAACACTGGTAAAGATAGTCACCTACAAGAAAGCAAACACCATTCACACATTGAGTGTTGTGCATTTGTATGGTCATGATCAGCTTTATAGACTTAAATGAATGTTATGTGTGTATGTGTGTCTGTAGATTGTGTTGCCACCCCACTTGGAGAGGATCAGGGAGAAGCTTGCAGAGAATATACATGAGCTGTGGGTGATGAACAAGATAGAGCTGGGCTGGACCTACGGGGCGGTGAGAATCACTAAAACTAGACTCAAATATGTGTGGAACATGGGTCATGGACAACACTGAACCAGGATCCAAGTTTATCTGTGGGATCTTAATCTTTAAGTGAAGTGGGCCATAAACATATTAAAATATGTTGACAACAGTTATTAAAAGTTGTATTTTTCCCTGATTTGCAAGATCATTGGGTTTTCTTTAACGTTCATTTTGATGCAACTATAAAATTAGATAATACCAGTGTGAATATGCTGTAACCATGGGTGGACTGGCCATCGGGCACACCGGGCCCGGTGGGCCGATGTGCGAAGTGGGCTGACAGTCCCCTGACACTTTTTTTATTATTATTATTTAAATAGCTGACCGGTCCATACAACCAGTAGATCAGCGCCCGATTGACACTGGGCTGGCCCAATCACATTGCTAAACAACACCTTTTGCGTAGTTTGGTCCTGCCTGCATAATCATAGATATATATAATAAAGGCTAGATGTCTTACAGCGGAGTCCCTAACGTCATCACCGGCGGCCATCACAGGCAAGCTCTCTGTTGGAATCTATGGTACCTGAGGGAAGGTGAGTGATCTGCACAGACGTAAATACTCTTATCTCGCTGAAATCTTGACGGATTTACAAACGGTTTGGTTTCTTACAAACGTTATTAACGTGGCTACAATTCTGGATCTTTGACCGGAAGTGTAACATAATTATCCATAAGTGCAGTTTTATAACTACACCTCTGACGTTTATGACAAACCAAACCGTTTGAAAATCGGTAGAAAATTGAGCAAGTTATGGTTAATTAAAAAGTACATGCACCACTACTACAATGTTATGGGTGAGCGAGCTGACTGTGGCAAGATGGCCGCCAGTGCGGACGTGCGACTCCATTGGCCGGCAGCGCGAACGAGACATCTAGCCTTTATTATAGATATCTATGGGATCTACTGAGATGGAGAGAAAACGCAAAGGTGGTGCAGAGAAACTGCAAGAAAAAAAGCAGCTGTCAATTTTCAGAGCGATTGGACTTTTTCGCTTGTGGAGTTTTTCGTAATTTATCAACATGAATGAAGAATGAGCCTAAACAATATAAAAGGACACAATCGATGGCAGAGCGGATAGTACCTCCGTCTGCCATGCAAGAAACCGGGGGTTCAATTCCCCACCCAGACAAGAGTGAGTTTTTACTTTATTACCTCACTTTGTTGTTAACCATGGCAGTGAAGTGATTCTTATTATTCTGCCTGTCATTGCCTGACACACACAGTGGCATTTAGGGTTTCTGTAATTTTCATTTCTGTACTCTTTTTGTGAATTTGTATTGTAACCCAGGTGCTAAATTATTATTATCATTATTATTATTGTTATTATTTTGCCTTTATGGGTATATATATATATATATATATATACATATACATATACCAATCGAATCAGATTCAGATTTAAACAAGGATTTGTGTGGTATACTTTGTTTGTCGCCATGACCTTCCTATGTGCAGTTTGGGCTCATTCTCCATTCATGTTGATGGGCACCTGCCCTTACCAATCTGAAATAGATGCCCAAAAGGCGTTGGCCAGTTGTGGCCTGTTCAATAGAATAAAAAAATTCCAATTCATCTATTGTATTTTATTGTTCCACTATAGTACTATAGGTTAGTATGACTGGGGCAGCCAAGTAATTTGACATATTTGAACAATTTTTTAAAAAGTAACGTAATAGTTACTTTTCCTGGTAATTCATTACTTTTTAGTAGAAGTAACTAGTAACTATAATTAATTACTTTTTCAAAGTAACGTGCCCAACACTGCTGATGACAGCTAACTGATTGCATGGCATTATGGTTTTAAAGAGTTGCACAGTTGGTACACACATTTAAGAGAGCAAAAAGACTGGAAAGGTGTGCGTTATTGAATGTGGTGGGCTGGTCTGGTCCAAAATGCCTGGGCCGATTTTTTTGTCCCAGTCCGCCCCTGGCTGTAACCTATTTGCATCATGCATTATGTCAATGTGTAAATATTCCTTGAAAGGGACACTATGTTGATAAAGCTTTTAGATGAAGTGAGAAATACTTTGTGTCTATTCTATTTGCTTTGATACCTTATTACTTCATATTAGTTTGCACCAATTATGTAGCCTGAAAATTGTCAATGAATTTTCTGTTGCATAGCAAAAAATAATGTGGTGTACCTTGAACCTGAAACTCTGGTTTTCTCATCCTAGTGATTCATTACTACACATGGTGTCTAAGCTGAACATAAACTGTCGTTCTTGATCCTGGCACAATCGCAGACTATGGTTGTTCAAATTTTAAATTTAATTCCAGATAGTCTTATGAGGGTTTTACAATGTCTTAAAATGTTTCTGAACCTTACAGATACCTTAGTAATATTTTTTCCCTCAGTAAATTATCAGCCATACTTGGTTCTTACATCCACAAATTAGTTTATTTGTCACTATAGCTGTGTGTGTGTGTGTGTGTGTGTATTTCAGGTGCGAGATGATAACAAGCGGCAGCATCCCTGTCTGGTGGAGTTCTCTAAGCTTCCAGAACAAGAACGAAGCTATAACCTCCAGATGTCCCTGGAAACTCTCAAGTACGCCACCCATTACAGATGCTTTAGGATTTGGTGTTTGTGTATTTGTTCATTTGCAAGGAAAGTGTAGGATTTTTGTAGGAAAAAAGTATATCGCTTTAGCCATTTTTCAAATATTGAAAACACTGAATGAAAAAATATAGTCATTTACTGCCACTTGAGTGAAGTGACATAATTTCATGTAGGGCCCGACCGATATGGATTTTTTGGGGCCGATGCCGATTCCGATATTAAGGAATTAAAAAAATCCGATAACCTATATATCGGCCGATTAAATTTTTTCATTTTTCAGTTAAAAAAAAAGACGACATACCTGCTTTGGATGGCTCAAATATCATTCCAAACACGTGTTACAAAGATATAAATTGAAGGGAGAACATTTTACTATTTTCAAATACTTTTATTATCAGAAATTGTGTGGAACAAGCAGCATATGAACAATTTGAACAAAAAAAAAAAAAAAAAATCAAAAATATGATGTGCAAAAAGGCATTATCATCATGTCATCATGTTTAGCTTTAAGGTGCTGCCATAGGTTGGTTGTGTTTTTTGCTTTCTGCTTGCTTGATCCCTGGCTTACAGAAGCTGCACAAATATTACAGACTGCTTCACCAGTGACATCCTTGGTGAAGTAGTTCCACACCATACTGCGTCCACCTTCTTTTGCCATCTGTAAAAAAACAGTAAGACATACGCATTAGTTAAAAAATAACGTTATAAATCTGTCTAGTTACGTGGGCCATTTTGAAACTCAGACATTAAGCATTTGTCTTACTTGTGTTCACATGAATATGACGTGTACACTCCTGGCCACTTCACTAGACTAAACCTATTACTTTTAAAATGTTGTTGACTGTAAGAAAGCTGATAATTCTTCTTTATGGTTATTACTGAGATGGTATTGGGTGTTGGTGTGAGGAGCATCATATTGAGGTGTCTGATATTTTGTCAACCCCACTTGCATGCATCAGAGGGTCAAAATACTCTGAACAACCCTCAATATACTGCTCTGCACACCAACCACAACACCCACTATCATCCCAGTAAACATAAGTCTCTCTGACAGTGTCAACATTTATAAAGTAATACATTTAATAAAGTAGAATTCATGGTAGGGCTGTTATTGGTGTGCATTACATTGCACAGTGTCTACTGAAGTGGTCAGTGAGTGTATTTAATAAATTATTATCTGTAGGTTATAGGTAGGTGGATAAACAGCATCATAAAAGTCTCTGGTAAAACATGATTTGAAATGCGCCTCTCTGATGTCCTCTAAACGTGCGTTCACATTTACTTTCCTCCATGAAGTTATAACTTGGACCAGAAACGCTTTTTCCTCCTCAACGCCATAAGTTAAAAACACAGTCGGTGCGCTGCTGTAAATAAATGCAGCCCACAAGCACAGCAATGACGCGTTATCCTAATGTGCTCCGGTCTTATGTAGTCTGCTAGCATGCAAAGTGTTTAGCAGGGTAATATTTAAGCTAGGTTATCCTAACTTTAGCTTGCTAACATATCAGTCAAGCGTGACAGACACAACAAGGCTCGCCATGGGGAATGGGAAACTTACTGAGTTATTGTTTATTTCACATACTAGTTATAAACTTACCATTGAGGCAAACCGCTCGGCTCAGTAAACGGGCTGTCGGCTCTTCAGTCTTCTCACGACTTCTCTCTGCTGTGGGGTAACTGTGGAGCGGCGCGGGACGTGAAAGGAGTCGGAGCGCCCTCTACTGGATATGTAACGCAAGGACATCATTTCTAAGAAAACACCATACAGTCCCTGACAAAAGTCTTGTCACTTATCCATTTTCTAGAAACAACAGCTTATAACCTGACTTTTAATCCATTGGTTTTAGAAATGGCTCATATGAAAGCTAAAACCCTCCCAAATTATGTTTAATATACTAAAATAAATTTGCTTCACTGAAGAAAGATTGATCATTTAATGAACACAGAAAGGTCAGATTTTGGCAAGAAAAAAGTTTTGTCGTCTACAGAGAGTAATGTGAAAATTGAACAAATTATTTACTTCAAATACAAAAATATGCTGCATAACATCAATGAATTAAGTAGTGGTGCTGTGAGATCCATATTTAATATCTTGTATGACTCTCATGAGCTTGAAGGACTGCATCCATGCAGTTCGACAATGATTCATACAATTTATTGATGACGTCATCAGGAATAGCAAAGAAAGCAGTCTTACATGCCTCCCAGAGTTCATCAAGATTCTTTGGTTTCGTCTTCCATGCTTCCTCTTTCATTCTACCCCAGACATGCTCAATGATGTTCATGTCTGGTGACTGGGCTGGCCAGTCCTAGAGCACCTTGATCTTCTTTGCCTTGAGGAACTTTGATGTAGAGATGGAAGTATGCGATGGAGCACCATCCTGCTGCAAAATGTGACCCCTTTTATGGTTGGGAATGTAAGAGGTAGCTATATACTTCTTGATATTTTAGGCTATTCATATTGCCTTCCACCCTGCAAATCTCTCGCACACCCCCATACTGGATGTAACCCCAGACCATGATTTTTCCGCCACCAAACTTAACTGTTTTCTGGGTGAATCTAGGATCCATGCGGGCTCCAGTAGGTCTCCTGCAATATTTGCGGCGGCTGTGATGTAATTCAACTGAAGATTCATCTGAGAAATCCACCTTCTGACACTTTTCCAGTGTCCATCCTTTTAGCAGGCTGTGGGCCTTGGCAAATGCCACACGTTTTTTTTAATTGCCTTTTGTTTAGTGCTGGTTTCTGAGCACTGATTCGACCATGGAGGCCATTTCAAGACAGAATTCTACAAACTGTCCTGGTTGACATGGGGACTTGAGGTGACCAGGCCTGGTGGAGCTCTGCTGCAGTGGAAAAGGGGCTGGCCTTGGATTTTCGAGACACCTTGAAGGTGTCAGCCACCTCAGCAGTGGATCTGGTTTTCAGCCTCTTGATAATTAACGCTTCGGTCTCAGGGTGAATCTTAGGCATGTTGTCAGAGGTCAAGTTGCAGTTGATGTGAAGGTCTGGTGTGCTGGGGTTCTTTTTATACACACCTCACCTCACCTGTGATCAATTACTGATCACAGGTGAGGCTGTAATCTAGGATTGGGTGCATCATATGACAAGGCGACAAAACTTTTGTCTTTGCAAAAACTGACTCAGTGGGCTTTACCAAGCTGTGAACGTTAGAATGTTTTTCAGCAGCAGCTGTTTGGCACCAAAACATTATTTCATTGTTGGGATTGAAATGAGCCATTTCTTGTAAAAACAAAATATTTGAGGGGCACTTAAGGTCAACTTGTACCCAAGTGACAAGACTTTTGTCAGGGACTGTATTCCCTGCATTTTATTAGTAAAAAACAAGTGTTAACATCGGCGTCAATCGGCCAACTTTTGGCCGATTACCGATTATTCTCTAATGCTAAAATCAGCCGAATTTAGGGCCCGGAAATTAGGGCCCGACTGATTTATCTTTAATTTCATGTGAGTGAGGAATACATACATCTTACCTATGTTCTCTGACTGGCTTTGTGACAGTTCTGTTATAGTAGGGGACTTACTGTAAAGTGCTTCTGTTCTCCCAAAGCAGACTACATGGTCAATGATAAATAGCTTACTACACCATCACATTCTGTCTTCTCTGTTATGGTGTTTGATTTTTTTCCACAAGATACAAGATGTTTTGTTTGTTTTTTTAGCTAGCTAGATAGATAGATAGATACTTTATTCATCCCGCAGGAAATTCACATTTTTTTCTGCAGTATCCACAGATTACAGATTAAGTAAATAAAAAAAATAGAAATAAAGAATAAGATCTAAGTAGGGGAGACTGGGGTAAGTTGAGCCAAAGGGTAAGTTGAGCCACCCCCTGTTGCTAGGAAATGGTAAAAAATATTGATCATGTGACCAAATATTTAGGAGGAAGGCATCATTTCATGGAGTCTGTGAAGGTAAGAACCACATGGGTAAAGTGGTTAGACATTTATTTCCGAAAAACCATTTTTTACTCTTGAAAGTGAATTTAGTCTATCATAAGTTTCATGAGTATTGTGTTAAGACCAAAATAGATCATTTTAAATTTGTTTTATACATCAGTTGTGGTATCTATGAGCTACAACATGAGGTCATAAACCTAGCATAAAAGTGCACCATTTTAGCTGTGGGGACTAAAAAAGTCAAAATGGTAGCTCTGGGGTAAGTTGAGCCATTTGGCCAGGGGTAAGTTGAGCCGGTAGGGGTAAGTTGAACCACCGGCTCCTGCGTTCTGCGGTGCGTTCGGGGCCGAGGCCGGGTGGTCCGGGGGGATGGGGGAGTGCTGGAGGCCACAACTGCTGCCGCGGAGCCGAGGGCGAGGCATGGGCGCACCACAGGACCCCGGAAAAAAGACTCGCAGACGCTCAGGCCGTTTTGACCACTTAAGCCTTTATGAGGGTTAAATATTAAATCTCTAAAACTCCCCAGACCTCACAGAGTTGGTGGTACAGCAAGGAGGTCTGAGCAATTTGTGTTCCCCTGCAGCCTCGACAGGTGGAATACTGAGTGAAAGCCAGGGGCGGAGCTATGTGGTGGCCAATGGTGGCCACCACAAATATGTTACGTTCATATGTTCATAACTGACCTTACTGTCAGCAAGGACACCAAGAAACTAGTGTTCTAGTGTTTTCTTTCCAAAAACACAGCTGTTAATGTTCTCTTCCAAAGCGCACTTTAAGGCCTGTTAAAACAGCTGTTTATTGTACCTGCTGGATTGTGTTTAATAAATAAAAATACACATGAATGTGAAGAAGTGACTGTTATTTAGGGAGGGAGAAGGTGAGGGAGGGGTGGGATGGAGGTGGGGAGGAAGGTGGGGCGTGAGTAGGGATACGGCTCAACTTACCCCGCTCCTATGCTCAACTTACCCCATACACGGGGTAAGTTGTGCCACAAGACCACTTTTTTTGGACAGGCTATATTATGGAAACAGTTATGTTTACACTCATTCTGTTTGTTTGAAGAGATGCACAACATCCTGAAATATATGCAGATATGTTAGTTAGCGACAAAACTATGATTGCCTTGATGTAGTGATCCTAAATATGAAAAATGGCTCATCTTACCCCAGTCTCCCCTACAACAGAATAAGATCTGAGTACAACAGAATAACCTAAGTACAACCCAGTGTGCAAAAAGCAATGTGCAACAAAAAAAAAAACAGAAAAAACCGTGTGCATGGGTGTATAAAATGTGCATAGAGGTAGGTCAATGTGCAAATTTAGAAGAAAGAAGAAATGTACAGTATACACATGATAAATAGCAGTAAGCAATATAAACACTAAAAACAAGGATTATAAAAAGATAAGAATATGAACAATTTCAACAGAAGTATTAACAGTTAAACAGAAGTATTAACAGTTAAACAGAAGTAATAACAGTTAAACAGCAGTGGAAAATAACCTAACCTGAGGAACACACGCTCCGACCGAGGTTCAGAGTTAGTGTGAAACCATGAGACCAAGACCGTCGACAGAACCTGACGCCCGGTACTGGGAATTCAGGAACTGTCAGACTTGATCCAGCCTTATGGAATCACCCCCTCCCCTCCCCTCCAGTGAACTACCTTATCACCCCTCTTTACACACTATCTTGCTGTCAGCTTTGACAGCCAAGCTCTACTTGGGGTTTTCAAGTTATGGCTAGCTACCTGTGAGCATGGCTAAGTGGGCATTTGGCTTTCATCCACCGCCTTGGGCCCTCTCTTTGGGTCCATATCAGTAAATTTAAATCTGAATCTGTGTGCCCTGGCTGGTTTTACAGCTGACTCTTACCATAGTTTGATTGTTATTTGCTGCCAAGATTTGTCCTCTTTCTCAGTGTTAATCCAGCTATAGCAGAGCTGCCGGAGCTAACTAGAGAGCTACCCTAGAGTTTATCTTATTGCCAGCTACTGCCAGCTCCCAGACCACCATCTCTAAATCTCTCCAGTCACTTTGCTGTGCTGCCTGATGAAGCCATTTGGCACTCTGTTGATGTCACAGTGCCTGATGCTGCTGCTCACTGTGTAGAATTGAACCCTGCTCCTGCTCGGGTAACTTCTGCTGCAACTGTATCTGTGGCCATTTTGATTGCTGCGCTATCCAACTGGGAAACTGGTTCAAGGTGCTGGAGGAGATCCAGCACTACTCAGATGACCAGGAGCATTTTGCCAAACCTGCACAGCTGTCTATCCCTGCAACTGGAGCTGCTGTGTCAGGAGAAGCTGTGCATCACCATCAATGAAAGACTACCTTGTGCTTGGTCAGGTTTGCTGGTCCCAGTGCTGCTTCCTCGGGCCAACAGCACTCACCCCATCACAAGAAAGTCATTTTAGGTGACTGTACAATCAACAATATTAGAGCAAGCTTAGGTCAGTAAAGATCTTCTCGTTTCCGGGTGTCACTGTTCAGGTATTTCTGATAAGTTTATCTCAAGTTTAACTCAGGTTTAACTCAAGTTTGTCTGATGCTCAAGGGTCATTGTCCATGTGGGCACAAATGATATTCGCAAACAGCTGTCAGAACGTTTGAAAAAAGACTTTGTCTGCATGTTCAACACCCTAAAATCATGTGCAAGAAATACCTACAGCTCTGGGGCCTCATTTATAAACATTGCGTACGCACAAAACGGGGCCTGAAATTGGCGTACGCCACTTTCCACACAAAGGTTGTGATTTATTAAAAAAAACAAAAAACTTGGCGGTGCCATAAATTCTGAACCGTAGGCCTACGCACATCTTGGAGACAAGGGGAATTTGGCGATGCAGATGGTGAGGTGGTGAATTGAATCCAAACTACATCATGATTCGTCTCTCAAATTTATTTACACTCCATATCAAACGTTCATTGTAAATCCACTTTATCACAAACATTCCAAACAGCAGTGATATTTGTGCTCGCGCTACTGAGCCATAACTATTACATAAGGAACTTGCAATTTTAAAAAAGAGAGGACTATATTGTAACGAGTGTAACTGATGAAATTATTATCAATAATGGTTGGAGACAAATTACACAAATGACATTAAAGAATTGCAGCACAGTGCGTTCCCCTGTCACACTTCCGTCTTCAAATTATGCCAGGGTGGTGGATATCGCAGATTGAAACGTAAATTGTGACATGTTTTGAGGCACGCAGTTTAATTACTGTAAACATATAAATACCGTGGTGACACTCGTGTGTAATGCTGCGCAATGGATGCATTGGCACATTATGCAAACGGGAGGATCAGGAGGGAACGAGTTTTCAGAGACCATGAAGATATCCTGGCCCATGATGATTTAGATTCCCTAGAGCAGGGGTCACCAATCATGTGCCATGGAGGGCCGAGAGGCTGCAGGTTTTCATTCCAACCAAGACCTCCACCAGGTGACTTCACTGATCACCTCACCTTTTATCAGAAAGGAGGAGCTAATCAGTGAAATCAGTGACCCCTGCCCTAGAGCAATGCTCTTGGTCTTGGATCTGTGTGCTGGGTCCATTATTAGAGAGGCCGACCCGGCGGAACCACACTGTCCCTGTTCAGTTACAGGTGTTAACAACTCTGAGGTTTCTGGCAACCGGCTCTTACCAGTGCGAATTGGCCGACAGGTATGTGTTTAATATCATCAACAATATAATGTTCAACTCTCTTCCTGAAGCCACTTTTGGCTATAATTCTGTGACATTATCCATAGGTCTGAGATATTGCAGCCGGCTCTAAGCGCAATAATGCCTGCCGTCTTGGATGGCATTGTTAATGTGACCAGTTGACATATCACATTTCCCTTCACTGTGGGAGAACAGGCCAACAATAGAAGGCAATTTGCAGCAATGTCCGTTTTTCCAAATTTGATCGGAGCAATTAACTGCACTCATATTGCTATAAGAGCTCCATGTGACAATGAATGTGTATGTTGATAGAAAACATGTACATTCCATTAATGTACAAGTCATATGTGACCCCAACATGCACCTGACAAATTTAGTGGCATGATGGCCTGGCTCAACACATGACTCCTTCATCCTGACACACAGCCGTGTAGGGCAGTGTTTCCCAACCGGGGTAGGGGTACGCGAGTACATTGCAGGGGGTGCGTGGAAACATAGGTGGAAATCCCGGGGGGTCGGGGGGGACAAGACCCCTCCATCCATAAATTTTGAATAATATAGTAATATTCAATGAAAGCACAATGCAAGCGGTGCTAATTATAAATGTAAAATAGTGTGTTTTTTAGTGTTAAAATGTTATGACCTCCCCCCATGCCTCACAGTGGTTTGGTCCGCATCCTGCTCCCGGCACTAGAGCGGCAGCTCCGTAACTTTCAGTCCGTCAGCCTGAGAGGCAGCAGCCTGATGAGAACTAGCAAGAAAACCTCCTCAAGTGAAAGCCAGTGAGTCATTTATCACACCACTTGTTCACCAGGCACAAGGCTCTAATATGAAAAGCGATATTTTCCCCTGCTTGGTCCAAAACATGCCTCTTTCAGCTCACTGTTTAAGCTAACAGCTAATGATTGTTTACAAGCTGGAGCGAGTGCAGGACAGTGAGGGAGAGAGAGGACAGACCACAGGAGGAGCAGATACTGAGCTTTTTATTCTTTCAAAAAGTCTGTCAGGATGTTAAGAAATAGTTCATATTTTACTGATATTTTGAGTTTGTCTCTAGATAGATATCTACTTTTTGCATTTTAAATTGCATTATTTTGTGGCATAGTTCCATTTCATTTTCTTATTTGATCTCAAAGGGACAGTGTACAGCTCAAACATATACTGTATGTCACTATTTGATGCCATATCTTGCTTTGTTTTTTGTTGACACTACAATAAATCTGTTTTTTGAAGAATAGTTTGATGTAGTTGGATTATTCAGGGATTTCCTCTAGTTTTAGAGCTTCTTTTGAGTTTCTAGTTCTTGTAAAGCTACTTTGATGGACTGTAGTGGAAATAGAACAGTGAGCAAAGAAATTTGGTTAGAGGATTATTGTTTTTAATAGCATTATTTAAAACATATGAACATACTGAGGGCTCAGCACTGTACTGCAAATTTCAATGGAGCATAAGAAAGTTCAGAGAGAGATGTACAATCGTGCCAGACAGCAATTTTTTCATGTCCCCCCCAAGAATTACTCTGAAATTTTGCTGTTTATGCTTGACATTCCATCCAATATGTCTTTTAAATGTGATTATACAACACGTAGATCCGACCGAGCAATCTGATTGGTCAATCAGATGTTTAGAATGTGCTCAAATGAGCAATTGAGCACAATAATCGGAGCTGACGTTAAACTGGAGTGACACACCGCCAGCTGAAATAAAACATCTGCCGGTGAGTTTATGAAAAGATTGTTTGTTGTGGTGCCGACACTGGAAAGCATCAACACTTAAGGGGTGTGTATGTGAGGTGAGGTGTGCTGTGTAACTGTTAGTGAGAAACTTGCACTTGTTTGCTACTCATGAGTTTCTGTAACCTGGGTTGAATAGTGGCAACAGCTGTAATGATACTTCTCTCCAAATTAAGTCTGTTTCTCTGTTGCCCCTTTTCCACCAAAAAACACCTGGTGCTAGTTTGGAGCTGGTGCTAGAGCCAGTGCTTAACTGGTGCCAACAAAGAACCGGTTTGCTTTTCCACCGGCCAACAGCCAAGCGGAGCCAAGTCAGAGCCACGTCATTACGTCATCGTAAAACGTGATCACGTGGGTGTGTGAGACGCTCGGTTGGAATCACAACAACAAACATGGACGACCCACTGTAGCGATGCAAATACTGCTCGTGTGTTTACAAGCGTACATTGCGGTCCAGAGGCGAAAAACGCAATTATTGCCGGCTACCCGTCGTATTCGTGGTCGGAACGAACGGTGAGTATGTTTAGCTTTACGTTTATAGCATTCGCTGCTCCCGTTTGAGTCTGTAAGTCCGCCCACCAATGACGCGGTGGGTCCTGTTTAGCCCCTGCTCGGAGTTGGTGCTTGCCTAGAACCAGTTTGGAACCAGTTTGGCACCAGTTTGGCCCCTGCTTGGGCGGTGGAAAACCAAAAAACTGGTGCTAAGTCAGGCACCGGCTCCGAACCAGCCCTGGTGGAAAAGGGGTATGTTTGGTCTTTATGCGTGTCAGAGTTGAGAAAGTGACCTCACACAAGTATGTAGACCCGAATGGCTGCAACTGGTAGAGAGCCTGTTTTGCAAGGTCCGGGTACTCCTTCTCCACACAGCACCAAAACTGTGTCAGTGATGTCTGAAAACTTCAGTCTGAAGCCACTGTCTGAAGACAGGTCAATGAGGCTCTCATGGAGTTGCTCTGGTGCTGTATCCATGCTGCTGGGCATGAACGGCCTGCGGATCCAGTCATGTCTAGTACACATGTCCTCAATGTCTGGGAAGTAGTTTTGGAACTCAACTGACAGTTTGGCCAGGTGCATTTTTACAGTTTTCAAAATGTTCTGCTTCGTGTTCTGTTTCATGTCAGCTATCCAAGAGTTAAGCTGAGGGAAATTACTGACATCCCCCTTTTCACACCGTCTCAACCAGAGGTCAGTTTTCCTCATGAATGCTGAAACCTTATCATACATTTGAAGAACCGTTTTGTCATTACCTTGCAAGCTCGTGTTCAACTCAGTCAGACGGCCAAAAACATCAGCAAGGTAAGCCAGGTGAGCCAACCAGGTCTGGTCTTCAGGTTTAGCAGCCAGAGGATGTCCATGCTCTGAGAGGAAATTGCACACCTGCTCTCTCAGTTCGAATAGTCTCTGTAGTGCTTTCCCCCTTGATAGCCAGCGTACATCTGTATGTAGCAGCAGCTGATGATGGTCACTGCCCATTTCGTCACACAGCTTGTGGAACAGTCTTGCGTTGAGAGGTCATGATTTAATGAAGTTAATCACTTTCACAGCGTCAGTCAAAACACTGTCCAGTTCTGGGCTCATGTGTTTTGAAGCCAACGCCTCTCTGTGAATTATGCAGTGCATGCTTTGGATGTCGGGGTTTACCTGCCTGATGCAAGAGACAAGTCCGCGGTGCCGACCTGTCATAGACGCTGCCCCGTCTGTGCATACATGTGAGCAGCACTTCCAGTCCAATTCGTGCTCTGTGAAATCAAATTAAAAAGGTCCTCACCCATGGTTTTTTCAGCTAGTGGCTTGCAGAAGACGATGTGTTCAACTATATCGTCGACTGTGTCATCTTTGAAACGAGCAAACATAACCAACTGGGCTTCTCCATTCAAATCAGTAGACTCGTCTAACTGTACTGCAAAAGAACCCGCTCTTTTCAGTTCATCAGATCAGATCATGTTAAGTTTGTATTAACAGTGTCATGCAGTTACTTTAACAATGCAAATGGGAGTGAGATCTCTTGGTAAAATACAATGAATTACACTTGTGAAACAGATGGAATTAGAGAAAAAAGTCCTGTTACCCTCTGTAGTTTAAGTAGATAAAGGTCTCAGTCACATTTGAGTAAAATAATCTTATTTCTATAAAGGTCATAGAATCTTTTTATAAAGATATTTTATTTTCACGGACGCCTTGCAATTACATCACAGACCACTAGGGGTCCGCGGACCCCCGGTTGAGAAACACTGTGGTAGAAATGCATTATATTCCTCTGGATCACAGAAAAAGCATCCACAATTCCTCAATGGATATATAAACATTGCACAAAAAGTAAGGAAATTTGTGTTTGGTAGCTTCTTGGCAATAAATCTTATACCGTTGGAAAGCCTGTTTATTTACCTTTTAAATGGTGCCACATTTGCCACAGATGATTTGGCAAATTTTTCATGGCAGCAACCCACATATTCAGCTCTACTGCTCATCCCACAAATGCATGTTCCTTACAAATGTGGCACCATTTAAAAGGTAAATAAACAGGCTTTCCAGTGGTATAAGATTTATTGCCAAGAAGCATTGTTACAACAAAGAAATAATCTACCAAAGAAAAATTTCCTTACTTTCTGTCTGATGTTTAGATGGCTTTTTCGGGTTGGTTGTTTAAAGATGTCGAATACAGATGGACATGTGGAGTGCAACTCTGCTACTTCTTCACACCCATCATCTGTCAACCTGTAGCAGGTTTCACGCAGGTCATGTACAACACCTTGCCATGAAGCCTCTCTCTGTATTGTGGGAGTTTCCACTCTTCCACCAGAAGCTTGATAAGACTGGTCTTGTTGGAAGGACTACATAGGAATGTTCTCCACTGCTGTACATGGTGTTCTCCTGCCAGGTTCTTGTGCTGAACAGTGGTGTCTGCACCCTGGTTCAGTCATTCAGCATCTTTGATTGAAGTCTGGTGGTAAACATCAAACACAACATCAATCCTCTGACTCTTAGCACCCTCATGGAGTACCTGAGTGAAGAGTGACTCTGCCACCTGTCCAAAGGTTTTGTTGTTACCATTCATTTTCTGGACCAGGCTGGATAGGTTTGAGGTATGTTCTGCTGGAGACACATTCTTTTCCAGCTCTCTGGCAAGTGCAGCCTTATTTGTTTTTCATAAGGACCCATCAGCATTTGCGAGTGCCCATGGCAGTGGGCCCAGTGGGTGGGCAAGGACATCCTTCATATTTATCCTCCTGTTTTCAGCAAACAGGATCATGTGGCTGAAGAGGTTTCTGTCTGCCTTGAGCACCACATTCTGTCCTATCTTTCCTTTAGCTTTTTTTGTGCTGATGCTGGAGAATGTCTTCAGGCTTTGCTTGGTCATCTTGTCATGGAATTTCGAAAACTGTGTGTTCTCATCTAACCTTGTTTGCTTGAATGCCTGATAGGCCTACTCTCCTGTCTCATGGGATTTCAGGAGAACTGTGGTCACATCAGGTGAAGCCATGGAGCCAGTGGACAGGCTAATCAGATCGTTTTCATCAGGAGACATCAGGGTTGAACCACTTGTTCTCCATAATAGAATGGGCATTATGCAAAATGACCTGGGAAACTTTTCCAACTTTTTTAGTCTCAAAAATATCTTTGATATTTTTGATATCTCAAAACATATCAAAAGTCCTAAGAAATCCCAGTGGTGGGAAGTATTGAAAAATGCTGAAATAGGTGGTGTCTCAATTTCCCATTGATGCCATGTTAAAAAAATTATTTATGCATGTTTTCTTGTCTTAAGTCCACAAAAAAGGTTGAGTGCTGTCCACAATCAAGCAGAAACTGTGTTGGATGCAGTACAGTGCTTGTGCAAAAGGCAATTATTAACCCCTAAGAGTGCCAAGTCTGTATATTATGAATTTTATGGTTTTTTTTTTGTTTGTTTGTTTGTTTTTTGTGCGTGTAATTTCTTTGACATAAAGCACTTTGTGCTGCATTTCTGTTTGAAAGTGAAATAAAGTTCAATATTATTATTATAAGTGGACCTTTACCCTTTTTGTATAACTAAACTAAATCCAAAAATAGGAACCTTTGATTCTGAACTGCAGCTGTCTGGTAGAAATTTACTGTTGACCAAATACAATATCACCACAAGATTCTTTCACACAGCAAGATTATAACATCATTATAATAATTAATAACAAAAATGGTGGCGTGCATAGACGTAGCAGCTTTTGGCTCTCCGTTACGGTGCAGTTTCTGCTTGTTTTTAGTAGTGTATGTCCAACCTGAAACCAAGCTCATCAGAACTTGGCCAGGGGGAGCGCTCTCGCAATTGCAGGACTGTTTTGCAAGTTCACTGCATGGGAACTACTTACTTTTTCCATTAAGAGCTGCACTGACACAGACACAGAGAACAAGTGCATCCAGGTGTACGCTAACTGAAAACCCTGACCGGCGAGGTGCAGTCTCTTCTGAGAACCCGCAACATTGCCTTCAGGATGGGTGACAGAGCCCAGTACAGGAGGGCAAGGGCAGACCTGAGGAAAGGCATCAGAGCTGCAAAGGAGGACTATAGGAATAAAGTGGAGGACCACCTCTCACACAATTACTCCTGACAGGTGTGGCAGGGACTACATCAGCTCACCAACTCCAAGAGTAACCCACCAGCAACCACCATCGTGGAGTCCGCCCTGGCAGAGGACCTAAACAAGTTCTTCGCTAGGTTTGAGGCGGAGAACCTCTGCCTTTACTTGAAATCGATGCCTCTGCAGAGCAAACAGAAAATCTGCAAGGACAGTTCCCACCCCGGCCACAACTTGTTCACTCTCGTGCCGTCTGGAAGAAGATACAGTACAGATTACAGAAAATACAGATGACAATAAAGACTTTGAACTTGAACTTTGAACTAATGCCAGTTCATGTTGCTTTGGGTGATGATGACTTTTTTGATTAATCAAAATGCATCCTTTATTTTTGGTTTTCATTGGGGAGGGGTTGTTTGTTGTTTAGTTGTTGGTTTGTCTTGTGTTATGTTTCGCAAAAGAAATGGTGACACTACACTAACATAGAAAATACAATTTCTTAGGACTTTTGATATGTTATATGATATGTTTTGATATGTTATGAGACTAAAAAACATGAAAGAGTTTCTGTTGCAATTTTTCCAAGGTTCACCCTCTTTTTGTCACAAAATGCCTAGTATAGTATAAGATCAATGAGAGACTGGACATCTGCTTCATCTCTCTTGATCCTTGGACCCTGTAGATGGCTCACAGTGACTCATAACAATAAAATAGTATGGGTATATTATATATTTCCTGAATCCTTATGGTCCTGCGAGTATACCAGTTTTTGTATATTGTGTCCCTTTTGTCCTTAGATGACATATGGCTAAAAGATAGTATACAGTTTAGGCGAGAATTGTGTAAAAATGTACATTGTTGACAGTTTAAAGAGCTCTTGTGACCCCTATGTTAGTCAGAAAGATTCACAACTTAGCTTAAATGAAAGCTTAGAAGGTGGTCCCCTTTATAATGATACCAAGGACAATATTGTTAGATTTTGACAAATGGCATGTACATGAGCCTAAACCATATACACCTGCGTCTAAAATGCATTTTCTTAAGGAGGTGGATACCTTCATGTGCTGATAACTATGATACAGCTACCACTCAGGAATGGTTATCATACCAAAATATCATCTATAGACATGTATCCTTTCAAAAATCATAAGGAAGTTTTGCCATCTTGAGTGGTGCTGATATCTGGTCTGGCCCATGGACTATTTCAACTTGTATCTCTCTACTCAGGTGCTCAGTTGCAAGAAGATATAGGTCCAACAGGACTTTTCAGTGCTACACTGGTTGTCAAAGGGAAGCCCTTAACCTGAATGTACTCCAAAGCAACGTTTATACAGATTATACACAAGTATGCATTATTATTCTTTTACAGCATAGACCGGGTAATCATTAATTTCTGATTGGCTGGCTGTTGTGTATTTAAAACCATGCAATGTACACAGTCCGGATCTACTTTGCTGTGTGTGTTAAAGGGTGGAATGGTGAAACTATGCATCAGGTGGTTCTTAGCCTCTATAGGAGTAATCCACCTCTGCAGAGGTAGATTATCCCTTCCATACCCTTGTTATGCAATGTAGGGGCTTTTCTACCCTGGAATGAGAACAGTAGAAGAATGCTGCTATAATGTTTTGTTGTTGTTTTTGTAATTATTTCATTTGAATTCATTGAGTTACAACATCGATTTAACAATGGGCGCAATTCCATGAAGTCACTGGGCGTGATTAACTGACCTTTTGGATTTCTGTTTCTGTTTGCGTCTGTATATGTATGTGTGCATGTGTATGCATGTTACAGAACTCTCCTGGCCTTGGGTTGCCATGTTGGCTTAGCTGATGAACATGCTTTGGAGAAGGTCAAGAACATGAAACTGTCACCAACGTAAGTCTCCTTAACCACCAAAATCCAAATGATGCCAAACCTCAATGAGGTGAATGATATAAAATATATGAAATATTATGAAACTTGATTAATCTAGTAATATAATAATGGGGAAACAGGGCCATTCAAGTATTATATAAATTATATATGTGCATTTATATACAGATAATAGAATATAAATGAGTGAGGCCAAAGAGAGTCTGTATCAAGTATCAAAAGTACTTTTTCCTGGCTAACTCCAGATATGCTATGTGTAAAATTTGGTGACTATTTTTCAAATATAGAACGATTAGCAGCTGCTTTGGATAGAAATAGCTGCAGAAATGGGCATGGCTTATACTGGTAGATGTCATAAGCCACAGAATCCAGGAAAAAATAAAATATAGTTTCTGTGACTTACTGTTCAAAACATTAAGACACTGTTATAATGTTGCCATGTGGTTTTTTTTTTTTTTTTTTTGGGGGGGGGGGGGGGGGGGGGGGGGGGTCTGATCAGTGGGCGAGTTTTCCAGTTTTCCAGTCTATATGCCAAGTTTGTATGTGGTACCTCTTACAGTTTCTAAGCTTCAGATGCTTTTAGGGCAGATGAAAACAAATCTTAACAAAAGCAATAGTTAATAGTAATAAAAAATAATAACCAATCCAGAAGTTCAGCAATAGTAGATCACTCATTTAGTAGATCACTAACTTACCAACTAACATGGCTATTAGGCCAGTACACCAATGATGCGCCAATGTTATGGCCAAAAGACAATAAAAAACTACAATGATGCTCTGGAAGTAACATGCAAAACCTGAATCAAAAAATTATCGGAAATCAAATCAGGAAACCAGGTAACTTGAAATGAGTCTTATGGCCAAAGCTTTTCACACGCAATGTGAATTGCAGAGAAATTTTTAGGGGAAAATAATTATTTTGATACAAACGCAGTGAAGTCTTGACTTAGCACACGCATCAGCTAGTCTACCACAGGCATGTCAGACATGGCAGTTCAACAAGGATAAAATGGAAGCAGTGCAAGCTCCTCAAGAGATAGTTGGGTTCTTACTCATATAGTGGTATTTGCTGCTCTTTAAGAGGTGTGTAGTGTAAAGTGTAATCCTCCAGGTTTGACCCGTCATCTCCTTCCCTGTCACAACGAGCACTCCAAAATGAATGAAGTGGATATGGCCCCACAAACTACACAATTTTGATTGGTGAACCAAGGCAGAAAACATGTTTTGATGAATGCAGAACAACACTCATTTGTTTGAGATTCATTATAAACATTCTTTTCCAATGCCCCTTGTTTGCTAACTGGTGGAACTACTTTGTCTCTGAATCACTACATAACAGCTCCCCTCAGCACTGTATGTTTGTTTACACACCTGGTAGGTGAAGCTGTTGTGATCCACTTCATTCATTTTGGAGAAGAACACTCTCGGTGAAGGGCTTGTTCTCGCAACAGGGAAGGAGTTGACGGATGAAACTTGGAGGATCTATTACATTCGTATGGAGTAGCAAATACCACTATATGGGTAAGAACCCAAACAATCATTTTAAACACATCAGCATATGGAAATGTTGAACTTGCTGACTAGCATAACAATACAGGAATTAAACACAATATTGCTTTCACCTCTATCTTTTAATGTAGTTATGAGTTGTCCAGTGGTTACAAGCCTGCTCCCATGGACCTGAGCCACATCAAATTGGCTTCCACCCAGGAGGCCATGGTAGACAAACTGGCAGAGAACGCACACAATGTCTGGGCAAGAGACCGCATCCGCCAGGGTTGGACCTATGGCATCCAACAGGTAGGGTAGGGTGTGTGTGTGTATGTCTATGTGTGTTTGTGTATGTGTGTGCATCTTTATTAATAATTATTCTGTTCTCAGGATGTGAAGAATCGTCGTAACCCTCGTCTGGTTCCCTATGCTCTGCTTGATGAGAGAACGAAGAAGTCCAACAAAGACAGTCTCAGAGAGGCTGTCCGAACCCTGCTAGGGTATGGATACAATCTGGAGGCTCCTGACCAGGACCATGGTATAATACATATTGTACCTTCCAGTCAATTACTTCAAGCAAATTAAAAAATTGAAAATGTTGCTAGTAGAATTTAAAATCTGATGACTTTGGTGAGTGCCTTTATGCAGCCTTCACTCTGGGTGTTTTCCAACCTGTAATCCATTTAGTGTCGTTAGAATCAGTGGCATAGTTGAGACTTTTTCACAGTGTATATTTAGTTCAGTTTGGTTTCTTACAGTATAAAATTCAAACAAATGCGAAAGTGGCGACAAGCACAATGCAAGTGTCTTTGATTGTTTCTAACCAATGCACTTGTCATTTTTCCATTTAGAACCCACATTGTGTAAATAGCAAAGGCACTTGCACCCATCTGAGCGTCCATGATCTCTCATGTGGTCAGACACATTGTTGGTGCATTGCTGTCTTGAGACAGTTTAAAGCAATTGCATGACTGATCAACAAAAACCAGGTCTGAAGTCAATGGTGCTGTATTTCACTTTTATGTTACAAGGATACAAGGAAGTTTATTTGTCATTATACAACAGGTTGAATAATGAAATTAAAGTGTGGTTCCCTCTTGATTGATTAATTGATTGTATAGAAAATAAAATTATTAAACATGGAGGAGTGCAGATGGTGCATTTAGTAGTCTCACAGCCTGAGGGAAGAAGCTGCTCTGTAGTCTGTTGGTACGGCAGCGAATACTTCTGTATCTTTTGCCTGACGGCAGCAGGGTGAACAGGCTGTGGCTGGGGTGGGTGTTGTCTTTTAGGATCCTTTTGGCTCTGCGCAGGCACCTCACCTCCCCAATATCACTGATGCTTGGTAGATGGGTGCCAATGATGTTTTGGGCAGTTTTAATCACTTGTTGCAGAGTCTTCCTGTCCTGGGCCGTGCACATCCCATGCCAGTTTGTGATGTTTCCAGTCAGGATGCTTTCAATCGCTCCTTTGTAGAAGCTGACAAGAACTTGATGTGGGAATTTTGCTTTCTTAAGTTTCCTTAAGAAATACAGCCGTTTCTGGGCTTTTTAAACCAGGGCAGAGATATGTGAAGTCCATGTCAGGGTCTCTGTTATGTTGATTCCCAGGAACTTAAAACTGCTCACTTGCTCCACCTCAGCTCCATTGATGTAGACAGGGTTGTGTGTCTTTGCCTCTTTTTTTCGAAAATCAACTATCAGCTCTTTGGTTTTGGTGACGTTGAGCAGAAAGTTGTTGTCTGTGCACCATTCTGCAAGATGGTTGATTTCCTCCCGATATGAAAACTCATCATTGTTGGAGATCTTCATTGTTGTAGATCTGGCCAATGATGGCGGTGTCATCTGCGAACTTGACAATAGAGTTCTCTCCATGTCTGGAATATACTTTATTATCATGTCCTGCATGAAAATTGTCTTTGGTCTCACTAATAAAACACATAGGATACATTGGAAAACACAATCATTCCATTAAACATAGACATATATCCATGAGATTGATATAGCACATCACATGTACCCCCTCCCTCTAGCCCACACACACAAGCATATACATCAGATACAAGTCAACAAGCACCAGTTCCAGCCCATTTATAGCGCTCTTGTCTACATCTCCCTTTCATCTAGCTTTTCCATATTTTATTGACCATGGATATTGCATTTGGGATAAAAGAGTCTTTGTATATCTTTTTACTTGCCATGTATGCTCTATATCGCCGCCCAAGGGGAAGCAGCTCAAATTCAGGATGGAGAGGGTGGGGGTCATCATCTAATATGTTCATGGTTTTTCTGTGTACTGCAGTGCTGTGTAGCTTATCTAGTGTTTTTTGAGGTCGCCCTATAATTTCCCCTGCCATTTTAACAATTCTGGACAGCTTGTTCTTATTGTCTAGATTCAAGTGACCGTACCAGACAGAGATGTTGTAAGTAATGACGCTCTCTATCAGGCTGACATATACCCTCTCAAGAATATTACAGCTGACTCCAAAGCCCTTCAATTTCCTAATTAAAAACAGCATTTGGCTGGCCTTTTTGCATATACAGTAGCATCAGCATTTTCAGTGAAGTTCAGCTTATCATCAATGATTGTACTTAAATACTTAAAACATTTAACAATTTCCACAGATTCATTAGTTAATATCAGTGGTGTTGGAAAACCTGTTTGGTTAAGAATCAGCTCCTTTGTTTTACCTGCATTAATAAAAAGTGAGCTGGTCTTACACCACTGTTCTAGCTTAAAAACATGATCAACATAGTCAGATATGCTGTCATTCTTGTGAAACAGTCCCACTAATGCCATATCATCTGCATATTTAAATAATTTAAAAGTACTATGATGAAGTGTCATTTCATTTATATACACAGAAAACAGGACAGGGGAAAGAACACACCCTTGAGAGGCCCCTGTATTCAGCAGTATTTCATTAGAGGCCATGTCCCTCGCACACACTCGCTGTGGGTGGTCGGTTAGGAAGTGCTTGATCCAGTGCGCCAACCCCCCATCCACCCCCAAGTCAATGAGTCGTTGCAGGAGTATGTGAATTTGCATTGTGTTGAAGGCAGCAGTAAAATCAACAAATAAAATCCATACATAAGTATTGGTGTTTTGCAAATGTTTGGAGACCATGTTAACCATGGAGAGAGTGGCATCCTTAGTCCCTCTATGAGGCTTATAAACAAACTGTAGAGGGTCCAGATGTGGGTTCAGGGATGCAGTGAGGTGTTTGGTTACAACCCTCTCCATACATTTCGGGTCAAGGCAACCAGGCGGAAGTCATTCAATTCTTTGGATCCAGGTTTCTTTGGTAGTGGCTTAATAATTGACAACTTCCACATATCCGGCACAGTGCAGGTGCTCAGTAGAAGTTGAAATAAATGAGTAAAAACTGATGCAAGTTCAGTGGCGCATGCCTTCAGTATCTTTGATTTTTGAGAGGCACTGTTTAACTTCCTCCTCTGAGAGCTGATTTGTGGTGGTTTGCGGTATGTCGGTGCAGACAGCAATGCATTTGTCTTTGCTATCAGAAGAGTCAAACCTTCCATAAAAGTTACTAAGTTTGTTCAGGAAAGGGAGGTCCATATTTGTATCTACTTGTTTTTTGGGGTCTCTGCCCATCATTTTATTGAGCCCTTCCCACGCTTGTTTAGGATTGCTTGTGCAGAATTGTTCCTCCACTTTATTTTTGAAATCCATTTTAGCTTTCTGCCTCTCCGCCCTAAGCTCTTTCCCTATATCTTCAAGTTCAAGTTCAAGATTTATTCGTCACATGCATGAATGTACAGGTACAGCAGCAGTGAAATGTAATTGCAACAACTCGGCACTGTGCAAGTAAAAAATAGATAGAATAAAATAGTTAAAAAAATAAAAATAAAGATAAAATGGAAAGTATATATAACATTCCTATATACAATGTACAACCTATGTACAATATACAACAATATACAATAAGTACAAATAAGTAGAAGAACTGAGCTGTCAGGGTGGGTGGGGTGGGGTGGGGGCTCTGTGAGCATCAGACAGCAAGGGATAGCAAGGTGCTGAGCTGTCTGATACTGCATGTAGGTGGTGTTGTGGACTGATACAAAGTGTATGTGCTATGAGTTCAGAATCCGTGTGGCCTGGGGGAAGAAGCTCCTTCTCAGCCTCTCAGTCCTGGCTTTGATGGAGCGAAGCCGCTTGCCTGAGGGCAGCCACTCGAACAGTTTGTGGTTGTGATGGTGAGTGTCTTTGATAATCCGACTTGCCCTGGACCTGCACCGCCGGGTGTAGATGTCCTGGAGGCCGGGCAGTGCTGTGCGGGTGATGCGTTCAGCACATCGGATCACTCTGTGCAGGGCTTTCCTGTCCTGGGAGCTGCAGCTGCCGTACCAGGCAGTGATGCTCCCAGAAAGCACAGACCCCACTGTGGCGGCGTAGAACGTTTTCAGCAGCGAAGTAGAGATCCTCAGAGATGTGAACCCCGAGGTACCTGTAATTGCTTACTCTCTCCACCGGGATCCCGTAGATCCTGAGCGACGCATAGTGGATCCTCTGACTCTCTCGCCTGAAGTCGACCAACACCTCCTTGGTCTTGGCGACATTCAGGTCCAGGTTGTTGTCCTTACATCATGAAGACAGCAGCTCCACCTCCTCCAGATAAGCCGTCTCGTTGTTATTAGAGATCAGGCCTACCACCAATGTGTCATCCGCAAATTTCACAATGATGTTGGATTGGTGTGTCGCTGTGCAGTCATGGGTGTACAGGGAGTAGAGCAGAGGGCTCAGTACGCAGCCTTGGGGGGCACCAGTGTGGAGGGTACGGGAGCTGGAGGTGTGGGCTCCAACCTTCACCACTTGTGGTCTGCCGGTCAGGAAGCTCTGAACCCAGGAGCAGAGTGAGGGACTCAGCCCCAGGTCCCTGAGCTTGGTGACCAGTCTGTGGGGAACTATAGTGTTGAATGCTGAGCTGTAATCAATAAACAGCAGACACACATAATTGTCCAGGTGGGATAGGGTGGAGTGGAGGACATGGGTGATGGCATCATCAGTACTCGTATTGGGGCGATAGGCGAACTGAAGGGGGTCCAGGGAGTCCGGCAGTGATGAACAGATGAAGTCTTTGATGAGTCTTTCAAAGCACTTCATCACCACGGAGGTCAGAGCTACAGGGCGGTAGTCATTTAGACTGGCTGGGTTGGTCTTTTTGGGCACAGGGATTTATGGTGGACTTTTTTAGGCAGGTGGGGACGACAGAGTGGGCCAGGGACAAATTAAATATGGATGTGAACACCGGAGCTAGTTGGTTAGCGCAGGATTTTAGCAGACGCCCGGGGATGCCATCTGGGCCAGCTGCCTTCCTGCTGTTCACTCGTCTCAGAGCTCTCCTTACATCATGCTCCGGGAGCGAGAGTGGGCGGTTCTCCTCACCGGTCAGGTCACTTGCTTCGATTACGCTAGCCACAGCGCTAGCGCTAGTGCCGCCAGCCTCAAAGCGAGCGAAGAAGGTGTTAAGCTCTTCCTCCAGTGAGGAGTCCACAACAGCCGAGGTGTTCACTCGTCTACTATAATCTGTAATTGTCCGCAGTCCTTGCCACATGACATCTCTGACCATCTCAGTGTCACCCCTTAAGAAAGCCCTCTTTTTCTCATTAAGATACGTGTTTAGATCTTTTGACAGCCAGGGCGTATTATTGGGAAATATTATGATTCTTTTAGCTTCAATTGCAGATATCTCACAGAACTGTATGTATGAGGTGATACAGTCTGTTAGCTCATGGAGGTCTCCGCATGAGTCGGAAAATAAGTCCCAATTTGTGGTTTCAAAGCAGTATTTTAGCTTATCCAATGTCTCCTCATTCCATACTTGTACCATTTTTATGATGGGCCTTTCGCGCTTTACTAGCTGTCTGTACTTCAGCAACAAGTGTATGACGTTGTGATCTGATTTCCCAATAGGGGGGCGGCACCTAGCCTTGTAAGCGTGCTCTATATTGCCATAACATTGATTCAGGATGTTAGATGCGTGAGTTAGGCAATCTATATACCGTCGTAGAGCTGGAATATAAGCTGACAGGGAGAGTGTGTTAAAGTCCCCTAAAATGAATATGGGTTGGTCAGCTGATCGGGAGAGCGCGTTGTTGAAACAGTCTAATATGCGCTCGGCTGCCTCTTTGTTGTTCAGACCGGGCACATACACCAATATGACAGTCAGCTGCCCAAACTCTCGGGGTAAGTAAAATGGTCTGAATGAAACCACTAAGATCTCATAGTCTCTTGTGCAAATCCGTTCCGAAACAGTGAATTGCGTGGCCCATTTATTGTCATAGATTTTTGTGACATAGCCTCGTCTCTATCTAATCTGATTATGGTATATCCATCAACGCTAAAATGACAGTACCACTTCAACCATGTTTCAGTACAACAAATGAGGTTACTGCATCGGAAGTCCTCCTCATATTTGATGAAGTGTCACCTCATCTAATTTATTGTTGGGCGACCTTACATTCGAGAGGGTGATCACTGGTAAGGGGTGCTGGCTCCCACATCTCCTTAATCAATTCCGAATACCTCCTCTGGATCCGTTTCTTCTTATTTGGTTTTTTAATCCTCGATGTTAAAAATCCAAGTGGTAGTAAAAGTCCAGCACTCATGTTACTTGTGTTAGGCTGACAGGAGAGAATATATTCCCAGGAATAAATAATGCGGGGCAGGGCAATCCCATTGTTAGTAGGCCCATTGTCAGCTTTTGCCTCGGATATTGTCGACAGGAGAGTTACCAGGGCAATATTAACAGCAGAAAAGTTCATGGTCCTTGAGATATGATGTGCATGCGTTGAAATAACTTCGAAACTACTTCAAACATACATTAGGACGCACTCAAAAACAATAAAAGCGACAGAGACAAACAGACAGGTGAGACACAGGGTCAGCAGCAGAGCCGCGCCCCCAGTGGAAAGTCAGTCATGGTAAATCCCACAATATAATAGCAATCCACCAAGGTGCAGATGCACCTGGCTTTTAAAGGGAATGGGAAGATGATGCTCTGATTGGTGTACTTCATGTTGTGCCCAGAATACACAGTAGAACCCTTTTGAATCATTCTGTTAAAATAGCAAAAGTGGACATGGACATAACCTAAATGCTTTTGCTCCATGCACTTCAAACCATGTGCTTAAGTTTCCAAAGTTTCATTACATATGGGCAGATGTGTTGAAATGATGGTGATGAAAATTTCACCTCTCTAAGATATTGAGCTGATTTTTTAGATTTTTTAAGTGTGAGTTTTATGGTTATGTGGTTATTATTTTAAATAAACCATGCCCACTTCAATCTGTCTTGACCATATTTTTGTGAGTAAACTTGGAAATGTTCCTGGAGCATGTAAACCAAATTTCATACAAATCAATGCAGCCAACTATACAGAAAGGGAGTCACAAGGTATCAGTGGTTCTCATTCACAAGAGCCTAACCTGGTTGAGACTTTAAAGGACCATATCAGTGATTCTGCATGTTTAGACATTAAAATGGATATACATCATGCTTCAACTGAAAGCAAGTAGTTGTATTATAGAACTCTGATGTCATTTCTCCCACTTTTTACACAGCCATTGGTGTCTTTTCAGTCCACTACTATATAAAAATGAACTTCAAACTTTATTCACACTTGTCCATCAGCATAACAGTCATTTACATTTGTTTTCTTAAAAGCAGCAGCACTGTTTGTTAGCCACAGAAGTAGAACATTTTAAGGTGGATGTTCCAAGCAGAAATTCAAATTTGGAAATTGAGGGATTTTTATTATGTGTTGTGACATCTTTAGTATGCCTGGATGATTTGCAGAATGGTTTGTTGCAATGTAAAATGTGGGTAAATTCAAGTAAATGGGCGAAATATTCAAAGTCACTTGTATAGTCTTTTAAAAACAGTAAGGATAGAAGCTGGGTGTGGACACAGCCACTGTTCATGTTCTACATATTTTTCCTCTCCTTTTCCTGCCTGGTCTTTATCTTTTCTAGCAGCTCAATCTGATGTCAGCAGTATGTCTGCAGAGAGGTTCCGCATATTTCGGGCAGAGAAAACCTACAGCGTCAATACTGGGAAATGGTACTTTGAGCTGGAGGTGAGTGGAGGTATTAATAGTGATCTTGATGGCAATGAACACAAGGACTCTGATGGTGACTTATGATCACATTACTTTGAACAGTATTTGCACTTTATTTATAAATTGGAATGTGAAATAAAGGATAAAGGTGCCTGCAGAATTGCAGTGACTTTACCATTGCAACGAAGACCGAAAATACTGTTGTGATTTGAATTTGAGATGGGCTGTGATGGCCTCCAGTGCAAACTATGTCACTTCTCTTTTCCAGTTTGCAGACCACTGATTATGTTATGTGGTATCAAATTCCATGCAAAATGCAAAAACAAAATATTCCTTCATCTCATGTTTAAAGTTGAAGTTACAGTTCCCCTGTTTAAGTTGTTGGTACATTTTGCTGGCTGAAGTAAAATTACTTGAATACTTTATTTGAGTACAATTGAGCTCAGCTACATATGAATTGTGTCTGCTCTACTGCTACTACTCTACCTTGCTTGCGTCACAAAAAACAAGGTGTGGCACATTACACAGGCCATGTTGACAGTATATATTAAAAAGGCTATGAAGTCCCCAGAGACAAGCACTTGCAAATCTTAAAATGACCAGTGAACATGGCCACTGGTATCTGTGTCGCAGAGATGACTTTCAAAAGACTATGTGGCCATCTTAAGGATCTCATTGTTTTACAGCTCATAAAATGGATATTAACCTCCTCCTCTACTGTTCCTCTTCCAGGTGTTAACAGCAGGAGAGATGAGAGTGGGCTGGGCCAAACCAGGCTGTCTACCTGACCAAGAGTTGGGGTCTGATGAGCAGGCCTTTGTTTTCGATGGCTTCAAGGTAACTTGGTTTTCCTTTACTGTACAGATGCACGGCCATAGCATAAATGTAACTTGTTATGTGCTTTCACTTGCAGTCAGATTGTCCTGACTCAGAGTGGAACATTTCACAGTCCTAAATTACAGTGGCCCTGATGTGTGTAACACTATCACAAATTACAACAAGGACACACGGTGCCATGGATGAGAAGCACCCTTTCATTGACGTCTTCCAAGATAGTCCACATTGATCCTGTAAATGCGAGATTGAGTTTAACCTACAGCTCATTAGAGGGTCTTCACAACTAAAAAAAACAAAACACAACATACAGTCGAGCAAAATCACAAATGACACAGCACAACAGCTGAGGAAACAATACAATTTCACAAAGTAAGATGTTGATTCAAATTGCAAAGAGACCAGCTTCACTGTGCAGGGAAACCTGTGGAATAGTTTCAAAGAGCCCTTTGAAGGTCCAATACACACACACACACACACACACAGGAACCTGACCTGATGCAGAAGCCTGACTAAAAAGGTAGGTCTTAAGTTTGCTTTTAAAAATATCAACACTTTGTGCGGCCGACAGGTCCTCTGGCAGGCTGTTCCACAGACATGGACCATAGTAATAAAAAGACACCTCGCCTTAAGTTTTGGTCCTGACTTGGCCGCCACCAGAGGACTTGAGGCTTCTCAAGGGTGCATAGGATAAAAGCAAATCTGATAAATAACTGGGACTAAGACCATTAAGAGCTTTATAAACCAATAAAAGGATTTTAAAATTGATTCTGAAGCACACGGGAAGCCAGTGCAGAGACTTTAAAATTGGTGTAATGTGTGCTCTCTTTCTGGTCCTTGTCAGTGAACATGCAGCTGAGTTTTGTTATAACTGTAATTGAAAAATATTTTTCTTTGGAACACCAGAAAGTAGAGCAGGTAGTCAATTCTGTACGTATAGTAATAAAAGCGTGTATCATTGTCTCTGTGTTCGCTTGAGAGAAAAATGGTCGGACTCTGGCAAAATAATTAAGGTGGTAAAATGCATTTTTAGTTATATGCCTGATATGTGGTTCAAAACAGAGATCCAAATCAAAAATAAATCCAAGGTTTTTCACTTGCTGACATGGTTTTAATGCAAGTGTCTGCAGTTTTGTATTGAGTTTCTCCCTCTGAGCTTCAGGACCAATAATTAAGAGCGAGGTTTTGTCCTGGTTGAACTGTAGAAAATTTTCTGCCGTCCATGACTTGATATCTAAAAGTTAAAAAGAGCATCAACTGGCTTTGGGTCATCAGGAGACACAGCAACATAGAGCTGTGTATCGTCAGCATAAGTATGGAAATTTATGCCATGCCTCCTGATGACGTTACCGAGTGTAAACTGTTTTAAAATAAGATGTGGGAATGGGGTATAAAAAGCAGGTTGCTGGTTTTAATTGGGCAACCGCTCTGCTAAGCATCTCAGCATCAACCAGGACAAAACTCTAGTGTTTCCTCACATAGAAACAAATGTTCTGGGTTAATAAAATCCCTAGGCTGGGATTGACATAAATTTGCCCTAATTGTTTCTATTTTACTACTGTGAACTGCAAATTCATCACACTTGGAATTGGTTGACATACTACTAGGCTGGTTAAAAACAGGGTTAATTAAATGATCAATTGTTGTAAAAAGGATTCTTGGGTTGGTCTGGTTGTTATTTATCAGTTTTGAGAAATATGTTTGTCTTGCTTTCATAATTGCTTTAATATAGATAGAGAGTTGTTCATGGAAAATTTGATAATTGATTATTAGTTTATTCTTTCTCCATCTCCTTTCAGTCATTCAACAGCTTTTCTGTAGCTGTATAGTTTCTTCATTTCTCCAGGGGGGTGTAGGTTTACTGATAATCTTCAATTTTACAGGGGCCACTGTGTCGAGAGTTGATCTTAATTTGCTGTTAAAACTATGTACAATAAAAAAACAGGAAGAGGGTAAAAAGCCTGCAAGTGTGTCGTTTAAAAGCTCAATAAAATTTGAAGCCACTTCAGTAGTAAGATAGTGTTTTGTGACAGTTTGCTCTGGAATATCCTGTTGTTTAAAACCACTGACGTTAAAAAAGACACAAAAATGATCCAAGATACCGACATGCACAACTGAAGAGACATGTGCTGACAGGCCGGTAGGCTGAGCAACATGTTGGGTAAAATTCGTACATTTTAGTAAATTTAAAAATTCTAAAGCAAAAAGTCTGATTGATTGTCTATGTGTAGGTTAAAATCACCTAAAATAATAACTCTATCATAATTGGTGGTGATGGTTGATTGCAATTCTGAGACCATTTGACCGTTTGGGTGGCCTGTATACACACATACATAAAATAGAAGGCCTGCTAAAAACAATGAAGTGATGTTCAAACAAAGTGTCATCAAATGTAATGTCTTTAAAACCAAGTGACGCTGAGAGGATGGATGTTGTACCCCCAATTTTTTTGACCGTCCTGGTGGAGTAAGAGAAAGTGTAGTCTGGAGGTGAGGTTTCAATCAGAGCTGCTGGGCCATCAGTGTTAAGCCATGTCTCAGTTATAAACATCCAATCACTGGGGGACAGCAGCTGGTGGTTTGTGTGTGTACAGTGGTGTAAGGTTATTAAAATTCACTCCATGTGCTCTCGAGTGCTGTGTCTGCTGGTGATGATGATGGGAATTACTTGGTGGTCAGCGTGTCTGGTCTTACTGCAGGGGGAGCTAGTGGTGCTATGGAGAGTATTGGCGAGTGTATCTGAATTACATGAGAGTGGTAGTCAATCACGTGATGAGGTGGAGGTGGCTTCAGTAAGAGCCCACCGGTGCTCTGTCAGGGACTGAGCTGCGTTGGTCCATGGCACAGTGGTGCCCAGGTCTCCACCAGTGATCTCACTGACAGCCTCCATGGCACCGGGACACTGTGCCAGCATGGTGTCGATGAGCCGCTCGTCCTCTCCAATTTGGTGAAAGAGAAAGACTCTTTCCTCCAGTTTGGTGACTCTCTGGGTCAGCTGAAGGCAGCCCTCACATGGAGCAGGTGGAGAGGTAAGTGGTGCCATGTTGAACACCGTCTCACACGGCGCCAACTTCGTCTTGTTAACCACCAGCGCAGGCTGGAGCATAAGGCATAAGGCATGGCATAAGGCTTGCAGCACCAGGGACAGGTCCCATGCTGGAACTCTCGGGGATCTTGGGGAATGCATCCTCCACACCAGACTGTGACTCCCCACAGTGTTATTGTCCACCCTGGCATGATGACACGAAATAGCAGCTACATACACCTTAAGAGTAGAAGGAGACCCGCCCCTGTCCAAGAGAGACTGGAGGAACAGTCCACTTACAACCTGTGAAAAGAAATAGAAAAGAAATAGAAAAATATCTTGCAAAAAGGGTACTTATCTAGTATAAGGCCAAAAGGGCTGGTGCTTGAGCACCGCCTGGGGTCTTATCTGTGTAAGTGCCTGAGCAAGACGATTCATTTTGCTTAAATGGAAATCATCTGCACCCCTTTCCCATGCACTTTGGATTAAAGCAGTTCTATTTCGTCCCTTCTGACCACCAGAGGTTTGTTGTGTTTCTTCCACTCACAGCCGGATTCAAGGTATGTTTGCTTGATTTATATTTATACTGATAAATTGTTGGTGAGGCTGGCGACTTTTGCTTCGGTCGTTGTTTGGATTGTTATATCATTTGTTGGTAATGGCAGCGTTTGTGCTTTCCATTCCCATTGTAAGCTTATTTCGTTGCATAATAGTTTTATTATTACTGAAGAAGGAGTTCACCGAAGTATTTTGCTTTGGTTGTCTTTTGTTTATCATTGAACAGTTTTTGTTGGTGAAGGCAGCGTTTGCGCAGCTCACTCCCACTTGATGATAACTGTTTGTTGCGCACTGTTGCACTATAATTAGTTGCCAAAATAGGTTTTGCCAGCATCCTGGCATTACATTATTCCCACCTGTATTCATGCCAATCCCCCTAATGTTCTGGTTAGGCTACATGTTTCCTGCAGGGCAGGAATTATTTAGAACTCAGCATATACATCAGTTACATGTGAAGCAATAAAATGTGATTTATAGCATTGCTATTGCTGTTGCTTTATCCAGCTGCTGCAACTAGAATTTTGATTTAATGCTAGATTGAATAGTTAAGTTGCAAACTTAACATTTAAATTTCAATTGTATATACTATATCATATTTTATTATTATCAATATTATATCAATCATATTCATGAGGATAATAAATAAATATTCATTATTCAGTCTACTGGTTCAAAAGATCAAGATATCTTGAAAAGAAAGAAGACAAAAAGAAAGACAAAAGGAAGAGAGCAGCACATCAGGTAAAGAATGAATCTTTGTACTTGCAATACAAGAATTCAATTACTGAACTAAACAACCATAAATAACTGTTGTACGATTAATGTTTTCTGTCATTAATAGACTGGCTTTATTATTGACTAGATGAAAGGTTATTTATTACTAATAAGGTTAATTAATCATACATTAATACTAAAATCACAAGGTGTGCATTGTTCCTAGGTGAAGGTCTTGTGGAAAGTGGTGAGTCAGGTGAGGAGATGGAGACAGAGAGATCACAGAGAAAATGCAGGAAAAAGAGAGAGAGCCTGTAGAGAAAGAGGGAGACACTGAGCTAAGATGATCATTGGGCAGTTAAGTGGCAGTTTATATAGGTATACAACTACATTATAGTTGTTTTGCACTCACATCAGTATTTTATATTACCTGAGACAAGTCATATGTTTTGCTGATATTCACTGTTAAAGTTGGAAGAGGAGGTATTGCCTTTTGGTTGAATTGTCGTACTTTTGTTGTTTTGTGTATATTTTAAATAATAACCTACAGCTAGAATATTTAAAATAGTTTTGTTTGCCTCATTGTACAGTTCAGCCACAGATGTTCCTCACTGAACAGTGGTATCAGTTACTTTAGCCAAGCCTTACTCAGTCCCAGCCTTACTCGATTTATCTAGAACTGCTTTGTGGACAGCATTATCGTTTTTGTCTGCCCCAGCAGAAACTGAGTACTATCCAAGTACCAAGTACCAGCTGACTATAATAAACTGTTTACTGAATATTTGAATATTGGTTGCAATAGTTCAAGAGGTTATGCTGTAGTTCATCTTTGTTTGGAAAAGGATGGATGTGAAGTTATGACAACTTAAAACTGAATGTTTTTATAAATAAATACTTAATACTTATTTAAATCTCAAGATGTCACTGTATCCCTATCTAATGGCACAGTGTGCAGCCTGGCTGAGAGCACTTTATCTTTCTTGTTTTTTTGTAAAAGAGCTCTAAGGTTAATCGATCCATTTTGGGTCCCAGCCGGATTCCCTGTGCTTACTTTTTTTCTTCCCTCTCCCTCCTCCTTAACTCTCTTCTTCCCTGCTGCCCTCTCCTGCCTCACCATGCTCATCTGCAGAGCAGGAAGACGCACCCTCCTGCTCTGCGCCTCCACTTTTCTCTCCTCCACTCACCTCCTCCACTATTTCTGCCTGTGTACTTGTCTAAAATAATTGGGAACAACTGTTAGATTCTCTCACATCACTAATATCACGGAGGTAATGTTAGGAACATTTAAATATTACACTTGCCACGGTACAGATCAGTATCATTTCTATTCCTCAGAACTTGAGGGCATAACGTCATAATAAACCAAGAACATTGAGCGTACTTTATCTAACATTACCTAACTCTCTTCCTCAGGAACCTGAATGATTACAGAAAATCACCTGACATTAAGCTATGTCGTGCCATTTTTCAAAACGTATATGAAACGTAACACGTTAAGGCCAAACTGTGCATCCTTGATGTTAAACGTTACTGTCGGTAATACAATGTTAATATTAACAATAACAATTAGGGTCGTTTTCACAGGCTTGAACAAAAAATTGATTAAACTTAATCTGGTTTAGGTACCTCTCTCTCACCCTTTTCTCTCCCTCTGCGAGTACGCAGCAGTTTAGGAGTTTATTAGGATCCCCATTAGTCTTCACCGAGGTGAAGACTATTCTTCCTGGGGTCCAAATTAAAATGAAACACTGAACTTTACGTAAATACAACAAGTAAACAAAAATACTTAGAAAGAAAATACAATTACATTGAATAATTAAACATAACAAAACAGTAACAATGTTAATTTGCTAAGTAAACTTAAAATTTCTACTAATTATGGCTTCTTTTAATTTCTTTTTGAATCTCCATTTATCATCTATCATGACTGCATTTGTAGGGAGCTTATTTCAATATGTTATTGCTCTATATATTACAGTTCTCTTAAGTGCATTTGTTCTAGGAAGAGGCAGAGTAAAGTGAACACCCATGGCTTGTCTAGTGGCATAGCCATGTCTAGTATTTGTTGGTTGTAGCTTTAACAGTAAATTATTGGGTTTTCCACAATAATAAACATTAAACAAATATGTCACAAGACTACATGCCAGTCTTTGATCAACCCTCATCCATGACAAAACCCCATGCATCCACTCAACACTACTTCTCCCGGGCAGCGTAGTGTGAGTTGTGCTGCCCTGTTCTGAGTGATTTGGAGTTTGTGCAAGTCTTGTTTGGAGCACTAGACCATGTTGTTGGGCAATAGTCGAGACAGTACAAAACTAGAGATTGCTAGAGATTGTTTGACCGTTGAGTCACTTCTCATTTCTTACAACCATGTCGAAAGACACAACTCGTGGAAGACACAACTCCGTAGAAAACATCTACAGAGATTGCACAAACTGATAAAATTGGGTTAAGAACTGTCCAATGCACTACTAAAAACTTGAAGGATAGACGTGTGTAGATGTGCTGGAAAGGCAGTGTCCGACTCTCCCGTCATCAATACAAGATCTTGGTGAAATATTAATGCAACACTGGATGGAAATAAATCTTGTGACATTGCAGAAGCTTATCAAAACAATCCCACAGCGAATGCGTGCCGTAATCAAAGCTAAAGGCGGTCCAACGAAATATTAGAGTGTGTGACCTTTTTTTTGGTGGCGACTTTTTTGGCCAGGCATTGTATTACAATCAGCAGAAAATTACCCAAATTGCAAACATGGTTGCGCTGGCTGGATCAGATGCTGTAGCCTCTCTGGTGACAACTATCTTCATCACTTGGTTGGTGACATCTCCATTCTGCACTTCGCCATCCTTTTAAAGTCAGAAGCACAGAAATGGAAATGAGTTAACTTATGGAAATGAGACAGCAGCAACTCTGCTGCTGTCTGCAAAAAGTGGCTAAATCTACCACTTCAGCTCAGTTATTTTAGACCAGATTCATCATAAACAATGCTGAGGATAGAAGCTTACTGTTAAAATGTGAGTTGTGGGGAATTATTTTACTTTTAAAACTACAGCAGCCCAACAGCTAAATAATGTCTGCAACAAAGCATTTCCAGAAAATGTAAGGAACAGAGCCTGCAACCTAGCAGCGGTTAATGACGACATCGTAGGCTCAAGACAGGATAAGTGTACCTGGGTCCTTGCCTGCTATCTACTTCTTCTGAATATTTGTAACTGTGCATCAAAAAACATGTTGTTTTAAATATTTACATAAAACCAGAAATCAAATTGTTTAGAATTTTTTTTTTTTTTTTTTTTTAGAGTAAGAGTAGATATTATAATGTAATGTGTAGTCTGTAATGTGTTGCTTTGCAGGAGCAAGCACACAATAAAAGGGGTGGCTCACTTGGAAAAATACAAGCAACATATAATCTTAATAGTGTTTTAGTCTTAATGTCAATATCTTAAATGTTAAGATAAAATTTTGATGGAAGAAAAATAAAAACGCAAATCAGAGCATAGCTTTTCTGATGCTGGTATACAAAAAAAAAAGATATTTTGTTTAAAAAAAAAAACGCAACATGTAAAGTTAAGTGTGAAGATCTGATGATTTAGTGTTGCCTACCAAGTATTCCTCGACAAGATCCTTTTCCTTTTCCCCGAGATACACGAACAGGTAGCGGATGGCAACCTCTCTCTGTCTTTCAACTGTATCACCCTGAAAAGAAAATGAAAAAATTTCTTAGACCTGCCCTGCCATATGACTTCCATATAGCTGCAACTACCAAGAGTGTAAACAAGCAATTCTAGGGGAGAGCTATGGTGGAGGTCCATGGGTGAAGTAGGTCTGTGGATAAGAAGGCTGAAAAAAAAAGTGTAAATGATGAAGCCCAAACCCTAATCCTTAAATACTTTTCTTTTCCTCCAAATTTCAAGTTCAGTCATTTTAGAGAGGAACACTCCAAATTCATGCAATAGAGAAGGAGCTGACAGGTCACATATCACCAGTTTAAATTAAACAGCAACAGGTACACAAAGGTCTCTTGCACACTTGAAGCATTTATTTGACAATTGTGTAGGTGAAGTGGAAGGAACACCCACACACTGTTTACACTTTCACAATAAAGACTATATTTAATAATTTGCACAACATTTCGCTCAAAGACCTTCATCAGGTGTATACAGACAAATGGAATCCGGGTCTTTATATACAAAAGTAGGGTACACAGTGGCTAATCATTGTTTGCTTGCTATCAGAAATGACAGGAGACACCTTGTGGCTCAGAGTGGACTCATAACAAGATCAATTTATCATAAAACATCAATTTAACTAAAAAATATATATTTTAATAATGAAAATATGGATATTTTAATGATGTGTGGTACGAATTCGGGTAAACTGATGATTTCTGATAAATTGATGTTGTGATGAAGGAGTCCACTCTGAGCCACAAGGTGTGTCAGGTCACTTCTGCTCACAAGCAATAACGATTGGCCTGATTCCATTTGTACGTACACACCCGATGTAGGTCTCTGACCGAAACGTTATGTGAATTAAATTTTTTGTTTGTTTGTTTGCTTAAGTGTAAACAGTGTGTGGGTATCCCTTCTTTTCTAATGAACAGCAACAAAGATTCATACCAATCAGTTTGTTCTTGATGTTTTGGATCTTCATTTTTGCAGCTCCTCCCCGCAAAGATACCAGACATTATTTTTGGGAGGTACTGATCAAGTTTTGCCATGAAGGTTGACTCAGCGTTGACTGTGGTGATCTGTTTAAACTCTTCATTGATCTGTATAGGAAATAAAAGCACAAAAAGGGACATGCAATTAGAGAAATGTCAAAATTAGACTTTTCTAATAACACTCCCCCCCACCCCCCCAGTACTTGCTTGAACATGCATCACTACTCAATCAATGTTTTATGTTTTATGTTTACGAGATGTGAGTGTTCAAAAGCATGTTTAACTTGAAAAGAAAAGGCTATATGCTCAGTATTAGTTTTGTAGACCACTATACCTGTTTTGCATCAAAAAGAGCAGGCCAACGGTCCCTGAATTCCCTGATGGGTGGTTCTTCGTTGACAACCTCCTGCCTCCGAATGGGGAATGTCTTTTCCATTTTCTCATTGATTATCTGACAGTTACTCCTCTTCTTCACTTCATTAAGGAGTTCCACTCGTTCTTGTTCCAAACATTCCTCCGTTTCTCCTTGTGTGTGGTGGTAAAGTAGTTCACTTCTGCCTTTCTTGGCTTTTTGATATTCTTTGCAGATGCCTTCTCGTGTGGTCGCTTCTTTTTGAGAGAGTTCATCTCCAGTTCAGGACATCCAAGCCCTCGAAGTTACACAAGTATAAGAAGTTCAACTGTAAAAATCTGAAAACAGACTATTCCAGGCAAATTTATGTAAAAAGCCTATTCATTTTATTCATAGCCAAACTAATCTTAGAAACATAACTCAAGTCTTGCATTGTTTTTGATGACCGCCTATGAAGTCAGACATACCAAAGATACAATAACTTGACCAATTTGCTGTCTACAGTAAGTGAATGTAACGCTTCAGGGTCACCATTCGCCTTCCTGCAACAATATAGGCTGCTAATGGGAAGATGTCACACAACTCACTTGGTTCAACAACTTTCACAAATTTTGTGTTTTCAAGCTCGTAGCCTCTAAGGTGTTCAGTGTACCAAGCATTTAAACATTTCAGAATGAAAGCAGGTTTTCCTTTTACAACAGCTATCTGAATTAGCTCTCCAAAATCTGGGAGTCCACCTGTCGATCCATGTGGCAATATCATTCCAGAAGAGTAACTGGTGCCACTGTAACACACTGTGTTTGCCATCTGGACATGTGACTCACCTGGGAATTTTGTGTCCAGTGCCTTTTTAATGTCTTCTCTCAGCACAGTCACATCAACCACTGACAGTTTTGCTACATGCAAAGAAGGTTGGACAGGTTTATTGCCATGTTGATGGTATGCAACTATTAACTGATGCTTCACTGAGAGAGACAGCAGAATGTTGCGAAAGCAGTGGGTGTCCCTAACAACACGCTTAAAGAAGCTATGCTTAGCTTCAAAGCGCATAGTCCACAATGATACGAGTGGACCAAAAGCCTTTATGAGCTGGGGATAATGCTCTAGAAAATTATGCTTCGGAGTTAGTTTTTCCTGAGGGAAAACATCCTGGAACCTGTGCCGATGTTCAGAAATCTTGCTGTCTAGGAAACAGATAGTTTCCTCTATGTGAACTGAGGACAGGACAAGTTCAACTACGTCCTTCAGGTTCAGAAGGACTTGCCATGCTGGCTCATTTTCTGGTATTTTTGCTCCAACTAGGAAGGGAAGGAAGCGAAGCAAAGACCAATTTTCATTGGCATTCCCACAAACCTTTTTTTTTTTTTTTTTTTTTTTTTTTTGTAGTAGTAGTAGTAGTAGTAGTAGTAGTAAAATTTAGTGGCACTGTTTGTGGTGCATCTGTTTTATCTGCCCACCTGTATGGGAACTCTTTGAGTGATCTGTTCAATTCTTCCAGAGTGAAATATTTACCTTTGATTAAGACATTTAGGCACAATTCAAAAGGTACAATACCTTCAAAAAGGTCATGTAACATATCTGGCGGATAGCCAGATAAGACATCAAAATGTTTTAGTTTGACAGTCAGTGGGCACTGTGTTTTTACTCTGAAACAATGAGATTGATTTGTATTGTCCAGTGCAGTTTGAACATGAACTCTGTGCTGTTGTGTCCTGGGACAAAATGCTCCAGATCTAACTTCACTTACTTGGAACTGCGACCGTTCACCAAGACAGAACCTGCAGACATGTGAACTAGAGAAGTTTTCCACAAATCCTCCAATACAGTGGGCACCAAGGTTGTCTGCAGCAACACAGAACACAGTACCTTTGACTCGTTTGCCTAAGTCCGTCCTCTTCTTGGCTGGCAATATCTTTTAGCAGTGGCTCCAACACAACACTATATCCAAACTGTTTTCTATCATCAGTATTGATAATGAGTGATGTGACTATGAGGAGCACACACCCACCGGCGCTGTCTGAAGCGTAGCGCAGCGAGAAAAGAGTTAAAACAGCAGCGCACTGACATAGATTGTGTAACAAAGCAAAGAGTTCTCTATTTTCACTGGCTAACAGCAGCACACTGGCTTAGCTTGTCTATTCAGAAAAAAGGCATCACTTCGGCTTATTTTTCAATCTATGTTATCACAGGCATATTAGTGCTCATTCATTGGTAGCTGAATTGTTAGGTCTGTTTGATAAACAATTTACATTTTTAAAATAATAATAATAATTTAACATATTGTTAAATAAAAAAAGCCAACATGATGCAGGTCAAAGACTAAAAAAAGACTACTGACTAAAACTAGACTAAAATACTTTGTAATTTAGTCGACTAAAACTAGACTAAAATACTTTGGATTTTCTTCGACTAAAACTTAGACTAAAAAGCCAAGACTGTTCGTCGACTAAAATGTGACTAAACAAAAAAGAATACAAGTTGACTAAATATGACTAAAACTAATAAGGGCATTTGACACAAGACTAAGACTAAAACTAAATTGAAAAATAGCTGACGAAATTAACACTGACAAGTTGTGCACCTAGATCCACTGGGTCTTCATCGACTGGTCTGTAACTTCAGAATCATGTAACCCTGTAGGCATTTTTGAGGAAAAGCACTTTATCTGTTGTATCTGTTGATTTTTTAGTGCTGAATCCATTTCTGCCGTATGCCAAGCTGTAAAAGTTACCGTTTAGTCATAATTATTGATTAATTAGCATGATTATTGATTAGTCGCCCAAAGTTAGAAATGGCTATCAGTTTCCTATTTGTCAATATTCTATATATGATGGTTTGGTATCATTGTTTTGGTATCATTGTAAAGCAGCTTTCATTTAAGCCCATGGGTGTCTCTTTCTGACAAACACAGAGGTCACATGACCTCTTTAAACCATAAATTAAACACATTTTCCCACATTTTTCGCCTAAACTATATAGTTTCTTTTATCCCTGTGGGATGAAGGGATATCAAGGACCCAAAAGACAACAACCACAATACCTAATGGACTTTGAGGATTCAGGAAATGTGTGATATACCCATACTATTTCTTTGTGAGAGGTTATTGTGAGCCTTAAAATAGCAGTAACGGACTCAGGCCCATTCACCTCCATTCATTCTCCAGCATTACGTAAAAACAACCTCACCAATTGTTTACTGTAGATATAATGATATTATTACTAATACAAATGTAATAATAATCAAAGGCCAGGTAGACATTTTTCATCAATTTAATGAATTAGTAAAATTAACTGAACGCGGCCACTAATTACTGTATTTCACCAATTAATCTCCCGGCCGCAAATAACCGCCTGGTTCTTTTAATCGCCTGGGGTCTGCACCCATTTTGTGTATTAAACGCCCACCCGAATAACCGCCGGGGCAATTATTTGCATTATATTGTGGTAAACCCAAAATAAGGCTATTCACCTTATTTTTTGCAGAAGTAAACAGTTAGCCGCACAATAACTGTGCAGCACTTCCGTTTTCTGTCAAAATAAGAGAGCTAGCTAACGTTAGAAAAGGTGTCAGAGGAAATGACTCGCAATACCAGTACATATGGTGTGCACTATGATTGTACGTACAGATATGTTTACCCTATGCCTTACAGTACTTTTGTACTAAAAAATATGTTGGACAGTAACTGTAATCACAATAATGGCCTGGTGCAGGTCTGTGTAAAAATAAATAAAGGCCAGCAGCGAATAGCTGCCCGGGGTCCAAGTTGATTTTGCGTATTAAACGCCCGGGCTATTAATTGGTGAAATACGGTATTACAAATATGGATGGTAATGATTGGATCAAAACAGCAGTGTATTACAATTTTTTTGTGATCACATTTTTTCTTCTTCAGTGCATTACATGTTCATGCAAAGGTCACTTGACTTTCGGCGCTGACAAGATGTAGTGCATGGGCTTGGCTTGCAGCTGCATCGGGCTGTCTTGCATCCAGTTGTGAGTTCAGGAACAAGCACATTGTCTTGAATAGCACTGCCCTAGAGAAGGTTGAAGCTTTCACCTACACTATATTGCCCAAAGTATTTGCTCGTCTGCCTTCACATGCATATGAATGTGAATGACATCCCATTCTTAAACCATAGGATTTAATATGATGTTGGCCCACCCTTTGCAGCTATAACAGCTTCAACTGTAATAGGAAGGCTTTCCACAAGGTTTAGGAGTGCGTTTATGGAAATTTTGGACCATTCTTCCAGAAGTCTATTTGTGAGGTCAGACACTGATGTTGGACGAGAAGGCCTGGCTTGCAGTCTCCGCTGTAATTCATCCCAAAGGTGTTCTATCGAGTTGAGGTCAGGACTCTGTGCAGGCCAGTCAAGTTCTTCCACACCAAACTGGCTCATCCATGTCTTTATGGACCTTGCTTTGTGAACTGGTGCGCAGTCATGTTGGAACAGGAAGGGCTCCATCTCCAAACTGTTCCCACAAAGTTGGGAGCGTGAAATTGTCCAAAATGTCTTGGTGTGCTGAAGCATTAAGAGTTCCTTTCACTGGAACTAAGGGGCCGAGCCCAACTTCCGAAAAACAACCCCACACCATATTCCCCCCTCCACCAAACTTTACACTTGGCACAATGCAGTCAGACACGTACCGTTCTCCTGGCAACCGCCAAACCCAGACTCGTCCATCAGATTGCCAGATGGAGAAGCGTGATTGCATTGCGCTTGGAGATGTAAGGCTTGGATGCAGCTGCTCGGCCATGGAAACCCATTCCATGAAGCTCTCAATGCACTGTTCTTGAGCTAATCTGAAGATCACATGAAGTTTGGAGGTCTGTAGCTGTTGACTCTATAGAAAGTTGGCGATCTCTGCACACTATGCGCCTCAGCATGCACTGACCCCACTCTGTGATTTTACGTGGCTTACCACTTCGTGGCTGCATTGCTGTTGTTCCCAATCACTTCCACTTTGTTATAGCACTACTAACAGTTGATTGCGAGGAAATTTCACGACTGGACTTATTGCACAGGTGGCATCCTGTCACAGTACCACGCTGGAATCCACTGAGCTCCTGAGAGCGACCCATTCTTTCACAATTGTTTGCAGAAGTAGTCTGCATGCCTAGGTGCTTGATTTTATACACCTCAAGTTCAAGATTTTTATTCGTCACATGCATGAATGTATGGGTACAGCAGCAGTGAAATGTGATTGCAACAACTCCAGCACTGTGCAAGTAAAAATAGATAAGAATAAAATAGATAAAAAATAAAATAAAAATAAAATAGAAAGTATATATAACACTCGTATACAATATACAACCTATGTACAATATACAACAATATACAATAAGTACAAATAAGTAGAAGTAAGAAAGGGAATAGAAAATGAGTGGATGAATGGGAACGTGAAAGGCACTGACTCACATCCATAACTGAGCTATACCTGTGGCCATGGAAATGATTGGAACACCTGAATTCAATGATTTGGATGGCTGAGTGAATACTTTTAGCAATATAGTGTACCTAGGCAGTGTTGTAGATACCACGGCAGGGACAGATGCTGACACCAGAAGCAAGAGTGGTATTTAACATGCTCAGAAAGATCTGGAGCTCAAAAAACATCTCCACCAACACTAAGATACGCATCTTCAACTCCAACGTCAAACAAGTAATGGAGAACAACAAAACACACAACACACAGACTGCAAACATTCCTCAACACCTGCCTCAGAAGAATATTAAACATCTGGTGGAAAGACAAAGTCAACAACGTGGACCTGTGGAAAAGAACAAACCAAGAACCCATAGACTTACAAATCAGAAAGAGAAAGTGGAGTTGGACTGGCCACACCCTCAGAAAACCTGCCACAAACATCCCCCAGCAAGCCCTGAAATGGAACCCCAAAGGGAAAAGGAAAAGAGGCTGCCCCTGGAACAGCTTGAGAAGAAGTATAGAGGCAAAAATGTCGGAGAGTGGGCTCAACTGGGGAGAGCTTGAGCCAAAAGCCACGAACAGGGTGAAATGGAGGATATTTGTCAGTGGCGTGCATAGGCCAAGAGGAGCGAAGGGCTAAGTAAGTAAGTAAGTGTTCACTTCCAGACTTTGGTGTGGCGGCAGGCCCACTTGCAGTACCCGGTGCTCCCACCGCCTGAAAATATGGGATGGAAGATGGAGGACAATGTACTTGTTCCTGAACTCATGTCACTGCCTGCAGTTCCAGATGCCTGTGAGGTTCTAGTGACCTGTGGCTGCACAACTAGATGCAAGACAGCCTGATGCGGCTGCAAGCCAAACCCATGCATTGCATCTTGTCAGCGCCGAAAGTCAAGTGACCGTTTCATGAATATGTAATACACTGAAGAAGAAAAAATGTGATCACAAAAAAATTGTAATGCACTGCTGTTTTGATCCAATCATTATCATCCATATTTGTAATAATTAGGGGCCACGTTCAGTTAATTTTACTATTTAATTAAATTGATGAAAAATGTCTACCTGGCCTTTGATTATTATTACATTTGTATCAGTAATAATATCATTATATCTACAGTAAACAATTGGTGAGGTCATTTTTATGTAATGCTGGAGAATGAATGGAGGTAAATGGGCCTGAGTCAGTTACTGCTATTTTAAGGCTCACAATAACCTCTCACAAAGAAATAGTATGGGTATATCATACATTTCCTGAATCCTCAAAGTCCATTAGGTATTGTGGTTGTTGTCTTTTGGGTCCTTGATATCCCTTGATCCCACAGGGATAAAAGAAACTATATAGTTTAGGCGAAAAATGTGGGAAAATGTGTTTGATTTATGGTTTAAGGAGGTCATGTGACCTCTGTGTTTGTCAGAAAGAGACACCCATGGGCTTAAATGAAAGCTGAGAAGGTCCCCTTTACAATGATACCAAACAATCATATATAGAATATTGACAAATAGGAAACTGATAGCCATTTCTAACTTTGGGCGACTAATCAGTAATCATGCTAATTAATCAATAATTATGACTAAACGGTAACTTTTACAGCTTGGCATATGGCAGAAATGGATTCAGCACTAAAAAATCATACAGAAACAACAGATAAAGTGCTTTTCCTCAAAAATGCCTACCATGTTTTTTGCCAAGGGGCTTTTTCAATTTTCGGTCCTGCCAAGAGAGCTGATTGGTCAGGAGGTGGGGTACAGAAAACCCAGGGTTAAGCCTGAAGTTAGCTCGCTAAACCGAAATCCAGCTTTATGGTACAGAGACAAGTTTCAATTTAACTGGCTCAGAATATATCCGTGGCTTGAACATAACAATGGTGAAATGAGCTGCTGATGCAGCAGAGATGACCACTACAACAAATCAAAGCAGTGTATTAATCTGAGGTACGAATAGGACAATGTACAAACTGCAGTTAAGTTTGCAAATAGACAAATTTCCATGTATCAGTGACAATGAATGTCTAATAATGATTGTGGATGTTTAGGTTAAATAATTATTTATGGGTGAAGGCATACAAATGTAAAAGTTAAAGCAAAATCATATGAAAGTTTTGTACCAACCAGTTCAAAGCTGGCAAGCCTGCTTTAGCATACATAATATTAAGTGGTAGCAGTTGACTGTAAATGATGTAAGGTCACACACTCGAACACACACTGAACAGGATCAACATTACATTGGATGTAATGTTGGTGACCCACAAGAGAACGCTCTAATGTTAGGGAAACCTGTCTGTTGTAGGATTGATTTTAAGATTGTTGTTATTCCTATATCTTATATGTTATTGTTGTCTTATTTAATGATTTAGACATGCTGGTCCCCTATGAGCCAGCTCTTGATCTGAGATCCACAGGCTCTCTCCTTTAACTCTCCACTCCACAGATCTCTTTTGCAGTTAGAGGCCCCAATTATGGAACTCCTTACCCACTGAGCTGAGGGACATAAACTCACTGGTCTCTTTGTAAATCACAGTTTGAGAGCTATTTTTACACACCTTCTCTTAGCTGCTACTGTTAGGCATTTGTCTTTTTCTTCCCATTTCTATTTGCTGTTTTAATCCTGTTGTTTATTTATTTATTTTTTATTTTACCTATCCTTTATTTAACCAGGAAGGTCACATTCAGATACAAGATCTCTTCTTCCAAGCAGTCCATAATCCAGACAGCAGCACAATTCATTTCACATAAAAAAACACCACATGATGGAACTTATATAATACATAAAAGCAACACAAGGAAAATATTGAAGGGATGGTGGCATGCAGCCTATACCAGCGTTTGCTCCTCCTTTTATTCACTTTTACATTCACAACTTCTTTGCTAAATGTGTTTTGGGTTTTATCTTTGCACATTTTGTTACTGATTTATACCTGATTGTATGTTGGATTTAATGTGTTTTATTTCATACTGTGAAGCACTTTGTAACTATGTTGTAGAAAATGATGATGATGATGATGATGATTGTTGTTGTTGTTGTTGTTGTCGTCGTTGTGGTGTTGACTTCTTTGCTCCCCAGATCAGCAAGTCAGAAATTAAAATTGAGTACGATGTTAATGTAAATCTCAGACTTTAGAGAGAACGTCGGCCAATGGCCCATGTACAATGCCAATATCGTGTTGTTGTTTTTATCTTGTTTTATTTTTTCATTCATCAACCTTATGACTGTAGACATAAGCTAGTGCTGATTATCTCATAATGCCAGATGTCACCCTGATTAATCGGTCTATCTCTAATAACCTGTCAAAATGTCATGTGGTGTTCCTTTAAATGGGATGCAACAGTTACAATGCAATAATTATTTGCACAATTTGCACAAATCTAATCCACCCATAGAGTAGAAACATCATTATTGCAATTAGCCATGTCATTTTTGGAGGCTAGAAATGTGATCGTTGCATGTAGAAATATTGTTGCCGCTGGTAGAATTGTACTGCAAGTAGAAATATTATTACTGGGGCTAGAAACATCATCACTGGGTAGAGACATTAGCACTACAGGTTTAAATGTCCTCACAACGGGTAGAAAAGTAATCACCACTGGTTCCCTGGTTGAACGACAGTCTCCCACACTGCTTTTATCCTACTCCCTGTGTGTTATAGCTGCCTTTCCACTGTCACGCCAAATATGCGCAAGCTTGTGTGTGTCAAAGCCAGTTTCATTTTCATTGTCACTTCTGGTCTTTGATCACACCTTGGTGGGGCTATTTCAGGGCCAGTTTCCGGGTGCTAATGGCCCACCAAATACCTGTGAGCCAGACAAGGGTCAGAGGTCATAGGCAGGGCTTACCTGGCTTTGGCCAGGGAGACAGGTGCAGCTAATAAGTAGAGATGTCAGAAGAATAATGTATGAATGAAAAACGACCAACAGCTGACAGTTTTAGTCAAACGAGGATATTAGGGCTCTGCTCACTATCTAGGTAGAGGATAATGTTCAATGACAGACTGACGCAATAACAAATGTTTTTTGTTATTGCAGCTTGAAGCCATTAGCACTGTCTAGCTTGAAGGTAGCCCTAGCTTGAAATGGTGCAATAGCGGAAAGGTGGCTAATATGTATCTCTGTGTGTTTGCCAGGCCCAGCGTTGGCACCAGGGCAATGAGCATTTTGGGCGGACGTGGCAGGCGGGTGATGTGGTGGGATGCATGGTGGATCTGAACGAACACACCATGATATTCACACTCAACGGAGAAGTGCTGCTGGATGACTCTGGCTCCGAGCTCGCTTTCAAGGACTTTGAAGTCAATGAAGGTCAGAGATGTGTCCTGGGCAACACACACTATCTCTCTCTCTTTCTCTCTGTCTCTCTCTCTCTTGTCCTCTCTCTCTCTCTCTCACACACACACACACACAAACTTACTTATGTCCGCAGAAATAAAAACAGAAATACAGACTGGAACATAATTCTGTTGCACATGATATTGTTGCACCAAGCAGAAACAGTGTCTGTGTGTATGTACTTGGCACACAGTGTGTCTGTGTTGCCGTGTCACTGTGTGTGCCAACACAGTACACATGGCATACTAAGCACAATGTGCTGACATGTTGAGGTGTGTTTTGGCAAACATTAACAGCACTTGCACTGCTGTGCAGGTGCTCTTAATGTAATACTGTGTAAAATCTTTAAGTTGTTTGGCATCTGGGTAAAAGCTATAAAATTCCCAAACATCTTGTGTTACTGTTATATTTTTCTTCAACACTAAGGCCCCGTTTACACAACAACAGTTCTGATGAAAACGGAAAACTCATTCCTTTGCGTTTTTAAAAAGTTCCATATTTATACGATAACGCTGTGAGAACAATTCTCGTTCACACGGATCCACAAATACAACTGAAAACGCTGTAAGTGTGCATGTCAGGCCAGTAGGTGGTGGTGAACTTTGCAATGTAACACCACAGAGTAGCACTGCGTGCCTGCGCACAAACAGTTCGATAGTCCACTATTGTTGTTGTTTTCCTGTTCGCGCATGGCTGAAAATGTCATAGTCACGCGAGAAGTGGGGCCGTGTTGTCATCGTTTTCACAAGAATTGCGTATTGCCAGTTTACACGGCGGCGGGGAGAGTGGCGTTATCAAAAAATTCCACTCTGGAGCCCGGTTTAAAAAGTTTGCGTTTTCAAGCACCTAAAATGCTGTTGTCGTGTAAATGAAAGGCCAAACCGCAACAAAAGTTTACCATTTTTGTGAAAATCGTTGTCGTGTAAACGGCCCCTAAGGCTAAGATTCCCCCCTGGTGGAAAAAAAAAAATTGAATTTTTTATGTTTGAGTGCATTCACATCTGTATTTAGTGCTGCCCACTTGTGATCAAATCATTTTGGACGGATGTTAATGCCAGGTCTGAGCAGCCCCTCAGTTTTGTAGTTGATCATGGAAGCACCCCTAGACTGTGACCTTGCATCAGCCTGGTACTCATGTGAACAAAGGAATCATGTTGGAAGTCAGTAGTGTAATTCTAGGATGATGCCACACTACACAAACTGGTAGAAACTGCTTCTTGATGGTTCTCCATTTTCGTACTCTTGCACTGTTAGTGGTGACTTGTTTTATTAGTTGCCAGGCAACAGGACAAGTGCCATAACAGAATGAGCAGTGCTGTTACTGTAGAAGGAGGTGAGAAAGCCAGGCCAGCTTTTTTCTGTCAGTCTCTATAGAAAGGGCAGCATGTCACTGAATATAATCTCTGGTCAAGACAGGTCTAATAAATTGCCATAGGGCAACATTTTGAGTAAGGTGGGATCTCTCTAAACAAGATACAGAGTAGATCCCAGACTAGATATAGATTCTCTTGGGAGTGGGTATTGTAAGATTTTCTTGGGAATGTCCATTATAAGAGGCTGTTGTTTTGGCCAGGAAAATCCCTATTTCTTGTCAAGCCCCAGATGTTAGATCCCAGTTACCCCTGCACAGGTGATCTGGACCAGCTCTCCATGTGAAGGGTTCGAACCTCAAGCCGCAAAGGCTTTACTGCTAATAGTCCTGCTGAGTTTTGCTTAAGCCGGTGGCAAGAAGACACAGCTAGCTACTAACTACCTACATGCAAGTGCCTACCCTGCTTCCACTGGAGCTGCACCCACCTGAATAGTCCCCTGAGACGGATACAAGCATCAGTCACACTCTTTAATGGCAGCTCTTACAGATCTGTGCACTTGTTATTTGCTATGTTTAGTGTAGTGGCATGGATAAATAGCCACAAGGTTCAGTTAATATCCTCAGCTAGAGTAACCCTTACAGAAACCTTTAAAGTGCTGTACAGCTATAACCTGTTATTTTACTGTCACCAAAAATCATAAATGAAATGTCGACAATTATTCTTAAATTCCAATTAGTTGAATGTATTGCAAAATTAAGTGGCGCAAAGCAACACAAATAAATCCAAAATCTGTAAACCTCAAAAATTCAAAATATTTAATAATCTCAGGTTATGCTGATTTAAAATGGCTTTGTGAATAAGTTTGAGGAAGGAAGAGAGGGGACCGTGACTGCTCTGCAGCAGCAGTTCCCCTTTTTCTGCCAGAGTCTGAAATCCTACAAATCTCATGAATTAGTACAAAGTCCCCAAGTCCATTCAGTATTGCAGTCCCATAAAGGCAGTGTGAACAAGAGAGAAATCCAAAGTCCAGTTTAGTCCTCAGCTGGTTGGAAAGAGTAGTTATTTCTCTGTACATTGGTTGCTAGTTCCAGCTGAAGTCTCTCCGGTGGTAATGTAGTCCACAAACTCCTTCTCCTGGATCTGACCACGAAGAAAGAACCCCGATGGTTCTAAAACATTTTTGGTGCTTTTTATACTCTATCTTGCTCTCCATTTTCCCAACAGCTCTTTCTAAGATTAACATTACCATAATCTAGCTGGGCAGGGCCGACAACCATCACTACATTTGATTGTTTCTTTTGATTGCATTCATTGATTACATCCATCCATGTTCTTAAGTATTATCACATTAATCATCGTCAATCATTGCTCATGGGTAATCATTATACATTATCATTCTAATTCACTACTACACTACAACATTACACAGCATAGCAGTAATCATCATAGCTGTTATTCATACCTCAGAATTCTGTTTTTGTATGTATGTATGTATATGTGTGTGTGTGTGTGTGTGTGTGTGTGTGTATATATGTATATATATGTGTGTGTGTGTGTGTGTGTGTGTGTGTGTGTATATATGTGTGTGTGTGTGTGTGTGTATATATATATGTGTGTGTGTGTGTGTGTGTGTGTGTGTGTGTATACATTAGGCGTGTAACAAATAACCAATTTGAATTGGAAATTCTGTTTTGATTTAAAAGATGTGAGTGCATCGGAACACGGACCCCTGAATCGGTCTAAATGTAGCATGAACCGGCCGATGGCCCGATTACAACGTTATAAATCGGTTTATATTGCTGATGCAGCTGCTGATAGCTGTGTTGCTCCTTGTCTGTATCTCCCGCTTTCCATCTCTGACTCTCTCTCGCTCCCGAACATAAAATTTTCGCGAGACTTGTCGTAGTCATGCCAGATAGCACTGTGTTTGTGAGGGAAAGTTAAAAAATGGCTGACTCGGACAAGATTTACAACGCACCGGCAGGCTTAAAATCCAAAGTTTGGAGAAAATTTGGATTTTATATGAAAAATGGATTACTGGATAAAAGCGTCGCCATATGTAAAGAGTGTAAAACCGCGCTAAAGTACACCGGTAGTACGACAAATCTCAACACTCACTCTGTGACATACAAGACTTCTTCCAGCCAAAACTCTGCCACAACGCGGTGTGAGCCATGGTAATAACGGCTTCAATCGCCCGGTTCATTGTTAAAGACTTGAGACCATACTCTGTAGTGGAAAATGAGGGCTTTCGGGACAGGATTAAAACATTAGAGCTCCAGTACACTATACCAAGTCGACAGCATTTCACGGACAAGTGTGTGCCAGAGCTGTATAACAAAGTTAAGAATGAAGTCAAAGAACAGCTATTCAACACAGAACGAGTGGCAATTACCACCGATGCCTGGACGTCATGTGCAACTGACTCTTATGTGACAATCACAGCGCACCACATCTCTCCTGACTGGGAGCTGAGGAGTCATGTTTTACAAACCAGAGTGTTCAACGAGTCACACAGGCAAAAACATAGGTGCTTTATTAAAAGAAACATGTACTGACTGGAACATTGCTCATAAAGAACCAGCCCTGGTAACTGATAATGCCCGAAATATGATTGCAGCTGGAGTGGAGGCAGAGATGACACCACACCTCAGTTGCTTTGCTCACACATTAAATCTGGCCTCCCAGAAAGCCTTTCAAGTGGACACTGCTGCAAGGCTACTGGGAAAAGGAAGGTGGTTGAGTTCTTGCACCGCAGCATAAAGGGAGCTGAAATCCTACGGGAGAAACAGCAGCAACTGACTTTGCCTTCCCACAAACTCCTTCAAGATGTGTCAACCCGGTGGGATAGCTCCCATGACATGCTGGAACGCTTTTTAGAACAGCAGCCTGCAGTTTTTGCCACACTCATGTCAAGGGAGCTCAGAAAAGGAGAGGAGGTGAATACTCTTAATGAGAAAGACATCTGCAACGCTGAAGACATCGTCAGGTTGATGGCACCTGTCAAAGTAGTGACAACTATCCTTTGTATCCTTTGAGTATGAGATGCCCACAGTATCAATGATTGCCCCACTCAGAGCAAAACTAAAAAAGCACTTTGAAGCAGCAGATGAAGACACACCACTCATCACTGAGATGAAGAAGGCATCTTGAGGACCTCCTCTACACTGCATCTGCTATAGACCCTCTCTTTAAGACTCTCCCATTCCTGAGTGATGATGATGCTGAGAGGATCTTCATAAGTATTTCAGCTGAAGCTACTGCCCTGCTTAACAAGGTAAGCCAAACAAACACACCTTCACACTTTCATTAACTAAATACAAAATAATTATCATAGTGTATTCTAACAGCTGCTGTTGAACATATTTCAATCTGTATTCTACTGCACATGATTTATCATCTATTGATAGTGTGTCCTGGATTTAACAAAATGACACACTATTTAGTTAATTCAGATTTTGAGTTTATTATCAATGGTAAACATTTTTGCCAACTTTTTTTTAACATTGATTTTCACTAGGAAGCAGCGGGTGTTCAAAGGGATCCAGTGCAGAGAGACCCTGCTCCTAGAGATCCACACAACGGGATGGTTGGTCCTCAGATCCAGGATAAGCCAAAAGGTGTTTTTTTTTTATACATACTGAGGTATAAGCATATTAAGATAAGGTGAAAGAAAAGCTCTCAAGACATATGGCAAACAACCAGTAACATAAAGTAATTGCTTTGTATTTCAGATGATGAACCTCTGTGCAAAAAGAGAAAGAGTGCAGCACTGGATCAGCTGTTTGGAGAAACCTTTGAAGCAAGAGCAGCGGCACAATCTTCAAGAGAGAAGGCCAGTGAGGAAGTCATGAGATGCAGAGAACGTAATCCTTTGCCCCTGACTGACAACCCACTACAGTGGTGGAAAGCACAGGCGGACTTGTCACTGCTGTCATCTCTTGCCAAAACATACCTCTGTATACCAGCCACCAGTGTGGCCTCAGAAAGAGTTTTCAGCACTGCAGGAGATATTGTTTCTGCACAACGCAGTGTACTCCGACATGATCATGTTGATCAACTGATTTTTCTCAAGAAGAACCTTGACAAGCACAAGCATACATGAACTTCTTCACTGTATGTATGGTATGATTAAGACAGACAGATTAAGATTCATAATGATCAAAACAAAGTGTGTGTACATGTGTGAGTGCACCAAGCATACAGGAATGGACACTGTCTCAGAAGAGTAAAAACTAATAGAAAATGAATGAGATGTTATTGTTTTTGTTAGTTATTGTTTTCAGTTTACATGTGGCAAAATGGCACTTTAAAAAGTGAAATACACTAGTACAGTCACTAGTGCAAGATTTGATCAGGCAGATGTATGTTGAATTGCAAAACAGCACTTAAAAAAGACTGATATTTTGTTTACAGTTGGCCACTTTATGTTCTGTTTTCTGAAAAATTTGCACAAGGGATGTCTTGAAATGTTTTGTTCTACCTCACTAGCTCATTGTTGCTTGATCCGAGGCTAAAGAGATAGATGATAATACAGAGATCTCTGTTTGGTTGTTTCTTTGGCTTTAATCTGTGCCAACAAAACTTGAATATTGTTCTTACAGTAACATGTTTCACTAATAAACATGACAATTATTTACAAATATACTTGTTCTTTAGTATTTGATAAATCTTTTTGAAGGCAATGCCACATTGTAATGTGACAGTGTAATGTAAATTGACTTTCAACAAGGAACTATCAGATTGCATCACACCCCACTGAATCAAACCGTACCAAATCGAATCGTATCGTATCGTAATCCTACTGAATCGAATCAAACCCAATTGTTCCATTCTAAAATGTCTCGTTCTTGAATTGAATCGCACCCCATGTATCGAGATACGTATCGGATCGTCTTATATTGGAGAGATGCACACCCCTAATATATATATATATATATATATATATATATATATATATACACACATAATACTGTAAGGATTTGTGCTATCAAATGATATCAAATGGACATACTTATGTCCAACCCATCATGAGTAATAATAGCAAAATGAATACTGAATGCACAGTCATTTTTGGTGAGATGCTTTCATGTGAAATTAATAGGGAGTTTATCCAGGCAGGAAAATTGTAATGGGAAGACTTGGCAAGAAAGAATCTGACAGTAAAAGTGTCATCCACATCAGTTCAGGTTCTAGTTTTACAAAACAGGTTTTACAAAAAGAAATTAGAAGACTAATAAAAACAGTTCATGTTCAGAGAATATGAATACAAATCAACTAGAATGAGGCACTGCAAAGGTCATAAAGGCGTACATATAGGAATGACAAGTTACATTTTCGACCAGTTATGTATTTAAGATACATAACTGGTCTGTATTTATGTATCTTAAATACAGTTATGTATTTAAGATACATAACACAATACATAACAGGATACAATGTTTAAAATTTCTTACTCCAGCTATACTGTTTTGGGTACTGTAGGGTATAATTTAGAGAATAAATATGTTTTGAGTTTAGACTTAAAGATGGAACTGGAACTTGCCTGTTGAATCGGGATGTATCATGGATGCATAATTTGGATGGATAATGTTAATAAGGCTTGTGGTGAGTGGGGATGAAGTTGGAAAAGATTGCTTAATGTGTAGATGTGCATTTGTCTTTGGAAGCTACATTTTGTTGTTTCCTGATATTTTGAAATATTTTTAGTATTTTTAGTATTTTGAAAGAATAGTTTAGTGCTGTGCAACCACATGTACTCTGCTTTTTGAGTTGTGTACTTACAATTATACTGTTTTTTCACATGAAAACAAATGACGAAAAACACTTAAATGAAAGCCTGCCAAGTAAAACATTCTGTATTGTGGAATATTGGTTAGGGTAGTATTACCTGAGTTCATATTCACTGCAGTAATCCTTAGTGAGATGTAGATATTTCACAAATGTTTACTGTTCTGTGTCCCCAGGTTTTGTCCCAGTCTGCAGTCTGGGTGTGTGTCAAGTGGGCAGAATGAACTTCGGTAAAGATGTCAGCACACTAAAATACTTCACCATCTGTGGCCTGCAGGAAGGCTATGAACCCTTTGCTGTCAATATGAACCGAGACATCACTATGTGGCTCAGCAAGAGGCTGCCTCAGTTCATTACTGTCCCACCCAACCACCCACACATAGAGGTGAGTGGAGTTTTGTGGAATATACACTCAGTGTGTTCAGATCATTATCAGTTCTGTCTCTACTGAGTTGATGAATGGCAAATTAGACCAATATTCCAGTTGTCAACAAGCTGTTTGACTGAAAACATGTCATACTTGACTCCATAGTCCATGCTTCAGCAAAGCACACAAATTATGTAAGGGATAATGCCCGACGAGGTGTCCATTTCACAGAAGCAACCGGTTCACGCCTGCGCGTCGTCCATTCATTTCTGATAATGGACACCTCGTAGGGCATTATCCCGCTTATGTTAAGCCTTGGCATCCATCAAACTGAATCCACAATGCGGAATCGGTGACAATAACAAAGTTCTTTAATCGAACACTGGTAGGCAAAATACAAAAACGTGACGGAGAAATCCTGGAGAGGCTGGACACGGCAGGCAGAGCACAGGGGAGGCAGGACCCTCTAGGAACAGAGCAAAAGAGCCAAAATTCAAAAAATAGGTTGCAAACAAGCAGAGCCAAATACACAAGGGAGAGCCGGGACGTTACTACGCATGGTGCAGGACGAACTGGCGAAGAGTGGAGATCTGAAACGGGGTTAAATGCACTGCAGAGTGGTGGAGATGATTAGCAGGATGGGAACCAGGTGCGCATGAGGAGGCAGATGAGGGAGATGAGGACAATGAGCCTGCCACGCCCAGCCTACAAGGGGAGACTCACAACAACAAAACATAGGGGGAGGGGAAAACAGAGGAAAAACACGCAGATAGAGATAGGACAGGGGAGCTCCTAACAGCTTATACCATGGTCACTTACAAAATAAATAAAAATTAAATCAATTATTAATACGTTAATGTTGTTTTTTACCGTTAAAATCGTACGTTTTTCCACAAGAAGCAGCTGAGTGGACTATTTAATATCTCCTTGTGACGCGTTGCCAAGGTAAGTGGCTCTGGCCACAGAACCTGCAGCTGTTATATTAGGCCTAGTCAGTGGTGGTTGCCATGGCGGCGCGCATAGACGCAGCGGCTACAGCTCTCCACTCTCGGTGCCGTATTATATGTTTTTGTATGTGTGAACGGTTGTGTTTTTAGCTTAAAACACCACCTTATGTTGGGCAATGTACGCGTACAGTCGTCAGCACCTTTTGAGCTGGGGATTGTGCTGCGAGGTACCATTTTCGCCGGACTTTCATCGCTACCAGGACATTCCGGAGGACGCCGTTAGAACACCGGGGTCTCCGTGGAGAGTTCTTCCCAGTGACAAGTCCAGGAGGAAACGTAAACAAGCAAAGGAAACAACAGTTATCAGGACCTTTTGAGCCTGGGATTGCGCTGCGGGATGCCAATTTCACCGGACTTTCGTCACTGCCAGGACATTCTGGAGGACGCCGAGGCTGCAGGGCCGGCGCGTTGACACGGCTGAAAGGACCGCCGCCTCCCAGCATTTTCCAGCGCCAGGTCCATGGCGAACATGGGATGACGAACTGTGCTTGCACATCCAACAAGTGTTTCCGTGACTGTTGCATTTTTTCTGATATCAGAGACATGGCTGCAGCCATCTATTACTGGACTTGGCTATTCAACTAGCAAGATGCACGATGCTTTCTATTCTCCCCTGCACCGAAAGGACTGAGCCCTAATTTCGTTGCATTATTATACGTATATGATTGTGCAATGACAATAAAAATCTATCTAAGTGAGATGACTGCTTAACGTTATGTTACGTGATACAAAGTATCATTTCAGAGGGCAAGTGCACCTCTTACCGCTTGTGTGTGTCCAGAGGATGATGCGAAATTTTGTTTCAAAGAATCAAAGTCCACAGATAGTTTCCTAAATCATTTTTATTGCAAGAAATATTATCCACCATTCACTCTGATCATTAAATGTGTATCAAGCAAGTAAGTCTATCCTAAATCATTTTCATAAATATTATCCACCATTCACTCTGATCATTAAATGTGTATCAAACAAGTAAGTAAGTAAGGTAAGCAAGACAGAAAGACAGGCGACGAACTATTTAAAATTAAATGCAACATTGCCGTTGATCGTGAAATTTGATGGAGATACTGGCATGTCCATCATAGTGGCATTTGAAGGACGGAGATTTAACGTTTGTGGACCCTGACCACTGCTGGTTGGGACGTTGCGGGACGACAAAATGTTGCTCCATTCTCGTCTCTCCTGGACTGACAGAGCACAATAAGCCTGCAGGCTGCTGACATGATCTGGCGTGTCTCCAGCCCGGCGTCTGAGAGTCGACCCACAGCCGTGCTACAGAGGCTGTGGTTCGTGTAAATCCACGACAGACCCACCTTAAAGAAACAATAATAAACACACGGGCTATTAATGAGGGCAGAAGAGGGGTTAGGCATAATACATAGGGCTACATTATTATTAGAATTGTACAGACCTCTTCACTGTTTTTTTTTTTTTTTTAGCATGTCTCCCAGGTAGTGGACACCCATCGGCTCCCTGGAGTACCACACATCAGATGCCACGGTGATGGAGCGCTTTGGGTGCAGATAAAAAGATTTTGCGTCTGGGGGACATTTAGAGATGTACTACTTGAAACTTTTTACTGGACACAGGGGATCCCGGGCCTTGCGAACATAAAACCTCTTAGGTTTTGCTTGTGTGTGTCGTTCCGATCTTTATGATTTTTAGTGTCAGGATTATGCGCTAGGCTGATGTATTCAACGCCATCCTCGTCTCTCTGGATGCTGAAAGATGTCATGGTCAGCTCACGGTTCCGCTCCCTGCCACGACGAGCCAAACACAGCTGGATGTCAAACCACACCTTTCTGACGAGGCCGAGGGGCATATCGGGAGACAGCACAGATGAACATCTGATTATCTCAAGGTCCGACTCAGGGATACAAGGATGGTGGAAGCTGGTGTCTTTCCCACTCTTTCTGTAACGCTTCAGTATCGCCTTAAAAACCGCATTACTGCTCTTGAACATAGTGTTCCTAATGATGCTGACGTCTCTTAAGTGGCGATTAATGCCGGCTCTCAAACTCCTCAAACTGGCAACACTGTATTCTCCTCCTTCCTTAGTCGACTGGACAGACGGATAAAACAGTCGCAAAATGTCACTGAGAGTAGTGGCAGTGTAGCTCTCAACGTTGATGTCCATGTTTTTCTGAGCCAGGAAGTCTCTTAATGTTTTAACTGCCCATTTCGTGGTTTTCTTTGTGTTTACCTCATCCTTGTCATCCTCTAAACTGTTCAGTTCCTCCGGTGAAATGGAATTTTCGCCCCTGGTATGAAGTGACAATAATGACGGTCAAGCACACCCTCGAGTGTAATAATGCGATTATACAACTATTACCAACAAAATAAAATGTATAATCAAAATGTATTCATACTGTGAGCACTAGTATTCTCTCCATTTCAGTGGAAATACATGAGATCTGACGTTAACTAGTCCTTGCAACACTTAGCAACACACATAGCAACACAAAACTGCTTTGCACATACATGAGATCTAATGGTAAGTAGTCCTTGTCAGCCAGCCAACTTGGGCTTCTGTTTTCCTGACATCGTGATTTCCCAAAACTGAATAAATACCAGACATAGCAACAGAAAACTGCTTAGCTAGCTTAATCATGTTGTAACTAGAATATCCGCTGGAAAAAAATAATTTTTTCATAGACTGATAGTTACACTTCTGCCGACTTCTCAGTCATTTTTAGGCTAACAGGTGCTACTGTCCGTGGTGCTGACTTTGCCTCAGCAGGTACTGTCCATGGTGCTGACTCTGCCTCAGCAGGTACTGTCCGTGGTGCTGACTTTGCCTCAGCAGGTAGTGTCCGTGGTGCTCACTCTTCTGAGGCATTTCATTCTCTTTATTATAGAAATTAAAGCTCCATAAAATTCACGGAGGATCTTGTTTAGCTCTTCTTTAACTACAGTTGAAAAAATCAACTGTTTGCCAGGTGTTTTTCAGGTAGTCTTGTAGACATTTGACGGCCCAAGACGTTGACTGGGCCATACTGGCTTCATTTCCTGACCTCTCCAGCTGATCCAGCTCTTCACTCGTCACTCTCGCGTATCTCTCCTTTTTCTGTTCTGTCTTCTCTTCCTCGTTCAGCCATTCATCCAAACTTAGGTCGCCAAATAAACCACACAGACTCGGGCAATAAGATGTAGGCGGAGTAATATTTTCAGTGATGAGGTATTTTTCATTTGAGCACAGCTAGCTGTGCTGTCATGCTCATTTGAGAATATTCTAAACATCTGATTGACCAATTAGATTGCTCGGTCGGATCAACGTATTGTATAATTTTTAAAAATTTCATGTACCCCCTGGAGTTCCTCCACATACCCCCAGGGTACGCGTACCCCTATTTGAGAAATTGTGATCCAGAGCAGTGTTTGCCAACCTTTTTTGTCTTGTGTACCCCCTGAGCTTTTTTGTTAGACCATGAGCACCCCCCTCACTCTTGTGCTGGTGATTCTCCAAAAGTAGAATGTAACACAACTGATTATTACATGAAAATCACTTTATTTCATTTCCTTAATTTAAATTAAATCTCAGGCATTTTCTTCTTTTTAACTCAAATTACTTAAACAAAAATAAATATGTTACCTTGAAAATAAATGAGTAATATAAATAAATAAATACAAAATCTAAATAAATAATAAATTTTTATATCTAACTCTTATAACATTTACCACAAATACTGGAGAACCTTTGAATAAGTCCCCTTTCAACAGGCATTTAAATTTTTGAAAATCAGGAACAAAACACTTAACAAAAAATAATATTCAGACTGACTACAGCAGTTTTACTTTCTTTTCATCAATCATCTCAGCTTTAACAAGACTCTTGAGCTTGCTTGTCTTTCATAAGCTTTGAAAGTTCTGTGGGCAGTGTCGAAACAGCTGCTACCAGGCTGTTCTCCACATCCAGTCTGTTCCTCTGCTTGGTTTTGATGTGTGTCAAAGCTGAGAAGGTCACCTCACACATATAAGTAAAACCAAAAGGCAAAAGTTCAATCAGTGCATGTTTTCCAAGTTCAGGATATTCCTTCTCCACATCACACCAAAACTCAGTAAGTGTCTTCTCAGCATATGCCATTTTCAGCCCACGGTCAGACGATAAATCCATCAGATGCTCCTGCAGCCTTGCAGGAAGGTTGTTGCTACTCTCACTCACACTGAATGGATTCCTCACCCAATCCAGTCTTTCTGACTTTTCTTCAATGTCCTGAAAATACTGGCTGAAATCAGTGCAGAGTTTGGACAGATGTGCTTGCACCAGTTTGACCACTGGACCCCTGGCAACATCAGTGGTGGCAAGATGGACATCAAGTAGTGGGAAAAACATTTCCTCTCCCATAGTTTGAGCTTTTTTGTGAATCCTTTAACTTTGTCATACATTTTCAGGATGTGTGACTCCTTCCCCTGAAGTAATAGGTTGAGCTCGTTAAGTTTGGTAAACACATAAGCGAGATATGCCAGGTGTGCCACCCACCGGGCATCCTCAAACACCACAGCAAGAGGATGCAGATGCTCCGTCAAAAACACAAAAACTTCACTGCGAAGTTCAAAAAGTCTCAGTAGCCTTTTCCCACGAGACAGCCAGCGGACGTCTGTGTGAAGCAATAGCTGTTCGTGCTCTGTGCTGCTCTCATGACAAAGAGTTACAAACAGTCTGTGATTCAGTGGTCGGGATTGGATTAAATTTATCACCTTCACAGCATCATCCATAACAGCACTTAAATCAGGGCTCATTATCTTTCTAGCCAGTGCTTCCCGATGAATAATACAATGCATCCATTTGATGTTGGGATTTACCTTTTTCACGTGTCCAAACAGTCCCTTCACGCTTCCCGTCATCGCAGCCGTGTCATCAGTACAGATGTGGGTGCAGGTTTTCCACTGCAGATCATGTTAGTTGAAAAAGCTGTCTATAACCTGAAACATTTCTTCCCCGGTTGTCTTTCCTGGCAGCCTTTTGCAGAATAAAATGTTCTCCTTTATGTCCGACACATCTTTGTAACGAATGAAGGCCAGGAGCTGAGCATCTCCGCTCACATCAGTCATTTCATCCAGCTGCAAAGCGAACTGACCGGCTTGTTTTATTTTGTTCACGACTTGTCCAATGATATCAACCGACATTTCATCGATCCGACGGGACATGGTGTTGTTCGACAGGGGAACTTTCTTGAATGCGTTGGCTGCTTTCTTGTCAATCATAATTTCAGCCATAACAGTCGCTGCAGGGAGAATTAGCTCTTCAACAGTTGAGTGAGGCTTTTTTGATTTAGCCACAAGCAGAGATACAGCGTAAGACGCCTCCAGTGCTTTGCTCGACACACCTGTGGCTTTCATCATTACAGTCTGACCTGACTTAAATTCCAACAGCTTTCGATTGTAAAATTCCTCTGTTTTACCAACACTTCCCGAGTGTTTGGTGCTCTGGTGTCACTGCAAATGGGCGGGCTTCACTGATTTATTTGACAGGACTTCACCGCAAAAGAAGCACTGAGGCTGCGGTGGGTCCGCAGACGTTGAAGTGAATCCATATAAAATGTAATTTTTACTTGTACTGCCTTGCTTTCGGGTTGGCCACTTTCTTCCTTTTCTCGGCGGGCCCCTCTGAACCCTCTCCTGAATCCAGAGCAACTGGACGTTTCAGCCATTTATCCATTGCCTGCAGGTAGCCTACGCAGCTGTTGTGATTTTGGGGCGGCTGTGCCACAGGTTATTGTTTCCCCAGGGAAACTAATTGTAGAACACATGTATTGACGGGCCTACTGTGAAATGATTGAGAATATTTATATCTATCTTAAAATAATTATGAAAATGTTATAAATTATGTTATGTTATGAAATGTTTCCACGTACCCCTGCAATGTGCCCCTAGGGGTACGCGTACTCCTGGTTGGGAATCACTGATCTAGAGAATGAAATGTATCTATTTTTGTGACCCCATTCCTTTTCCTCTAGTGCCACCAGCTGGCAAAATTTTAATCTTCCATATAAATCAATAACTTTTTTTTTTTTTTTTTGCATTGCATTGCATTGCCATGAAATTTGGTTACAGCATGCATATAGCCTAGATCCGTGGTTAGGGTTAGGGTCAGGGTTAGGGTCACTTTTTGAACTGCATACCACCTCAGAAAATTTTGCTCTCCAAGTACCAGTACAATAGCATAGACCTGTGTACGCTATTCAGCTAAATGCCATTCATACAGGAGGAAAAATTATTCCTAATAATATTATTTCTTGTACAACACAAGGAGCAGCCACTCTCTCTTTCTCTCTCTCTCTCTCTCTCTCTCTCACACACACACACACACACACACACACACACACACACACACACATCAAGTTAGAAATTTAGAAAGAAGAACTTACAAAAGCCTAATGAGAGGGGTGCACACAGGCAGCTGTGTGAACACTGCAGTGAGTCCATCCTACCTCCGGTGCCAACTTGTGAATTCGAGCTGCTACTCCTCAGTGGCGAGCGGTCATAGCCTTGGACTCCAACACACTTCCAATCAAGCCTATTCTCTTGGACAAACGCATTCAGTGGCTGAAGTATGTGCTTGGCTGTAGTTTTGGTCTGCAGAACAGAAAGTTCTCTGGGGCTGCACCATCATATGCATATCTGACTTACTCTGCAACATGTTTGGTCAAATTACCTTATAAAATAACTTCTGCACTGTATTGTTTGTTTTCTTCATTGAACATATTTGTGCATTTTGGAGGACAAAAATAACAACTTTCACCAAAAGATAGCTAGGAAATACCTCTACCATTGATTTTCTTTCTTTATTAAACCATCAACCTTTCTTACACCATTTGGTTAATTTTAAGAATGCTAGTCAGGGGGCTGAGCATTTGGAGCACTCAAAAATTATGACAGGAAGACACCAACATTACTGTCTTACATGACAACTGTTCAAAATTAGTGAACTAACCCTTTAATCATTCTGTTTCAGGTGACAAGGATAGATGGGACGGTGGAGTCATGTCCATGCCTGAAGGTCACTCAGAGGTCATTTGGTTCACAGAACAGCAACACTGATGTTGCCTTCTACCGACTGAGCATGCCCATAGAGTGTGCAGAATCGTTCTCCAAATCACAAGCAAATGGCAGCCTCTTCTCCAAGAACATAAGAGTAACAATCATTAACTTTTATTTTATTTTTGAATCCTTCGTTTCATGCATGCACACATGTATATGTGTGCACAAAACACACACACACACACACACACACACACAATTAACACAATTAACTTATGCAATTGATATTTTTCTCCAATTTTCCTGATAGTCAATGACAGTCAGTATAATTTTCAAGTCATCAACAGTTAGAGTATAATTAGATTTTTATTGAACAAAACTCAAAATGATAACAGTATTTAAAAAAAAAAATGAAAATACACTGTTCCAAGCTATTATGTACAACAGATTTTCAAAACATTTTGTAGGTTGTAAAGAACTGAAAATGGTCATTTGTTGATTTTGCAGCATTAGAAGGTCATATTTACAGACATCAAAAGCTATTTCAATCAAAAACATCTTAACAGGCCAGATTACATGTTAACTTAAGAGCCCTTCTTTGATATCACTTTCACAATTCTTGCATCCATTGAACTTGTGAGTTTATGGACAGTTTCTGGTAGAATTTCTTTGCTGGATGTCAGAAAAGCCTCCCAGAGCTGCAGTTTTGATGTAAACTGTCTCCCACCCTCATAGATCTTTTGCTTGAGGATGCTCCAAAGGTTCTCAATAGGGTTGAGGTCAGGGGATGATGGTGGCCACACCATGAGGTTTCCTCCTTTTATGCCCATGGAGGCCAATGCCTCAGAGGTATTTTTAGCGGCATGAGATGGTGCGTTGTTGTGCATGGGCCGACCAACTCTCTTCCCATTATTCTGGCCCAAAACATGACTCCACCACCTCCTTGCTGACGTTGCAGCCTTGTTGGGACATGGTGGCCATCCACCAACCATCCACTACTCCATCCATCTGGACCATCGAGGGTTGCACGGCATTCATCAGTAAATAAGACTGTCTGGAAATTGGTTTTCATATATTTCTGGGCCCACTGCAACTGTTTCTGCTTGTGAGTACTGGTTAGGGGTGGCTGAATAGAATGTTTTTGCACAACTGCAAACCTCTGGAGGATCCTACTCCAAGAGGTTCGTGGGACTCCAGAGGCACCAGCAGCTTCAAATACCTGTTTGCTGGTCTGTAAAGGCATTTTAACAGCTGCTCTCTTAATCCTATGGATTTGTTTGGCAGAAACCTTCTTAATTATGCCTTTATCTGAGCGAACCCGTCTATGCTCTGAATCAGACACAAATCTTTTAACAGTGTGATGATCTCGATTAAGTTTGCGAGAAATGTCTAACGTTTTCATGCCTTTTCCAAGGCATTGCACTATCTCATGTTTTTCAGCAGTAGAAAGATCTTTTCTCTTCCCCATAGTGCTTAAAACCTGTGGCTGCTTAATAGTATGGAACATCCTACTTAAGTAGTTTTCCTTTAATTGGGCTCACCTGGCAATCTAATCATCACAGGTGTCTGAGATTGATTTCAGTGACCCAAAGAGACCTAAGACACAATACCAGCCATGAGTTTAATTGAAAAACAAAAAATTAAATGTTTATGGCACTGAAATCCAATTTGCATAATATGTTGGAACACAGTGTAGACATCATAAAAGTAAACTTTGTGGCAGAACAGGTGTATTGGATTATATTAGATTGTATGGGTGTGCCTAGTAAAGTGGACACTGAGTGTATATTTTTTTTTCTATGGGTGAAAGTGGAGCACCCTGACGCTCTTTCTACATATATGGTATAATCTTCTGTAGAATCTCTAATGTGAATAATGCAAATTTATATTACATATATATTTACTCCGTGTTTTGGAACATATTTTACTTTCTTTATATTGCACCATATCCTTTTTAATGCTGAGCTCAGGATCTTATATCAACAGCATCTCAGCCTCAGTTAATCAAGCCCATCAAAGTCAAAGTTAGATTGAAATGTTGTTGAAAAACGTAAGGAAGCCAGCAATAATTGTTTGGACAAATAGGTTCTTTCTACCTGCACTAACCCTTTTATGGAATTGCATAAAGTCAAAGAGTAGAATTGTGGTTGAAGGTTACCAAACCAAGCAGAGGATCATAAAATACGGAGGTGGTTGTTGCAATCATTTACCTATCAATATCTTACTTGTCCTGGTAAGATCATGGGAGTTGAGTTGATCTGGTGGTGGTGGATAGTTTCACACATCTCCAACAAAAAAATGTCAATGGCTTAGAAAGTAGACTTGGGAAAATCAAGGTTTTAAAAGCATGAAATGTTTGTGGATGATACAAAATTCACTCCAGTAGCAGATTCACAAACCAGGTTGCATGAATATTTATCAAATGATTTTAAGCCTATCATCAAATAGGCGGAAAGCAAAATAATATTAAATGTTAATTAAACAAAAATTATGATCAAATGTGCCACAAGAAAGAGGAAGAAATTGAATCCATGGTACATAACATATGGCAGTGTTCAAATTAAAGATGTTACAGAAGTCAAATTATTGGTTAAAATGCACAGTCTCTCATGCAGTGGCGCAAAAGGTGGGTATGCAATATATGCAGCTAATAGGGGCACCACGCTAGAGGGGGCACCAAAGCGATGGAGGGGAAATTATTTAGAGTCGGCATTTTCTGTATTTAACAGCTGTTTGTGCATGTGTAAATGATATGATCAATAACAGCGGCACTCGGATATAACACTACAGTGCTGTTGTGATGTATCTGATAAGATGCAGCGTCCAATCAGTAACTGATATCCAAGAAGGATATCATTTAAAATTAAAATGGGGGGCTGTAATGTCTCTGCATACCCCTCAGAAAGTAGGTAGTTGCGCTCCTGCTCTCATGGATGGCTCATATTTCAAATTTTTCTAAGAGTGATGAAAATGACAGGAATGGTTGGACGAATTATAAAGCTTTTATCAAAAGACATTTTTAAAGTAATAACTCATCATCTAATTTATGGCCACATCACTTATTGCTGTGTGCAGTGTGGAAATGGAAAGACAGACTTTGATTTTTAGAACTATTAAATTATGGAATTCTTTACCATGAGTCACTTAAGAACAGTACAGCAGCTGGATTGCTGATTGCAAGATTTCAAAGGTTAACTGAAGTTATCATCATCATATCATCGTACTTCATTGTCAGTAGGTTTGTAGTGTTGGTATTATATGTGAAAACATGTGGATGCATATGTATAATGCAGGTACAATTAAGTATATGTGCTAATATATCGAGGTTAATCTTCTACATATGTTCCAATGTATGTAGGTTAATGTGTGTAGGCATTGTATATGTGTTTGTCAACAATTAAGTGTTGAATTATTTAGAAATTACTGTATGTTTAAAGGTTTAAAAGTGGACTCTTGGAAGATTAGACAGTGAGCTAAATGAGATCCAAATAAATCAAATGTTCATACTCTATCCTTTGTACTCAAGGTGCTGAACATCTTCATATTACACCCTCTTCATGTTATATGAATCTATTTAATCTGCAGGATGCAGCGCACTCTGAATTCAACATTTTTGTGTTCAATGTCTGTTTCTGCAGGAACTGGAGGACTTTGAGACCATGTCAGACTTTGAGGTACTGATGAAGTCAGCTCATGGTCACATTGGCTCCAATGGACCAGAGAGAGATGAATTTAACAACCACAAAGATTATAACCAAGAGAAGCCTTCTAAGCTCAAACAGCGGTAACTAGACATTTGATTTATTTTAAGTTATAGTTTGTGTTCTTATCCATACAGTGATACTCCCTATTCTGTTTGAATTTAATAGATCCTAGTTTGACTGTCAGCTATCCCTGTCATGGCAGCGAGTGCTTCATGGGGAATGTTCTTCAAAACTCAAATTTTCAGTCACTCATGTTGAGTTTAGGAGCTTTTGTCAAAATAGTTTTTACCAAATTAGTTTTCATCCAAATGTGTAACATTGACAAACAATGTGTTTGTTGGGTTGTAATTTAACAAAATTGCACTCTGCTCAGCCAGTACTGTTGCCATAGGCAACAGAATCAATAGGCTTGGCCTAGAGCTGGGCAATAAATTGATTTTATCAATTAATTTGATTTTATGGTTTAGGACGACTTAGATGTGGCAATTCAAATCGATTTATTTGGGCTATTATGGCATGCAGCTGCCACCGCATCCCAGCTTCTGTAGTTCATAGTAATGCCCTTCGTGCCTCTCGCAAGTTTTCACTTGCCTCGTTGCCACTTGTTGCCTAGCCAGGCAGAGGCAGGTTGATCTTCTCAGAATCTGGGTAGGAAAAAAATAAGCTGCACTATCTACAGTTCTTCTCGACTAGACGTGCCACTCACCAGCTAAGCAGCCTGTCATCCAATTATTATTAGATTTTTTAATGGGAATAGCTATTTTGTTTGCTTCCTCTGCATGGGTGCGCAGCTGTGGAAATCATTTTTAACAAATTCACACAGTTCTTTAAGAAGACTGGGTGTCAGCAAAATTGGGTTACGTTGTCACCAGTGGGGGCCCGTTTGGTGGGGCAACACAAGGGCTTGATAAGTAAGCTTGCTGCCGTTAACCCAGTACTCTTGCCATTTCATTGCATGTTTGTTTTGTCTTTTGTAGTTTATTTTTAAGGGGAGAAATCTATCAAAATTGTAACTGATGATGTATTTGATGTGGTGTGAAAAAATCAAAGATTTTATTTTTAGGCCATAATGTGGCCTATGTCCATACCAAATTTTGAAAGAATTTGTTAATAATTGTAGCCCCAGGAGCAGTCACAAGAAATATCTATATTTATATAGATATTCATCTATATGGATCTATATGGATGCAGCGGTGAACACATGACAATTACAAATCCATTAGTATCTGTCAGGGTTTGTCCATGGGACACAATCAGTGCAAGTGGATCTGGCATAGTAAATGACACGATTTTTTGCCGCAACTCAAAGTTTGTTTGGAAGCCCTCCTACTTTCTAACTGGTGGAACGAGCTTCTGTATCGCTGTGCAATGGCTTCACCTACCAAGGTGTAAAATAAACAAACAAACAAATAAATAAATAAATCAAATACAGTGCTGAGGGGAGCTGTTGCATAGTAGAAACAAAGTAGTTCCAACATTTAGCAAGCAAGGGAGCTGGAAAATGGTGTCAATAATAATCAAACCTCTGTTGTGCATCATTCAAAAGATTTTTTCAATTTTGGGTCGCAACTCAAAATCATGTTTATTTATCAGGCCAGATTCACTTTAGATTATATTAATTTAAAAAAAAAAACAAAAAACAAAAAAAAAACAAGAACAAACTAACAAAAAAACTAGTGAGATGCTTGTTCTCACAACAGGGAGAATTTGTTACTGTATGGGTAAGGAACTTAAACTATCACTTAAAATATTGACATGTGAGTGTCACTGTACATTAGGTTATTGGCACCTTGATGTTTGATGAGTACACTTTGTCTTTTTTATTTATTTATTTATTTAATTCAGCTGTACACCCTAGTATGGGTCGATTCATTGTTTTATTGTTATGTTTTATAAAGACTGACAGACACTAACTATCCAACAGGTTTATGTTGAAGAGAACCAAGCCAGAAAACAGCAGCTCTGCCCCTTCTCGTCTGTCAGAAGTGGTGATGGCAGAGACAGATGAAAGAGACGACTATGATTTCCTCATGCAGACCTCTACTGTAAGACAATACACAAGGCAAACCTCTGCTGTAAGACAACAATAATAATGATGTAGAACACTTCCCACTTAAACAGAACTACAAGGTGTTGAGCTTTCTCATGCAGTGTGGTTTTTATGGGACTGTTTTAAAGTTTAAAGTTCTGATTTATAAGTTGGTGCCAAGGCATGAATACATTTATTAATCATTAATAAAGTTTTAAAATTGATTCTGTATCAGTGATATTGAGTGGAAGGGAGCCGTGACAATTTAAGCTCCTCATTCATGGAGCTGTCTGTTTTCTTTGCTCCTCCGTTCACTGCTGGTCACAGCTGCTCCCCTTTTTATTAGTTTGCTCAACACAGATTTCACACTGCACTCAAATCACTCACTGCTTGCTTTTTAAAGAGCATATTGCAGGTTAAATTTTTTACAAAATTTATACTTAACATTGTGTGAAAATGACCATGTGAAAGGTTAATGCAGGATTTCATATGTTTTACAAGATATTAGGGCACGTATTCAGAGGAAAAAGTGGCCGTTTTGAGCAAAGCTCCTAAAAACGCTCTTTTTTTCAACATGGCGTCATATGACGTAACAAGAGGGAGTCGGTCTCCTCAGCTCTGCTCCAACTCCGTGCGCAGTAGTAGGTGGTAGTGAGTCTGAGCGGTCTTGGTCTAATGAGTTGGTCTGTTTTCAGTAGTTCTACATAGCATTTATTTATCATCATCATGGTAAATTATTGTGTTTGTGCTGGCTGCACAAACTCCAACCTGTCAGGACGTCGGCTCCACCGTTTTCGAGGAGAGAAACTCAGTGCGACCATAAATGACAGCAAAACACAGTAGATGCTCACACTGAGGGCTCTAGTTTCCCGGCGCAGCGCGGGGTGGCGCAGTGAGGCGAACCCCGCGCAGAGCTAGTTTCGACCAGCGAAGCGGCAGAGGCGGACAGTGTCCAAGTTTCGCAGGCGGAGGTTCGCCGAGATGGGAGTGGCGGCGCAGCGGGGGGAGGTGCCGACAGATTCGGCTTGGCGCAGTTACAGTTTCGTGCCAAAAGGCTTCGCCGAGGTGCGCCAAAAGCTCGCCATCTGAAACCACGTCTACTTTCAGCGCAAGGCGGAGCGGAGCTGGCGCAGTGGAAGTTTGGCTGCCTGGCGCACATCACCAAAACCTCACAATCAGCATAAACGGTGCCAATCTCCTTTGATCTGACATCAGCTGTGACGGGACAGTTGATATGGAGATATATGTATGTGCTGATTGTGATCGTAGCATTGAATAGTGTTTTTTTCAGTATTTATTGCATCGTTCATGTGCCTGACATTCCAGAAGCCTGCCTGTGAGGTTTTGGTGACGTGTGCGCACTGCTCGCCGGTCTCCGCTCCGCGCCTGTCTCCTGAGCTCCGCTCCGCCCGCGACAATAGACCTCCATGTCAGCTGTGTAAACTTTCATTACGCCTTCGCGCATTTTAAAGGCGAGGACAGGGGCTCATTTGATTGGTTACATGTGAATCGGCTGTGTCAAACCCACTCCATGCCTTCTCTCCTCCCTTGCGCCGGTAGGAGGGACGGTGGAGTACTTGCGCCACCGAGCACGGCGTGCCAAACTTGGAAAATCCGCCTGGCTACACCCAGTTGGCGAAGCGCATCTGCGCTACGCCCCCGCCTCGCCTGGTCTGCGAAACTAGAGCCCTGAGCCTAAATGAAACAAGTTCACATAAATTAGGTAAATAACATAAATAAACAGGCCCTATTGCGTTTTGCTGTCATTTATGATTGAGCTGAGTTTCCCTCCTCTCCTCCGTTTGACCGCGGGCAGAGCTGAGCGTGTCTCCACGGAGCGAAGCAGAGCAGAGACAGTGAACCGGGTTGGGCTGACAACAACTACACTCGTTACTTTACTGTAAAGGGCTGCTCACACAGGGCAGTCGCATTACCTAAAGCGATCGCCCCGGGAATGCACGTCATCACGTTGAAATACGACAACAGGCAGGCGTTTTTGTTTCTCTTAATCAGACATGGGATGTTTATTTACCTTGACAGTTTCGGAGGTAACTTACTCCTTCTTCAGAAAGCGTCCGACTGACAGCCGGAGCGGCACCTGTCAGATCCGGCAGACCGGGTGCCGCGGACCGGGGACCGGGGGAGCACGGTGCCGGAGCGGCATGTCAGCTGGCTGCTCCTCCGGCCGGCCCACCTGATGCCAGCCGGCACCGCGCCCACCGGGTCAGGTCTGCCGGATCTGACAGGTGCGCGGCGCACAGAGACTGCCATATATACCTTTCATCATAAATCAACTTTTGTTTATACGCGGTTACAGCAGCACGACAGCGACGGACGACAAGGTGGGGGCTTTAAAATCAGTACAATTTATCAGGAAGCTGTTTATCTCTCTCTCCTGCGGTACCGGTAAAGCACTATACGACGCAGTGTGGAGTTCTATGATGCAGTGTGAAATACGACTGATAGAAGGTCATTAGATTCCGTTATGTATCAATACTCCTGCTGGTATTAGACGATCATTATTAGTTATAGCCTGATACGTGATAGCAAACTTTACAATGTTGTGATGTGAACACAGTGTTAGATAACGCCTGCTAACGTTCATTGATAAATGCGTATATATCTACAAGCTAACCCTGGTCACTGACCAACACACCTGCCCAGTCCTCCGCTGGTTCTCCTCGCAGCACAGCTGAATCTCTCTCTGACTGTTATTTCTTCTGACTCTGGTCTGTTCCTGGTCTCTTTGACGCCTAACAGGCTCGTAATTATAAGGCTGTGGTCCGTCATATTGATATGAATACACATTCACAGCCTCTTCAGTGTCACAACTAGCATTAAGATCCATTATATTCCTATTGTTCAAATTGACCTCACCCCTCTTCCTACGTCACTTCCGGTTTAGCTTTTTCAGATGCGGAAGTAAAATTCTCTCACAAAAACAACTCCAGAGGTCACTGTAGAATATATATATGCATATTTCAATGAAAATTCAGTTCCCACATCATTTTCCTACACATTGATTCACTGGGGTCTCCAACCTGCAATATGCTCTTTAAACAAACAAACAAAAAAATGTTCAGAAACCAGTTAAGAGAAAACTGACTGTCTTGCTGAAATGTGTGCTGCAGTCATGGAGGGAGGTCCGAAGGCACTCTGGAGTGTGAATGTATAAAATCCTTTATTCGAACTGGGAGACCCAACGCGTTTCGATGATTACATCTTCATCAAGGTTTCTCTGCCTCGGGACCTCCCTCCATGACTGCAGCACCCATTTCAGCAAGACAGTCAGTTTTCTCTTAACTGGTTTCTGGACATTTTTCCCTTGAAGAGCACCTGAGTTCATTTGTTCTAAACATTTCAAACACCGAGCCCCTGAAGCATTCACCCCCACCCCTTCTTTTCTGTACTTAAAGAAAAAAATGTATTTTATTATTGTATTGGTTAAAACACTAGGCTGGCATCATCAGATTAATTTACAAGTAAAACACAAGCAATTCAAAAAGTGAGGGCTCATTGGAGAATTTTAGAGTGCTTTGAAATAATACGCTATGACCTTCCCTCTCACCAAAATATAGTTTCCCTTGACCCTTGCTAAGGTATTGGGAAAGAAAAGACTGACCCACCCTCACCAAATGTTAACACTATTTAAAAGTAATTCTAAAGTAAAGGCCTAAAAGTAATGAAAGACAAATGAGTGCGATGAGGGGTAGGTGCTTGACTTGCTCTAAAAGTGATTATGAGCCGTAATGTGGGAAAAGAGAGAAGAAAAGAAAAAAATTAGATTTGTTCATTAAATTTTTTTTTTTATGAGCATTCCCTTGACTCAAATTAAAAACAGTGTAGCCTCCCTTGGACTAAAATGAAAAAAGTGTGACCCTGTGTGCACTGCACAGATGCGTTACGGATCAGGCATGAACTCATGGCGTTTGTACCAGAGTGGAAATCGAGCAGGTGGAGTGGAGATTATGCGATGGTTTTTTTTTTTTTTAATCTACTTATAGCTTCATCCCAAATCCTCCCACGTCACTCATAAGCACATAAGCACTCTTCTGTATGCAGTAATCAGCTAGTATTCTCTCTTCAGAAGCTTGAGAGCAGTGTTTTGTTGAAGTGGTAGACAGGGATGGAATGGTACAGAAACATGGCCCTGGACTTTGACCTAGAGGGGCCCACTGCACAGGCATGCCGTTAAGATTCTCTACAGTCCCCAACCTAACCACTGTCACACACAGCATGGAAACACCAGCCCCTAACATCACTATACTTTTGCATCACAAAAAATGCACAAGCTTACTGATCAATATTAGGCCCAGTGAGGCCAATTTTTTTTTAGCATAAAGCTGAAGATGTAGATGGACACAGTTTTCCCCACAGACCAGTACCCCCTAATCATATGCCTTCAAACTTTAAGAGAGCAGCCCCATCTGAAATCCAAAAATAAAGAAATGGCCAACCACCTCCACCAGCAACAACAGTAATCATGAATGAAGACATATTTTCTGGGTCACTAATAGGGTTGGGAACCGGAACCGGTTCTTTTTCAGAACCGGTTCCGAAATTGAAGAAATGGAGCCGGATCCATCATTTTTGCAAAACCGGTTCCCGTAACAATTCCTGGAATTTCTAATCTGCATTCTTTTTGCTCAGTTGTGTGCACTAAAGCGACTGTGGTGACGTCAAGTCACCTACAAGACTGAGCAGGCTTGGGGTGGATACGCCCCCACTGCACTGCTATGAAGAATGACGGACCGTCATTATCAAGCGAGGCAGGAGGAGGAGTGCAGCCCCGCAGCATAACCAAACAATGTCTAAGCCAGAAAAACGCAAACGCTCCAAAGTGTGGTTGTACTTTAAGAGAGCTGAAAATGAGCACAACTTAACTTACTTAGGGCCCTATAATTTCCGCGAACACGGAATCGCGGAATTAGAAAAACAACTGCACTGGCACCGTACGAGTCCAAAAGGCAAAGAAACTTTCCAGGCTACAGCAGCGCACTGACATAGATTGTCTAACAAAGTGAAGAGTTGCCACTCCGCTCTATTTTCACTGGCTAACAGCAGCACACTGACAGTTTAGCTTGTCTATTCAGAGAAGAGGTATCACTTCGGCTTATTTTTCATATTCAATCTGTGTTATCACAGGCATACTCCTGCCCATTCATTGGTAGTTGAATTGTTAGGTCTGTTTGATATGTAATTTACATTTTTAAAACAAATAATAATTTAACATATTGTTAAATTATTGGAGTCAAGCTTACTGGTAAACATCTACTCCTTCAAGATAATTTATTATGTTCTACAACTCATAAACATACACAAAAAGTACATTACACTAACACTACCACCCTCTCTGTACTTAGTTACAACTTACTCAACTGCTGTTAAATTGGCTCTAAATGAATCGTTCATTAATATAATGTTACATTTTTCTATAGAAAGTTCCGATAAGAGTAAGACCAGCAGCAACAGTCAAGTCAATCCGTTCAAGCTGGCAGCAGCTTGTTGTTTATTACTTGTTTATTTTAAGTATAATGGTGTCATAAAAAAAAAAATACAGAAATGTATATATTTGGAACCGTTATTGGAACCGGCAGGAACCAGAATCGTTAAGAGGGAATCGTTAAGGAATCAGAATCGTTAAAATCCAAACGGGTCCCAACCCTAATCACTAATAACTGATTTTGCAATTAAAAAAAACTTGCTGCATTTTTTTTCTAGTTTTTCATTAGAATGTATACAAGTTTTGGTAGATAAAACCTATGGCTTACAGGACAAAAAATATACATAGCTATGTAATGTTATATGTAATACTGGTTAAAATGTCATGTTTCTGCCAAAGGATTTTGAGTATACAAAATCTTCAGTAATCATTATCTTCTGTTTCTTGCTGGCTAGCAGTAGCAGTAGCTAAATTAACTGTCTCATCGATTGAAATGTCTCACACATACTTTGACCACAATAACCTTTTGACAGCTTGTGTCAGGGGGGCAGAGCTGCTGGGCTGAGGTGGGTCAACTCTGTAAACTGGGCTGGTGCTGTGTAGGCCAATTCTCCTCCATCTCTTCTGTAGGCCTAGCTGTGGCATTAAAGGTAGTGCGCTGGCTGGACAGTACTCTTAAGGCCTGTATGAGCTTGTGGCCCACGGGGGTTTCCTGAAAATGAGACACCTGAAAATGAGACAGCTTTTTAGCTTTGGCCAGAATATAAGAAGTCATAGTAACTCATACATGAAGAAATGAGTGCATGAATCACTCTCTCTTAATCGGCATATAAAAGGAAAGAATTTTTTTGTTTGTTTGTTTGTTTGTATTTTTAATTTTTGAAATAGTGGAATTATTTCTTATCTTATTTCTTATCTGCATGATTGCACATATTTTTTAAATTCACCCTTCAACAATGGAGTTTGAGTTGAAGATTTTTATGCTGAGGATTTTACATCAGTGGAAAGGGGGCTAAGAGATTAGCAAATAGTTTGGATGCTATCAAGGTGGGCCAAATATCACTACTGCTGACTTGTCATTGCTCAAAATTGTGTGGCATCTAAGATCCAAACCAGTGGAACTGTGCTTTAAAGGAAGATTCAAGTATCATCAGCATAACAACAGCAAGACAAATTGGCCTTGTTTAGACTGATTTTAGAGTGTCTGGACTGCAAAAAAAAAAAAAAAAAAAAAAAAAAAAAAACAGATGAAATGTGGTTTTAGCAAATCAGATCAAAGTTGAATGTGGTTTAAAATATTATTCCAACGAGATTTCTTTCTTTCTTTCTTTCTTTCTTTCTTTTTAAATATTATTGGCATTTTAACAGAAAACAATTACACAACAAAACGAATCCCCATCCAACCCACAACCAACCCGTACTGACATCCTCTTGTAGTTAATAAAAAAAGAAAAAGTTTACTAATTTAGTACAGTACATGAAGTACACCATGAGTCAAGGAGACCTACTCCTATGATTATCCTTTTACAGGCAGGGAAGACTATACTAGTCCAGAGGTGTAACCTATATTCTAGGTTTGGTCATCCCAGTCAGTTGTATCCTTTAAGTTATCAACTATCAACAATCAATTAAATAATTTTTTTTAAAAAAGGTCTCCATACTGGAGAGAGCCGGCCAGGGTTTCAGGGACAGCACTGACAAGTAACAGAGACAATGGGCACCCCTGTCTAGTTCCTCTTAAAAGAGGAAACTAGACAGAGTAGTTATCATTAGTACAGACAGAAGCTTTGGGGGATAAATATTATAATTTAACCAGTGAAACAAAATTAGCATCAAATCCCAGTCTACCCAATCAAATGTATTCTCTGTATCTACAGATATCACAAGTTCAGGTGTGGTTGTCTCAGACTTTGAATAAATAAGTGTTTCATTCAGGCGTGGCGCAGTTGATACCATCATTATCGTGGGTAAAATATTGTGATAGTTTGATAACAAATTCAGTGATTCCCATCCATACTTGCTGATCTCAGTGGAACTGTGTAATGTGGGTATTGTGCTGCTCTAGTATTGCCATGTGCTGGCATAGGTGTGGGGAAATCCTGAATGCAGTAGAGCTGTATATGTAACTGATGTAACATAATTATGTTTCTGTGTCTCCAGTACTACTACTCAGTGCGGATCTTCCCCGGCCAGGAGCCCAGCAGTGTTTGGGTGGGCTGGGTAACCTCTGACTTCCACCAGTACGACCCAACATTTGAGCTGCACAAAGTCCGAACTGTAACCGTTACCCTGGGAGATGAAAAGGGCAAAGTTCACGAAAGGTCTGTGAAATCCAACCCAAACCATAGCCCTGGGAACACCAATACCACTTGGTATATTAGTGTTTTCAAAGAGATTTCTTATGGAAATTATTGTCTGTAAAGCATCCACTGAACTGTAAAAAAACTACACCAGGGCATTAGCATACCTTCAGCTAGAATGAAGGTATGTAAATATGTAATTTTTGGTTAGAATGAAATCCTGCATACGCTTGTCCTTCCATCTTGCTAAGATTGACCAGGCACATGGAACACAGGCCCTAGTGCCTCTTCATCCAAAATCCATTGTTTTGTTAACCCTATGCATAAACAAGAGGGCATATTTTGTAAATAATAATAATAATTATTGTTATTATTATTAATTAATTAATTAATTAATTAAAAATATTTTTACAATTACACAATAGTTTTATTTCAGTTTCAGATGTTATTTTTTTTTATTTTCACTTCAGTTTGCAAACATGTTTTTTCATGGCTAATTAGGGGTCCACATGCACAGCCTGTGGAAACCTGTTGCTTGGATGCTTCCTCTAGTTCATCATCCTCTTCATAATCATCTTCTGCCTTTAGAGTGTATGAGGCCTCATGTATAAAACTTTGCACACTGTCGATATCAAAAAAGTGGCTCCTAATGATTTATAAGTTAAGATTTACGAGGTGCATGCATAAAATAATCAACAAAAGTGTATTAAACCGCAAGATTTGTTTAAAAACTGAATTGACATCTCCTATCATCACTACCTATTGATAAAGCCCCGTCTTAAGAACATATTAGGTTTGTGTAATTCATAGTGTAATTGCAAGAATATTCTCAGGTATGAACAGTTACCTATATAAAGCACATTACCTGCTAAATGGTTTGATTGTGTCTCCACCAGTATAAAGCGTAGTAACTGCTACATGGTGTGGGCTGGGGAAAGCAGCAGTCCCAGTCAGGGGAGAAACAATAATGGCTTGGAGATTGGCTGTCTGGTTGACACGGCAAATGGATTGCTAACCTTCACCGCAAACGGCAAGGAGCTCAGCACATACTACCAGGTACTAACGCCATATTGTACTTCCATTATTTGATTGTTAGGGTTATATGTATTGTATGCTAAGCAATTGCATTATATAAAGGATATATTTACTTGCATTCCCTCTCAGTGACAGAATTGGAAATGGGCTCTATGCACGCCAGGCACCTGCGTATTTCAGGTCAAATCTCAGCTGGCATATCAACTTCTGCTGCTGCACGCTGTCTATAGCAAGCTGGTTTGATGACTATCATGGCCTGTATAAGTTGTATCTCAGTCATAATATGATATTGATTTTTTTTTTGTTTTTTTTTTTTTTTGGAATCGCCTTTTTTGTTTATCATGAGCTCAAAGCTATGAAATGGTTTTAAACTTAAAAAGGTTTAACTCCGTGCTCAGCTTCCATACATTTCCCAAAGACGCAAAGACGGAGAACTGCAGAAAAAGTGGGCAATTAATATTTGCAGAGACAATTTTACCATCTCAAATCACATGTGTATGTGGCCAACATTTGGCCGATAGTGGAAGGACTATCAAAGACAGAATTTCATTGTATGGTGTAACTGTTTGTTTTACTATGCATACGACAATAAAACTCTCTCTCTTACTCTCACTCTCTGACTCATTTTCCTACTCTATGTGCAGATAAACATATCATTTTGGAGAGAGAGAGAGAGATTGTGATTGCCATATGCACAGCAAAATAGGCGATTACACTGTACAGTGAAATTCTTACTTTGCTGGTCCTCCTTCCTCGCTAAAAATAAAATGTCATTTAGAATGCAGCAGGCAAAACAACAACAAAAGGGGACATTCTTGTGCACTCCAGCCTCATTTTAATGTGCCGTCATTTACTTAACAGGCATTTCACATCTTAGCCTAAACGTGATCGGGACAGATCATTTAATTATTCCAGCGGCTATGAGAGGGTTCTCCGCTTAGGTGGATAAATCGACATGTAATAATTCTGTGGTATTGCTGTAATAACTGCAACACACATGTTTACAGATTCGCCTGTAATAATTCTATAGTGACCTATAGTAAGTCTATTGCGTCTTGCGCTGGGCTACGTTATTTAAGAAAGGCTGCTGCCTCTGAATTTTATATGGAGGAAAAAAACTGCATTTTGTCAGTACATATGTTAGAGACCCCCAAAATTTCTTCTATGCAGACCCATGTTCAAGGGCGGGCTTTAGATGGCTGTGCCCGCCCTGAACGAAAAGCGATGAAGAGCTTTTTTTTTCGACACAAAATGTTGTACTACTGTCTCTTTAATCTTATTGACTTACCTTATATTACTTTAACCAATCGAACTCCTCTTGCCTAAAACCTGACCAATCCCAACCAAGGAACGCGCCGTTCATGTTCATGTGCCGCACGAGGGAGGGGACTGAGTGAGGGAGAGACACACAGGGCTCTAGTTTCGCAGACCTGGTGAGGCGGGGGCGCAGCACAGCTGTGCTTCGCCAACTGGGTGTGGCCAGGTGGATTTTGCAAGTTTGGCACACCGTGCGCGGTGGCGCAAGTACTCTGCCATCCCTCCTACCGGCGGAAGGGAGAAGAGAAGGCGTGGAGTGGGTTTGACACAGCCGATTCACTTTAAACCAATCAAATGAGCCCCTGTCCTCGCCATTAAAATGCGATGTGCGAAGGCGTAATGAACATTTACACAATTGACATGGAGGTCTACTGCCTCAGGCGGAGCGCAGCCGGTGTAGTGGACGTTTGGCTCACACGCAGGTTTCCAGAATGTCAGGCACATTAACGATGCAATAAATACTGACAAAAACCACTATTCAATGCTACTATCTCAATCAGCACATAAATTTATCTCCATATCGACTGTCCCGTCACATCTGATGTCAGATCAAAGGAGATTGGCACCGTTTGTTCTGATTGTGAGGTTTTGGTGACGTGTGCACACTGCACGCCGGTCAGCCAAACTTCCACTACACCGGCTGTGCTCCGCCTTGCGCTGAAAGTAGACCTGGTTTCAGATGGCGAGCTTTGGGCGCACCTCGGCGAAGCCTTTTGGCACGAAACTGTCACTGCGCCAAGCTGAATCTGTCAACCCCTCCCCCTGCTGCAACGCCACTCCCATCTCAGCGCACCTCGGTCTGCCTCTGTGCACGCCTCGGGTTGCGCTTGTCCAGACCAGCTCTGTGCGGGGTTTGCCTTACTGCGCCACCCTGTGCTGTGCCGGGAAACTAAAGCCCTTAACGTTAGTCTGTTAAAAAAAAACTTGAATTAATTACAAATATGAATGCCAAACAATTTTTAAATTATTTTAGCAAGAACAATGCCAGCCGCTTAGCTGTGAGTGAGCCCTAAAGAGGCAGGGAATAAACATTTGAAGTCGGTTGGCTATAACGCAAGATTATGGTGACGGTCTGGACTTCCTTTAGTTTTCTGTCTGCTAGTTAGCTAGTAGCAGAGCTGCCAACTCTCACGCATTGGCCGTGAGACTCATGCATTTGATTGGCTTCACACGCTCTCACGCCACACCTCCGATTTCTCACGCTGAAGTGCTCATCAAGAGCCTTTTTTTCTTTTGACTAAAAACGGTTCTGTTTATCTGTGATCTATCTGTTGAGCCTGAGAAAAGCCACTTGTGATCGATAAGTTATGCCTACAGAGCAGAGGCGGCGGCGGCTGGGCCACTTTTACAAGAGGCCCAGCCAATCAGAAGAATCTTTTCGATTTATCAGGGACTTCCACCAAACCACCTCACCCCACTGGCATATTATCCAATGAAATTAATGAGTTAGAGGCTACTCACATTACCAAGTTTGTACTGTGCCCAAGCACGTTTGCCCCTAAAATCCTGATTATTTGACCAGTGTGATGCACCGTTTCATACTTGAATACAGTAGCTACACTTCCCCTGCTCTGGCACGGTGGGAGGCGGTGTGCTCCAGCACGGTACGGGCGTTCATGCACGAGCACATGCACGCACGCAGCGCGAATGTGGATACAACGTAAATCATGCAACTTTCCTCCTGCCTCTGCAAAACCGTTTAATGTGCGCAGCTGTCCGTTGTGCTGCTGCAACCGCTTATAAACAAACGTCGGTTTATAATGAAAGTAGTCTACGGCAGTCTGTGTGCGCGGCGCACCTGTGACATGAGCTCCCCTGGTGGTGACATGAGCTCCCCTGGTGGTGACATGAGCTCCCCTGGTGGTGACATGAGCTCCCCTGGTGGTGACATGAGCTCCCCTGGTGGTGACATGAGCTCCCCTGGTGGTGACATGAGCTCCCCTGGCTGGAAACATTGTGAAATTTTGGGGGAGCGGTGCCTGCTTGGTGCCGGCCAGCACCACACGGTGTGTGTGGCCATCCGGTCATGTCTGCCAGATCTGGTTGATTATTATTATTATCAGTTGATTATTGATTGTGCAATGCCGCAATTTGCAGTTAATCACACTGCGCGCATTAAACAATTTTGCAAAAGCAGTAGGACGGCGTGATTTACGTCATATCCACGTTCGCGTGCTGTGTGCGTGACCGTGCATGTGCTTGTGCATGAGCGCCCATACCATACTGGAGCACACCTCCTCCAAACAGTAGCGGTTTTAGGCATGGGCGAACCGGGCAGCCGCCCAGGGTGGCATTTTTTCATGTCACGTGGGGGGCGGCACGAGCGCCAAAAAAAAAAAAAAAAAAAAAAAATCATCAGCGCTGCAAAGTAGCCAGTGGTGGTTCTGCCTATGTTGCCGCCCTGGGCGAAATTACTGGCTTGCACCCTTTCATGTTACTACTCCAACCCCCCCGCCCCCGCGGCACCATCAGGCGGCGTATGAACGGCGTATGAACAAAAGTTGATTTATAATGAAAGGTATATGGCAGTCTGTGTGCGCCGCTCACCTGTCAGATCCGGCAGACCTGACAGGGTGGGCGCGGCACCGGTCGGCATTTAAGGGCATGAATAGGTAGGGAATTTATTTTATTTTTTATTTTATTTAGCATTTTAAGATTAACACGGAAGGGCGCAAGGCAGTAATTTCGCCCAGGGCGGCAACATGGGCAGAACCGCCACTGCCTCCAACCGTGCCAGAGAAATTTTAAGTTGATTTAATTAAACGGTAAAACGTTACTTTGGTGGTCCGTGGATTCATTTTTATCATGTGGATTGAAGTTTGCGTAGCCCATATAAATGCTCGGGAAATCTGTTGTTCAAATGAAATTAACCTGATCCATCGGGGCATTTTATGTAAATGCAGCTGTCCCTCGCTATAACGCAGTTCACCTTTCGCGGCCTCGCAGTTTCTCGGATTTTTTTAGTGCAATTTTGCATGCTTTTTTTTTTTTTTTTTTTTTAAACAGCACATTGTTTTCTGCACCCTGATTGGCTATGGGAGAGCCTGCGCATTGTGTTCTGCGTCCTGATTGGCTAAGGGACTGTAGACCATTGTCAGTCAATCTCCTCCGTGCCGTGTCTCCTGTACAGTACAGAATGCGTTCATTCTATAATACTGGACTTATTTTTCTACGAAGGTTTGAATTTTTTAGAGTGTTTAAACAAGAGAGAAAAGTGAGAACATGTTAATGCCTGTCTGAGAAAAGTGTATAAAGTGTGTAGTGAGGGGTTTTACGGCCTTAAAACATCTATAATAATTATAAAAAATAAAACTGACTACTTCGCGGATTTTGCCTATTGCGGGTTATTTTTAAAACGTAACTCCCGTGATAAACAAGGGACCACTGTACTCTACATTAAGATATTAATGGTATCACCCGTGTACAACGAATTTTCTCTTCATAATAATCCTATGTCTGTTCTGTTGTAGGATATTAATGCAATGACCAGCAGTTATACAGCATTAGTAAGAGGTGTAGGCTATTAATTCAGGTATAGGACTGTGTGCAGTAAGGTGAAGAGGTTAACTCCCCCTCCCCCTCTCTCCATCTCTCATGTGTGGTTGATCAATTTGGTCGTTTCATTCAAACGGTCGAATACACAGGATAGAGATAACTGTGTGCAAGTTTAGAAATGGATATTTTTTTATTGTATTGTTCATTATTCTTTATTTTTCAAATGCTGCAAATCCCATGTTGTTGAGAGATACAGGTGAATCTATTGATTGGTGTAAAATGTATAATCAAAATGTATTCATACTGTGGGCATTTTGCTCTCAATATAGTTTTTTTGCTAGTATTCTCTCTGTTTCAGCAGAAATACATGAGATCTAATGGTAAGTAGTCAGAGGCGGTTCTGCCCATGTTGCTGCCCTGGGCGAAATTACTGCCTTGCGCCCTTCCGTGTTACTACCCCCCGCACTACAGGGAGATTTCGTTTTTTCAGGGCATTTTCAATGGAAAAAATATCGTCTTATATTCAGATGAATACGGTAATAGAAAACTGCTTTGCAGCGAGGATGATTTTTTTTTTTTTTTTTTTGCGCTCGTGCCGCCCCCCACGTGACATGAAAAAATGCCCGGCTGCCCGGTTCGCCCGTGCCTAAAACCGCTACTGTAAGTAGTCCTTGTCAGCCAGCCAACTTGGGCTTATGTTTTCCTGACATCGTGATTTCCCAAAACTGAATAAATACCAGACATAGCAACACAAAACTGCTTTGTTAGCTTAATCATGTTGTAACTAGAATATCCGCTGGAAAAAAAAAAAAAAATTCATGGACTGATAGTTACACTTCGGCCGACTTCTCAGTCATTTTTACAGGGATGCAAACAGCGCGCCGAAAAGCGCAACTCGCTTTTTGGGTGACTTGGGTGAATCGTGCAGATCCGATGAGTTTTTTTTAAGAGGGGGTGGGGGGGGGGGTCAACTTATCGATCACAGAATTGCGGATGGAATCGCGGAATTAGCCAAATAAAACAATCTATTTTTAACACGGAATTTGACATAATAACAACTGCACCGGCACAGCACTAGCCAAAAAGCAAAGAAACTTTCCAGCTACAGCAGCGCACTGACATAGATTGTCACAAAGTGACAAAGTGAAGACTTGCTACTCTGCGCTATTTTCACTGGCTAACAGCTGCACACTGGCTTAGCTTGTCTATTCAGAGAAGAGGTATCACTTCGGCTTATTTTTCATATTCAATCTGTGTTATCACATGCATACTACTGCTCATTCATTGGTAGTTGAATTGTTAGGTCTGTTTGATAAGTAATTTACATTTTTAAAATAAATAATAATTTAACATATTGTTAAAAAATTAAATTAAAAAAATTAAAAAATGTCTGGAGTCACGCTTACTGGTAAACATCCACTCCTCCAAGATAATTTATAAATTGGCTGAGATGTGATAAGGCAAAACACATGAGGGCCACATCATAACCACATTGGTTTGGCCATACCTTCAAAAATGGAGGGGATTTCTCCTCTGGGACAGTTCTGTAATTGAAGCACTTGGCCCAGATAATAGATTTTACTTTTGGGCCACACCTGATTTGTAACTGGCAAATGTGTTATGGCAGAACACATGCAGGCCACATCCTAACCACTTCAGTTTGGCCATACACTCTGACACCTGCCCAGGTGGCAGAGAGGAGTCTTTTGCAGCACGTGACCAGGACCTTATTTGCCTAATTTTTCCCCTGGCTCCTCTCATCTTTCAACTGGCTCGGTAAGTGAATTTTAAACCTTTTAAATTTTGTTGAACTAATGATAATAAATGGCGATTTTATTCTCACTAAGTTATGGTTCCACAAAACCTTTGGTCTTTGGAGGAGAAAACTATAAGATGATTAGCTAAACAGAAGTGTGTTCTTTAAGACGTGTGAAGGCGGTGACTAGACACAGGCTTATGGCTGCGTTAGCATCCTCGCTAAGCCTGCTGCTTTTAGGATGAAAATGTTTGATTCAACTTTAATGATCTCTAATGTCTGATTTTGCTAAAAGCGGTCGCTAACTTTAAGCGCTACTAACATTGGCTGCTAACACAGCACTTGTGTCTATATGAAGCGATATGAAGCACGGTATATAAATTATATTAGCAGCTAACGCAGCTCCCGTGTGGTATATAAATTATATTAGCTGCTAACATTGGGTGCTAACGCAGCTGAGGCGTGTCAGTGGTGATTAGCTGCTAACGTTAGCAAGTAGTAACGAAGCCAGAGATCTATGCGCGGCGCCTTTGCCCGTCCACCAACATGAATATATGGTCGAGTGGCCATCTTTCACAGTTTCTATGTGCTTCTCTTAGTGCAAACATTTCACTCGCCTTTGCCCTCAAAAGTGTGTGCGCGGACCGGGAGACTGGTTTGGCGAGTAACCTAGCTTATGTGCGGTCTTTCAAAAACTACAAATCCCACAATCCCCTGGCCACTACGAACCAATGACAGTACTTTTCTGTAGTGATGCAACCAGTGTCACGTGAGAGGTGACACTCCTTTGCATGTCTTCTCCCTCTCTATGCATCTGAAAAGTGACTGACTGATTCAACTGAAAGTCATACATACAGTTTATGAAATATAAAAACTTTTTGAAAATTTGCAGTGCATTACATTATATCATAAGCTACTGTTGCGGCGATCGGCCTGGAGGTGTGGCAGCGGCAACGCTGCTCTGTGTTGTGTGACGGCGGGTGCGCGCACTACTCTGTGTGTGTGACAGTGGGCGCGCATGCTGCTCTCGCTCCAAGGTGCGCCTCAGCAGGTGAGCAAAATCAATCTGATTGGCAGCGCACGCCACAAGCATTGAACAATAAGACTTACCATTCATTCGGCTGTAGACGATGGAGCTGAGGAGAGCAGGAGCAGTCACCGAAAAAACACTTAAAAAAAATCAAAACGCATGGGGAAAAGGACTAAACCAAAAGGGCTACCGGTAAGCTCGAGTTTAAATGGACTGATGCGATCTCCGACTGCCTATGTATTTGCGCCAATTAATTGTACTGCTACTGTTTGTTTGTGCATGAGGGTCGAATTTAAAATTAGTAGTTGTAATCGGCTAAAAATATTTACTGAAATAATTAATATGTGCTTATGCCGGTTATGTGGGTAATAACACTACTCTTTCTAATGTTCTTCATTCTGAAGGTGCTGTTAGAAGAAACCCAATGACTTCTTCAGTCTCAGACATGGCTTCATCTGGCTGGTGACAGAGATGGTGGGAGAAAAGAGAGAAAAAACTGCTAATGAAAAGAAAAGAGCTGGAGCTGACACTTAAGCTAAATTTAAACTGTTCATTTATAGTTACATACTGTTCATATTTTTTTATACTGTTCATTTTTGTTTGCACTACATTTTGTGAAATAAAACTTTGAAGCAAAACTTGTGTGTTTCATTTTCATACATATCATGGATGGTTAAAGTGATCCATATACAGGGCAACTTAATCACTGCTCATATTGCACTAAAATTATTATTGTTATTTGGTGCCAGCTAGATTTGACCAGTCATTCACTTCAAGTAATGTCACTGTCAAACATAAGAGGGCCACATAAAGGCCATATTTAGTTTACTCCTGGTAGAAGTCTGGTTTTGTTATGGTTCAGTTAAAGCTAATACACCCTAGGGCCAGATGTGGCCCATCATTCACTTCCGAAAGTGAGCCAGGTAAAAGGTTTGGTGTAAATAAGGTTAGCTTCTGGGTAAAATCTGGCTTTTGGTCTGTGAGCCACATGTGGGCCACATAAGAGCCATTAGGCTTTACCAGAACTCAGCCATACAGGCGTGCCGTATGAGGCCCAGCTGTGAGCCATATGATCTTTTGGTGTTGGTACAGCTGTGGCAGAGGTCTGGCTATGTTATGGTTCAAACACAGCTTTCATATACCTGGGCCAGATATGGGCCATCATTCACTTCCGTAACTGGGCCACATCTTTGCTGTTCATTTGGGCCACATCCAAGCCAAAGGAAATTTGCTATTGGGGTACTGAGTGTTTGAGCAACACATCTCTGTGCTACAAAAGATCCGTGGTAAAAGTACCAGTGTTCACAGATGTGTTGATTTATTAAATGTTAATTTCAGTGTACAGATAGAAACAAATTGACAAATTAATTAAATCAATGGCCTAGGAAACTCATAAAGACTAAACAAATTAATAACGATTAATAGGAAAAGGTTCTGACTGCATTTCATTCTCTTTATTATAGAAATTAAAGCTCCATAAAATTCATGGAGGAACTTGTTTAGCTCTTCTTTCCTTACAGTTGAGAAATCCGCTGTTTGCCTGGTGTTTTTCAGGTAGTCTTGTAGACATGTGACAGCCCAAGACATTGACTGGGCCATACCGGCTTCATTTCCTGACCTCTCCAGCTGATCCAGCTCTTCACTCGTCACTCTCGCGTATCTCGGCTTTTTCTGTTCTGTCTTCTCTTCCTCGTTCAGCCATTCATCCAAACTTAGGTCGCCAAATAAATCAAAATTGACAACAAAACCAGATCCAGCATGATCCAAACTTTCCAAACAATTTGAAATTAACTGACGAGTTGAGATGCGATCACAACAGCAGTTCTTTTAAAAATGACGCTGCCGGCACAACAACTGGATGTAATGATGTAGTTCGGCAGACCAATCATAGCTCTTGTTGTCAGTGGGGGGCCTGCACTGGGGGCTACGTGGGGGGGCTACGCATCGTTACAATTTCTCGGAGCTGCGCGGCAAGGCTCTGTGGCGGTCGCGCAACCCTGGTACGCACCACTTTCGCAGAAGCATAATCCGGCCTTAACAAAGTTGACAGCAGCTTTTGATGCGGGTTTCAGTGAAACGTTTTGTGTTGCTGTGGAAACCACACAGACTTGGGCAATAAGATGTAGGCGGAGTAATATTTTCAGTGATGAGGTATTTTTCAGTTGAGCATGGCTAGCTGTGCTGTCATGCTTATTTGAGCACATTCTAAACTGCACTACTCACATACATTCCACGTCTAATTGACCAATCAGATTGCTCGGTTGGATCTACATGTTGTATAATAGATATTTCATATGCATGCACTATGCAATTTGAGTTCTGCTGCTTTAATTGACTCTTGGCCATGCCAAGGACCCCATCGCACGTTACTGTCTGTCTGTCAGACAGAGAGACACACAGACAGACAGATAGAGAGATAGATAGATAGATAGATAGATAGATTTATGTCAAAAATACAGAGGTAGGTGTGGTGAGAACTCAGAAAAACAATGAGAAATTAGATATCCCTCTAAATCTGGCTGAAAAAATGGCTTAACAAATTTTCGCTGTTGTGGGCAATGCCCCCCCTGCTCTTCTCTGCTCCATTTTTTCTGTTATTGTCTCGCTTGTGTCAACATATCACCCGAGGTAGATGTGCAGTCTGAGGTGAAATGCAGAGGTAATGCATGCATAGAGCCCATTGATGATTGAGGATAATCTCAGTTGTAGGTTGGTTACTGACGTTATTTTTGCTATAGGTAGACTTCATCTTGGCTACATTGAATGTGTAACGTACATGGACCATTGGCAGAGTGGTACATTCCACGGCACATCTGCTCCACACACGGTCCGCATATGTTACGCGTTCTATGTAGCCAAGGTGTTCGTGTATAGTGTGTATATATGTATTGGTCCATAAGTATTTGGACATTGACACAATATTCATAATTTTGCCATTGTGCACCACCACAGTGGATTTGAAATGGAGTAATCAAGACATGAGTGAAGTGCAGACTTTCAGCTTTAACTTACGGGGTTGAACTGCACTTTTTAAGACTTTTGAGGAGATGCGGGCTGGAGGAAAAGCTGCTGCGGACTTTCTATCGTTCCACCATTGAAAGCGTTCTGGCACACTGCATCACGGTGTGGTATGCCAGCAGCACAGCTGGGGAGAAGAAGGCATTGCAGGGGGTCATTAGGTCAGCACAAAAAATAATTGGTTGCTCCCTGCCTTCCCTCGAGGATATTGCCAACTCCCGAGGTCTCAACAGGGCGAGGAAGATCCTGTCTGACCCTTCCCACCCTGGCCAGGGCCTCTTCAACCTCCTGCCCTCGGGTAAGAGGTACAGGACCATTGCTTGTCGGACAAACCGCCTGAGAAACTGTTTTTATCCGTGGGCAATCAGGCTGTTGAACTCAAATAAGTAACCCCTCACCATCACTCAGAACCCCAAGTGCAATAAAACACATCACTCAGAAGCCCAAGTGCAATAAAACTGAGTAGTGCAATCCTGCTGTATGTGAATGTATGTGAGTAGTGCAATCCTGCTTGAACATAGAACATTGTTAGGGGCCGGGCAGCCAGGTCCCTCTTGTATTCCTGTGTGTTCTTCTTCTTCTTCTACTTCCCATGTGCAAAAAATCGCCAAATTTTGCACAAAGGCCTAGTCCCATGCCAGATTACCTCAGCTGCAAACACAAGCCAATAGTCCTGATGGTGGCGCTATAGCAAGCCTCTAAATTTCAAAACTTTGAAAATTCATAACAAATCAACCATATGTGCTACAGCTTTGCAACTTTCATCAAAATGTAGCCCCAATACCAAAGAAACCTTTGTACACTTTACACTTAAACCTCAGTTTTTCACTTATGGAGCAAATCAGTCATTGTTAAAAACATTTTAACAACAAATTACCAACATCTCCTTGCTGTCTAGATGCAATATGTGAATTTTCAGATTTTTGTCTTGATAATCTATTTATTTATTTATTAATTTTACAGTGGTTTGAAATCTGCCTTTCCGTGCATTAGTTGGCTGCTATCATATAACTGGCTTAGGCAATTTGTGAAGCCTCACGTGAATTGACACTTGCGAATGAGCTCAGTGAGATAGAGCATTGTCCTTCATGCCAGAAATTGTGAGTTCAAGCCTAAACTGATGCAAAACGCACATTAGAATGCCACCTTTCTTTTCATCTTCCTATTCTCCACTTGTTGCTCAAAAGTGCCTAAAATTGCCGGGCCCTGACCATTGCTACGCAGCAGCTATAATTTTTTTATTTTTTCTTTCCATTCTTACTTATTTACTTATTTATTTAGTTTTTTCTAGTGTGATATAACTATGTGTGTCTTTTAATGCAACATGGTGGGAACTCCCAAAATTTCATTGTGCAATACGTGTACAATGACAATAAAGGCTATTTCTATTTCTATTTTCTAAAATATGGCATTAACCTTTTAGGAATAATAGCCAGTTTTATAAATTGTCACCCCATTTTCAGAGACTCAAAAGTAATTTGACACTTGACTAAAAAGCAGTTTCATGGCCAGGTGTGGCCTTTACCCTTGTGTTTCCATGACAAATTAAGAAAATAAAAGGTCTGGAGTTCTTTTGAAGTGTTTGAATTTACATTTGGTAGCTGTTTATCAGAACCCTCAGCATTCAATCCAAAGAGGTGTTTATGCAGGTAAATAAGGCCATCATTAGGCTAAATAAATAAAAATAAAAATAATAAAAATCTATCAGACAGATAGCAACAACTGGAAGACCAGAGAAGACATCTGAAGTGGATTACCAAAGAATTCTTTCCCTGGTGAAGAAAAGCCCATTCACAACATCTCAAAATCACTCTCGAGGAGGTAGGCGTATCAGTGTCCAAATCTACTGTCAAGAGACGTTTGCAAGAAAATAAATACAGAGGGTATACAGCAAGGTACAAACCACTGGTGTCACTCAAGAACAACAAGGCCAGATGAGAGATCTCAAAAAGCCTGCCCAATTCTGGAACAAGGGTCTTTGGACGGATGAAATGAAGATGAACTTGTACCAGAATGATGGGAAGAGAAAAGTGTGGAGAATGAAAGGAACAGTTCATGACCCAAAGCAGAGCACATCATCTGTCCATCATGGAGGAGGCAGTGTTATGGCATAGGCATGTATGGCTGCCAATGGAACTGGGTCTAGTGTTTATTGATGATGTGACTGCTGATGGAAGGAGCAGGGTAATTGTGATGTTTATAGGGCTATAATATCTGCTCAGATTCAGCCAAATGCCACAAAACTGATAGGACGGTGCTTCACAGTGCAGATGAACAATGACCCAAAACATACTGTGAAAGCAACCCAAGAGTTACTGAAATAAGCAAAGAAGTGGAATATTCCTCAATATCGAACTGAGTATGCTTTTCACCTGCTGAAGACCAAACTGAAGGCCAAAAGACCCACAAACAAGCAGCACCTGAAGGCAGCTGCAGTAAAGTCTTGGCAGAGCATCTTAAGGGAGAAAACTCAGAGTTTGGTGATGTTGTCCATGGGTTCCAGACTTCAGGCAGTCATACACTGCAAAGGATTTTGCTCCAAATATTGAATATAATCCTTTAATTGCAGTTATGTATAGTTTGTCCAGTTATTTTTGAGCCTCTGAAAATGGGGTGACAGTGTATAAAACAGACTGTAATTCCTAAACAGTTAATGTTCTTGTTCAGTCCCTTAAATTAAAGCTCAAAGTCTGCAGTTCAATCACATCTTGATTACTCCATTTCAAATCCACTGTGGTGGTGCACAAGGGCAAAACTGTGAATGTTGTGCCACTGTCCAAATAGTTATGGACCTATAAATGTCTTATATTTATATTTCAGAGTAATGCATGTGTCTGTGATGTGCCACATGCTGTTTGTATTAGTTTTTCTTCTACATCTATCACACTTTTATTTTCAGTTTTAGTGCTTGTTGATAGGGCTAAAAGCATTCTTATTTAAATAAAATGTAAATTAGCTGTGATAATTGCCTTGTGGTGAATGAATCCATACAACCTTCATGTTTTCCTTTACTTATTATGTATTTTATTTATGTGGTTCCATTTAAAACACTTTTAAAGTGCATTTTAGGCACTTGGAACCTGGTAAATACCAGGTAAAGTGTCTGAAATTATCATATTTCATCATATTTCATTACCACCCACGTTACCAGTAAGGTTTTAAACCGAGCGGGTATTTGTTTTCTACTTGCGGTTCAGAGTCCCAAATCAACTTATTTCTTAGTAACTTTAACCCAAACCCCATCTCCCACCAGGTGGAGCCCAGCACTAAGTTATTCCCTGCAGTATTTGCTCAGGCCACCAGCCCTAATGTCTTCCAGTTTGAACTGGGGCGTATAAAGGTAAGATGCACACACACACACGCACACACGCACACACATGCACACACGCACACACACACACACAGAGTTACACTAAGAGAATGGAGGTACTGAACAACTATCTAGGCTGTAGCTTCCATGCCCAGCTAGTGTTTGAAATCTTTATTTTCTAAAGTGTAAGCTAAGTTATAAGTTATAGCCAGTAGTCTTTTTTGTTGGCCCCCTACTTTGAAAAAGTACGTGGTATATGAGTGGCTGTTCCGAAGGGAAATTTTGTGTTAACGCAAGCACACAGGATGTTATTGTAAGTGCAGTATGTGTTGTTGATTTTGGCTCAAAAATTCAGGTTGGTCTCACCAGTGGTCCAGTCTATGATCGGTATCGACAAGATTTGTAACTGTACAAAATGGCAAAGGATGGGTTTTTATCATTCACATAACAACAGTGGAATGTAAACAGCAGCAACAAACACACTGGTGAATTCTCTAGGCAGGTAATATGGCCGACATCTCAGCAGTAAAAACTCAACGTCAGGTGAACATTTTCCATCCATTCTGACTGCACCTGTGCACCAAGCATCACTGATGTACACACAGAGTCCGTCCCCTCTCGTCTTACCGGAGTCTTGTGTTCTGTCAGCCCGGAACAGGCTCCGCCCGTCCAGTGCTACAGCCTCATCCGGTATGCTGTTATGAAGCCACGTCTCTGTGAGGATGTGAGCACCGCAGTTTCTGGTTTCTCTTTGCTGAGTCAGCCTGAGCCTTATCTCATCCATTTTATTGTCCTGTGACTGGACATTTGCCAGGAGGTGGCTGGGTAGTGGGACAGCCTTGGGTCCAAGCCTTCTTAGCTTAAGTCTTATCCCGGCTTGTTTCCCTCTCTTCCTGGGTCGACTGCACCGCTTGCGATGACGTCTGGTCCGAGTGTTTTGATTGTTGGATCTTGAGATGCCGAGAGCAGAGATCGTCTCAAGGTCCGCTGCACTTAATCCAATCATTGCACTTCCTCTTCTGATACTGATGAGTGTATTAATGTCATAAGTAATACACTTGTAAGTAATACGATTCTCAGTAATAAAAACAAGAGAATCGCTCCTTTTTATGCTAAAATTGAGGGAGCCACCAGCTGCTGCATGTATATGCGCCGCCGTTGCCATGGTAACAATAATTATGACAATAATAATAATTAATAATTAATATGTATGATGATACTACTACTACTAATAATAATAGTAATAATAATAATAATAATAACAATAACGGTATTGGATTGGAAATGAAAAAAGTTCATCGGTGCATGCCTACTATTTATGATCTCATGCTCGACACCACACCAATATATCATCATAAAATAGTGTAGGCTGTTAGCAGTTCTCTTACATTACAACGACAACAACACAACAGCATCTCAATGAAGTGAACAATGGGGCTTCAAAAGCAATGTTAGGAATTCAACCTATACAATATGACACACAGCCTAAAATAATATGCCAAAAAACACTGACCCTCCAGTGATGTTAATTTATTTCTTTAAATAGAAGATTGCTCAGCAGTCTTTGATGTGGGCAGATTTCACTGTAGCCTTGCCGTTGAAATCTGACAGTCCATGAACGAATTAATTTTCATTTAATAACACAGTGAAGGCATTCAGTCTTATATGCTATATTATTTTGTGATATAGTCTGAATTCTGTTTTCGGGTGAAAATTTTTCTCTCAGACTTGGTGGTTATCAGTAGAGGGGTTTTAATATCTGATCACTGAGTCAGAATAATGAAGGCTACATCACTGAGTGCACTGATATTTTCTCATCAGTAGTAAGTGGATTGATTGTGTATTAGGGTTGTGCATCTCTGGTCTGTGGCCACTATGATATGTATCTCAATACACTGCCATCAATCCGATGCATTAAAGATACACGATTACAGATACGATTTACCCTTCAGTAGCAATGCACTGTGATTTAATGATTTGATCCAACACAATGCATTTCGATGTAATTCCATGTGATATAATGATGCGAGGAAAGGTACGTTTGATTATGTATTATTATTATTTATTATTGGAAGCCCTCGTTCTCTGTAACACCGTAAGGCTGGATATCTTTACAGATAAAGAAGGCTATAGTGTCTGTTATTATCTTTGAACGAGTGGAGCTGTTAGCCAGGGAGCCATTGAAAAAGTGGCAATACTTTGCTCACCACTCTTTTGGCTATTGGCACGAGATGAGTCTGAACACAAGGCGAGGGAGGCCGGGGTGCTGGCAGGTGCCTCCACGTTCACATCATGTCACCGTCTCAAGTGTGTAATAAGGTTAGTAGTGCTGCCTGTGTACTTTACAGCAACACAGCAGATTTTGCAAATTGTATATTATTTGTCAAGTTGTCTGTCTCTCTTGTAAATTCTGTAATGTTTCCAAACATTCAATTTGTAGTTCTCTGATGTGTCTATTTGTTCCACCTCAGCCATCCTCAATGCATATGAATTGTTGTGACATGCCCCTAGCCCATCTTGGTCAGCAGCAGTCAACATCCGCTCCGTAATGTAGGAGAAATATTCCATAAAATCAATAATTGGATGGGTCATGTTTCTAAATAAAGGCATAGAACAGCTAGTCATTAAATGGATCAGATTTTATCGATGCAAAGATGCAAAAACCAGTGCATCTTGATTTCATCCCAAATTTATATCTATTCATGGCTGCTCTACTGATGCATTCGCATCGTGTCCACAGATGTCTGTGCATCGATACAAATCTTTCTTATCCATATTATGTAACAATGCACACAGGAGAAGACTGTCAGATCCCACATGCTGTAATAGGGAATTTGTAGAGCATACGCACAGCACTTTCCCTGGTAACCTGGGACTAGCATCAGTGTTTGCACAGGTGGTACACACATCCAGTGCACACACAAACATATAGGTCCACTTGTCAATTTGATCCCCAAAAGTGTTACTGCTGTGTAATTGTGTTGATAGAGAACAGCGTTTTAAATATCGATGTAGATCAAACTGATCTTGCCAGGATACATTTTAATTAGCTGATAGTTTGAGCCACAATAATGGTCTCAGTTTTTCTCTACTACAGCACCACCAGACTCACTACCACTGCCATAGGGCCATAGCCATATTTAAGAGGTCATATTTTTGTCAGAAATGGGTGGTGCCACAAAACCTTCACTGGGGAAGAACAAAGGTAACTATGGTATGGGTGAAATTCTGCTGTGTGAAAAGTAAACACATTATAGGTTTGAATATGCCCTTAAGTGTTCCACTAGATGTGTCCAACCCCACTCTGTGTCTAAATGTGATGTTGTAAATGTGCATTGTGAATGTGTCTCTTTTCTCTGGCAGAATGTGATGCCTCTGTCAGCTGGGCTGTTTAAGAGTGAAAGGAAGAACCCAGTTCCTCAGTGTCCTCCACGGCTTCATGTCCAGTTCCTCACTCCTGTATTATGGAGTCGCGTTCCCAATCACTTCCTCAAGGTAATGACTTCTCTCTGTGTTATATTGATTGATTGATTGTTTGATTGATTTTTATTAGTGTGTCATGCACACAGGTGCCCAGCCCTTATAACTGTACAATATATACACACCATTATGAGAGATATGAAGAGGACAGGCTTGGTATCATCTTGAACAATCAATAAATGTGTACTATCAATACATGTGCAAAACTTGTACAGCATCACAAGCCTTGTTCAGAAATGTATCTGAAACTCTGTTCCCTCTTTCCATCTTATAATGTCTAAATTGACTTTGCCATTTTGTGTTTTTAGGTTATTCAGTGCAATTTATGCTCTATGCATCTTTTGTATTCTGCAAAATGTTTGATTTAAAATATTGATCCAAAATATTTGAAAATACACCTGAACACAGAATGTTGAGATTCTTTTTCACTATTTTATCATCAACATTATAATTGTTGTGAATGGCTTTAAGTTGAGTGCTTGTTTCTTAACTGTAGGGTTCATTCATTCATTCAACTCTTGGGTTGTGGGTTCAAAACCTGAGCAACATTGCTCTTTGTGCACAGGAAAACCAAGGCTGACATGGAGGCATTGTTTCTTTCAACCATATAAGTGCACATTTACTAAAGACTGCTTATTGAGCTTGGACCCCATCACGTCATTTGCAGCTCACCTGGTGAATTCAAAAACTCATAAAATTAATATAACTCATGAAAGTAGCACACATCAGCAATGATTACTCGAGGAAATAAAGTAATTCGATTACAAAAAATGCTTGAGGCAATTTTTTGCCTCAAGGATTCATTTAATTATTGTTTTCGCTTATTTCGTTTAAGTAATCACTTGCGTTCCGTCCCGGGGATCATGTTCTACACGGACTGTAAACAGTGACGCACGCGACTCAGAGTCAGAAAGTTGGCGCTATGGCAGAGAGCGAAGAGACCGCCCGTAAAAGGCAGAAAATGTCAAAAGTTTGGGATCACTTCAAACTTAAATAAAAACGAGAATATCGTGCAATGCGTGTACTGCAAAATTGAACTGGCCTACCACAACAGCACTTCGTCGATGCTTCAGCATCTGAACAGAAAGCATCCATTTGTGAACAAGGCCAGCTCATCCGAAGCCAGCACAAGGTAACTGTCCGTCTTCCACTCAACATTAGCCTAACGTAAATGTTTGCTAATTTAACGTGATGCTGACTGAGAAACACCCCCCCCCCCCCCACCCACCCACCCACCCACACACACACACACACACACACACACACACACCTTAACTCAAACATCAAAATGACCCCAGTAAATTTTAAATGCAGTACATAAACACATCTACGAGGCTATTGCTTAAAGCAGATATGTAATTAGTTGGATTTAAAATGAGCAGGGCAAGATGGCAGTATGGCTTTTTGCATTATGTTAATTTTTTTTCTTTCTGTCTGTCTTTCCCAGTACATCTCAGCAGCGGATGGACAGCTTTGTCCAGACTGCAGTGCACTGCACTGTTGAAGAAGCTGCAGTGCTGACCGAGAGCATTTTAAACATGCTAATAACAGATATGCGCCCTCTCTTCATGGTGGAAGACAAAGGCTTTCAAAACATGATTTCTATGTTTAATCCTAAATATAACCTACCATCTAGAACACACTTCACTAGCTTGATGGAGAAAAAATATGACCAAATCATAGAGAAACTGAAGATTTCTCTAAAGGAGGGAGAGCGTGTTGCCCTTACAGCAGACGTTTGGACTAGTGTGGCTACAGAAACGTATTTAGGAGTGACATGTCACTTTTTAGGGGAAGATTGGGAGATGAAGTCCCTCACACTTACAACAATGCCTTTGGAAGAAAGGCACACTGCTGTAAACATTGCTGAGTGGCTTGAGGAGGCTACTACCAAATTTTAAATTCCATTTGAAAAAGTGAAGGCAGTTGTCCATGGCAATGGGCCAAATATAGTGGCAGCGGCACCCATTTTGAAAGAGAAGCATGGTTGGGCATCTGTGAGTAGTGATGGGAAAATGAAGCTTCCTGAAGCAATGAGGCTTTCCAGCCCATTGCTTTGCCCTAAGGTTCACTACTCGAAGCGTCATTCAGTGCTCACTAGCCCCATCTGCTGCTAGAGTTAAGCTATGACAGCCAAGTCATTTAAATAGATTTCAAATGTTATCACAATGACGAGTGCGATTAAGCAGTGACAGAAAATGAATGGATGGATGTTATCACAATATAGAATAGTGTTTAATCCCTGTACAATAATAATAAAGTCTATAGTGTTTTATATAACCCTGCTCTCCCTTTTTATTCCTAAACATTTTCTATCCCTTCTTTCCTATTTTGGTTTGAGCTTTTCATGGCCATCAATGTTTATTATTTATTGAACACATCTGGTGTTGTGTGTTGGAAGTGCAGTGCTTAGGTGACACAGTATGTTCGGAGGGGGGCAGGGAGGGGAGAGGGTAATCATTATATATTGTATTACAAATACACAAACCAACCATATACAAACCAAATTTCCCTCTGGGGACAAATAAAGTATTATTGATTGATTGATTGATTGATTGAAACTGTGCTACGAACGCGAACCAAAATACCACCTACTACAACCCACAAAGCGTCACGGTTTTGTCGTGCTTTTATTTTGAAAAACGACACGCAAAATGAATCAGTCACGTTATCTGTGTAATGCGAGGCCTCGTTTGTAATTCGTCACGTGGTTTTTAGCAAACCGATGCAAGCATAGACATAATATACGTAGACGCCTCATGACGCGCTGGAACGTGAGCAGCGTCACCGCCATATTGGATGGGTCTCTTCACTCTAGGCTAGCACCAGAGTCAACCAGAGTCAATGGAGAGCCAGCAAAAATGCCGGTATTTTGTGCAGCTTATGATTGCAAGAACCGGGACAGGATTTAAACCAGATCGCGTGGGATTACCTTTCAGAAGTAAGACTGAACAATAATTTTGGTTATTTTACCATTTATAATATTATATCATCGTTACTTACATGTAACGTTATTACAGCAGGAACTGGTACTCTCTCTCTCTCTCTCTCTTTGACTCTTGCTGTTTATTTTTCTTTTTCTTTTTAAAGGTTTCCCAGTGATACGTGCTTGAGGAGGCAGTGGGAAGTTGCTATAAGACGGGAGGTTTTTGTTGTGACCGAGTCGTCAAAGCTCTGTACTGAGCACTTCAAGCCTGATGATTTTGATAGGATGGGTCAGACTCAGCTCCAGCTCCAATAGGCAGCGGCAGCCTATGAGGCGTCTACGTATATTATGTCTATGGATGCAAGCCTCGAAGCGGGGCTTCGTCAGACACGCCCCCTTCATTCTCGGTACACGCCTCGAAGCTTTGCTTCAAACGTCCCATCACTATCTGTGAGATGTGCAGGGTACACGCTGAATTTGGTTGTACAGAACATAGGCGGAAATCCTGGGGGTGTCAGGGGGGATACGACCCCTCCATCCATCCATAAAGCCCCCCCCCCCCCCCCCCCCCCCAAAAAAAAAAAAAAAAATATATATATATATATATATATATATATATATATATGTATGTAAAAAACATTGTCAACACTAATAAATAATTTTCAATAATATAGTATTCAATGAGAGTACAATGCAAGCGGTGCTAATTATAAATGTAAAATAGTGTGTTTTTAAGTGTTAAAACTGTATGACCCCCCCCATGCCTCAAAGTGGTTTGGTCCGCATCCTGCTCCCGGCAGAGCGGCAGCTCGGTAACTTTCAGTCCGTCAGCCTGAGAGGCAGCAGCCTGATGAGAACTAGCAAGAAAACCTCCTCAAGTGAAAGCCAGTGAGTCATTTATCACACCTAGGGCTGGGCAATATTGACCAAAAGTCATATCCCGATATATTTTGGCTGAATATCGATATACGATATATATCCCGATATTTTTTCCGCAATGTGAGAGCAAATGTTCAGTTAAGTCAAAGCCAAATATGACATGACGGGGCTGGAGCTTTTTCGGGTTGTGGATGGCTTGTGGCTGGGGCTTCTGCAGTGTTCCTGGTAGTATCTGGGGGGCAGGAGCTGCTACAGGAACGTCCTCTGGCTCGGTCCTCTCACCTGCCGTGTCTCCACTGAGAGGGCCGAGGAGGAGGAAGGGTCCTGTAAAGTTACCGGGCGGCTGCGCGACCATGACTGGGGCATCAAAATGCGTGTTGTTAAAAAAGCCTGTTGTTAGCGTTAGCTAACGTCCGCTAAAACTAACGTTAGCGCCCCTAAAAATGCCGACTAAAAGTGTGTTGTTACTGTTAGCTAACGTCCGCTAAAGCTAACGTTAGCATCCCTAAAAATGCCGGCTAAAAAGTGTGTTGTTAGCGTTAGCTAACGTTAGATAGCACGTTAGTGTTAGCTTGGTAGTGTTGGCCGTGTTGCTAGGGACGCCTAGTGCCCGCCTGTTTGCTTTCTGTTGACACCACATCGCGCCGTGAGTAAATCCAGTCAGCACCAAGTAAACCCCAAGCCCCACCCGGGAGTTTTTCGGGGCCGCTCAGAGTCCCTACCTCGAGGCAGGGCCGTTTTTTAGCCCCTGTAAAAGTTCAGGAACTCTCTCCTTCGGGGTAGTTCCTGCGGTGGAGACACGCGACAACGGCCCCAGCCCCATGAAATTACTCCGAGAGTGCCGGAGTGTTTGTTCCTGTCCCGCCCCTCCTCTGTCGTGCACAGAGGAGGGGCGGGGGCGCGTGGAGCAGTGCAGAGAGCTCCAGGTCAGCAGCGCAGCAGAGCAAGGATCACAGCGCAAATTTGAACTATATCAATATATGCGATATAGTCTGATTCCATATCACATTTAAAAATATATCGATATGATTTTTATATCGATATATCGCCCAGCCCTAATCACACCACTTGTTCACCAAGCACAAGGCTCTAATATGAAAAGCGATATATTTCCCCTGCTTGGTCCAAAACCTGCCTCTTTCAGCTCACTGTTTAAGCTAACAGCTAATGATTGTTTCCAAGCTGAAGCGAGTGCTTGACAGTGAGGGAGAGAGAGGACAGACCACAGGACGAGCAAATACTGAGCTTTTTATTCTTTGAAAAAGAATAAAAAGGATTTTTTTTTGCATTTTAAGTTGCATTATTTTGTGGCATAGTTTCATTTCATTTTCTTATTTGATCTCAAAGGGACAGTGTACAGCTCAAACATATACTGTATGTCACTATTTGATGCCATATCTTGCTTTGTTTTTTGTTGACACTACAGTAAATCTGTTTTTTGAAGAATAGTTTGATGTAGTTGGATTATTCAGGTATTTCCTCTAGTTTTAGAGCTTCTTTTGAGTTTCTAGTGCTTGTAAAGCTACTTTGATGGACTGTAGTGGAAATAGAACAGTGAGCAAAGAAATTTGGTTAGAGGATTATTGCTTTAAATAGCATTATTTAAAACATATGAACATGCTGAGCGCTCAACGCTGTACAGCAAGTTTCAAAGGAGAGTAAGAGAGAAAGAGCGAGGTACAGTCGTGCCAGACAGCAATTTTTTCATGTCCCCCCCCAGGAATTACTCTCTGAAATTTTGCTGTTTATTGTCCCCCCCAATAATGAAATGGGATTTCGCCCCTGGTACAAAACACACTAAAAAACAACAAAACAGTCGGAAGCTGTGTGGGTGCTGCCAGATACCTCGTTGAACACTTTAAGAAGCGTGAACTGGCTTGCACCAAACTTAAAGAAAAGCAGCAATAAATGGAAGCGCCAAAACTAATGCTGATACAAGACGTGAGTACCAGATGGAACATCACCATCATATGCTGTCTAGGCTCCATACACAAAGATGGCCTGTGACTGGTGTTCTATCTGCCCCTGCAGTCAACCCAAGGGGAAAACACCGCTACCTGGATCTAAAGCCGGAACAGTGGACCCTCAGTGAGGAACTGATTCAGATACTGGAGCTATTTGAAGCAGCAACAGTGTTTCTGAGTGGGGAGAAATATGTCACAGTCTCTGCTCTTCCTCAGCCAGTTCAAAACCTGAAAAAGTCAACAGACAATTCAGCATTTGAAACAGCTGCAATGAAGACATTACAGACAGATGTGATCCAACAGATCACAGAGAGGTGGAATGACCTGTTTGTATTTTCACCTGAAGATCCTAACACTACCCTGCTGGCTGCTGCATTGGATCCCGGGTTCAGAAAACTCAAATTCTTGCCTGCTGAGGAAGTGTTTAAGGTTCAGAACACAATTCAGACCATGGCTCTGAGTTTCAAAAATGAGACAAGGCAATCCAATGCACAAGACAATGAAGACAGCACCAGCCTAATGGAAGACTGCCCATGAGCACATACTAAGGGCAAGGATGGATCATTCCATAGTATTCTTGGATCATCATCAGAGTTCAAATGATGAAGAGGATGAGGATGCGCAGAGCCAGGTGATACAGAGGGAAATCTTACAGTACTTTGGTGAACATCCTTTTCCAAGAAGGATAATATCTCTCTCTCTCTCTTTCTCTCAAATTCGGCTGCAAGAAGTCACTAAACTCGTGGTGAAAAATAAATCAAAACTTTGTCTCAGTGGATCAGGGGCGCAGATAGGACTTTAGAACTGGGGGGGACCAAGCTGTAAATACTTGTGTGTGTGTTTAATATATATATATATATATATTCAGGCACACATCGGTAAGCGGCTCCTAAAACTTAGGGCTCGTCGCGATGAGTATAAAGCGATATATCGACACAAAAACTGTTAATAACTCCAAACCCACCGGCAGCAAACTGTCACAACCACAGCTCGGCCGTTTGCACCTGGGTTACAATACAAATTCACAAAAACAGCAAAGAAATGAACATTACAGAAACCTGAAATGCTACTGTGTGTTTCATCTAGCCAATGACAGGCAGAATAATAAGAATCACGTTATTGTCATAGTCAACAACAAAACCATGTAATAAGGTACGGATATCCTCTCTGATGGGTCGGGAATCGAACCCTCGGTATTATGCACGCCAGGCAGAAACTCTAACCGCTTAGCTACCAGGGCTTGTTTACATGATTTGGGCTCATGGTCCATTCATGTTGATAAGTTACGAAAAAATGCAAAGTCCGGTCGGTTTGAAAATTAACACACCGCTTCTTCTCCATAAGATGCACATTGTTCGTATAGCATAATAAAATAATGATAAAAAGAAAAAATAAAGATCAAAAAAGATCCGGGGCTTTTGAGGAAAGATCCCCCCCACCCCCGCGCCTGATAACAATGTGTATGATAACATAAGTACACACTTAAACAACCGATTCATATTGATAAAATTAATTAAGCAATAAGCCCCGAGAAGCCGTGGGTTACAGTGATTTTACAACAGCTGAGGGGCGTTCTAAGGCACGACGCACAGCGGAGTCGTAGGCATGTAAGGCACGGTAAAGCAGCACACATCGGGATGTTAATGGATCAGCTGTGCAGTGTTATTAACCGAGGATTATGTGGAAAATTGAACATCTTGCTTTGCCAACTCGGCAAGGATCTGCTCCAGGCTCCAGCCTTCCACCTTCTTGAATCGGTGTATTGTATACTGATCAATTTGGGGAGGGGGACGGATTGGGTCACTATAAATCTGGAGGGGACACGTCCCCCCCGTCCCCAGTGCCATCTGCGCCCATGCAGTGGATGTACCCATGAGTGCTGCTGTTTTTATCTGAGCTTCATTGGCACAGCGTTGATAAAATGACGCTGCAGTCCAGAGTTTTAGTTATTGGTTAAGTGTGACACTCGGAACAGACACTCACACCATGTCGACCACAGTGTAGCTACCACTACACTTCCATACAGGAGTTTAATGTAGCTGAGTTGTGATGTACAGTATGTTATGCTGTTAGTTTATGTTGCCTATACTCACGTGTGGAGTGCAGAGGAATGCAAAGCATTGTTCAGATTACAGAATATCAGCTAGCGTACTTAATTGCCACAGAGTTGATTTATGACACAACGAAATAAACGATAGAGGAAACCATGGAACAATTGATGTTTTTCTACTGTCGCGGGATATATTTTGTCATATCGCACAGCCGTAACCTTCATGATAACATTTTCCTAACCTTAACCCAAGTATTTTTAGTAGCTACCTCGCTCAGGAAATGGTCCTTTGAGTTGTATTAAAGACACCTCTGTGGGTTATATGCACTACTAATTTTGAATTTGCTCCTGTTAGATGGTTGGAACAAATGACCTACGTGGTTGATGGGTTAGAGGACTTCTTGAAGATCCATTGTATTGGACCATTTTGGATTTTCCACCATATTCTTTTTTTTCTTTCCAAAAACTTTTTCCTAGATGATTTGTCTGATTTAAAAGCTCTTTGACACACATTATGTAGGCATGACAATCTTTCAGAACTGAGGGGGAAATTTTAATCTAAAAATTTGAATTATGATAATGTAAACGTTTGCAAAAATGACTAATTGAAAGATTGAAAATTGAATAAATTAATGAAGACCTCACTCTCTGGTCAAATTATAGACCCATCTCCCTTATCAAAATAGATATCAAAATTATTAGCAAAGCTTTAGCAACTTGAGCTGAGTCAGTCATTCAATCTGTTATTTAGACTAAATAAGATTCATAAAGGTTAGACACTCTTCAAATATCAATCAATTAATCAGTCAAGAGGGAACCACATTTTAATTTCATTGTACAACCTGTTGTATAATGACCAATAAACTTTTTTAATCAAACGGACCTCAGAACTATTTTGCCTAGATTCCACCAGCAGGTCCACATCTCCACCAGAGGAAACAACACACTGGACCATGTCTACACCAATGTTCCTGGCAGCTACAGAGTCCTCTCTCGTCCTCATTTTGGCCAGTCAGACCACATCTCCTTGCTTCTCCTGCCTACTTACATCCAGCTGACAAAAAGGTCAAACCAACTGTAAAAACAGTCACGGTGTGGACAGATGAAGCTACAGCAGCTCTACAGGACTGTTTTGAATGCACAGACTGGCAGATGTTCAAAGATGCTGCTACCATGAAGAATACACATCATCAGTGACATCACACATCAAGTAATGTGCTGATGATGTGGTAAAAATAAGGTCAGTTAGATCATTCCCTAATGAGAAAGCCTGGATGAATGGAGAGGTGAGAGCTCTATGTAGAGCCAAAAAACTGCCTTTTAGTCAGATGACAAAGAAGCCTACAACACTGCCAGAGCAAAACTGAAAGCTGGCATCAAGGAGGCAAAGCGAAGGCACCAGCAGAGACTGGAGAGAGACCTCAACACCAACAACAGCAAAGACCTGTGGCAGGCGGTCAAAAGTGTTACAGGCTACAAAAACAGGAGCGCTCCCATCATGTGTGAGGCCACGTTACCAGATGAACTAAACACATTTTATGCTCGCTTTGATCTCCTCAACTGAGAGTCAGCTGTAAAGTCTACTCTGCTTCCAGAGGAGCGGCCACTGTCAGTATCCACAGTGGATGTGAGGAAAGTCCTGCTGAAAGTGAATATGAGTAAAGCTGCTGGGCCTGACAACATCCCTGGCCGTGTACTAAAAACATGTGCCAACCAGCTAGTAGATGTCATTACTAACATTTTCAACATATCGCTGTCACAGGAGAGTGTTCCCACCTGCTTCAAGACAGCCACCATCATCCCTGTGCCTAAAAAGTCTGCAGTGTCTGATCTAAATGACTACCGCCCTGTGGCACTCACCCCCATCCTGATGAAGTGCTTTGAGAAACTGGTTCTCCAGCACATAAAGAACAACATCCCTGCCAGTCTGGACCCTCTGCAGTTTGCATTCAGAACCAACAGATCCACAGAGGATGCCATCTCTACTGCTCTCCACTCAGTCTTCACTCACCTTGAGAAAAGCAACACCTACATCAGAATGCTGTTTGTTGATTTCAGCTCAGCTTTCAACACAATCTCCCCCATGAAGCTGATTGGAAAACTGAACACTCTGGGCATCAGTACCACTCTCTGCAACTGGATACTGGACTTCCTCACAAACAGACCCCAGTCAGTTCGGATTGGCAGTCTGTCCTCCTCCACTCTAGTGCTCAACACTGGAGCGCCCCAGGGCTGTGTGCTTAGCCCCCTCCTGTTCACGCTGTACACCCACGACTGCAACCCCCGACATGGAGAGAACTCTATTGTGAAGTTTGCGGATGACACCACCATCATCGGCCGGATCTCCAACAGTGATGAGTTTTCATGTCGGGAGGAAATCAACCATCTTGCAGAATGGTGCACAGAAAACAACTTACTGCTCAACGTCACCAAAACCAAAGAGCTGATAGTTGATTTTAGAAAAAAGGAGGCAAAGACACACAACGCTGTCTACATCAATGGAGCTGAGGTGGAGCAAGTGAGCAGTTTTACGTTCCTGGGAATCAACATAACAGAGAACCTGTCATGGACTTCACATATCTCTGCCCTGGTTAAAAAAGCTCAGAAACGGCTGTATTTCTTAAGGAAACTTAAGAAAGCAAAATTCCCACACCAAGTTCTTGTCAACTTCTACAAAAGAGCGATTGAAAGCATCCTGACTGGAAACATCACAAACTGGCATGGGATGTGCACGGCCCAGGACAGGAAGACTTAGTGATTAAAACTGCCCAAAACATCATTGGTACCCATCTACCAAGCACCAGTGATATCGGGGAGGTGAGGTGCCTGCGCAGAGCCAAAAGGATCCTAAAAGACAACACCCACCCCAGCCACAGCCTGTTCACCCTGCTGCCATCAGGCAAAAGATACAGAAGTATTCGCTGCCGTACCACCAGACTACAGAGCAGCTTCTTCCCTCAGGCTGTGAGACTACTTAATGCACCATCTGCACTCCTCCATGTTTAATAATTTTATTTTTTTTATACAATCAATTAATCAATCAAGAGGGAACCACATTTTAATTTCATTATACAACCTGTTGTATAATGACCAATAAACTTCTTTGTATCCTTATATCCTTGTATTAATTTTAACCCACAACTAAAATCAATGGTTAATGACTTAAATTGGTGGATGATTTTACCACTATCCATCACAGGCAGAATGTCCACCGTAAAGATGATGATGTTACCCAAAGACAGTTACTTATTCACAATGATCCCCATCCAGCCAACAGCCAAAATACAATATATAATATATATAAGCTACATGATATAGCTCTGACTGTTGGCTTAAACTAGAGGCAACTTTGTACACTGTCACCAATGCTTAATTTTGAAGGTCATCACTTTTTTTTTTTTTTTTTTTTTTAAACTGTCCAGCTAATTAAGTCTAATTAGCCCCACACATACATACCAATCCTCCATACCACAGAGCATTCTGCATTCTGTGGTGAGTTTGTGGTGGTAAATATTTGCTTATGTATTTTATTTGCTTTCTTATTCATAATTATTCCACATACTTATTTATATATACATATATATAGATCTATATATGTGTGTGTGTGTATATATATATATATATATATATAGATCTGTGTGTGTGTGTGTGTGTATATATATATATATATATATATATATATATAGATAGATCTATATATATATATATACTGTATATATACAGTGGTGTGAAAAAGTGTTTGTCACACTTAAATGTTTCAGATCATCAAACAAATTTAAATATAAGATAAAGATAACACAAGTAAACACAAAATGCAGTTTTTAAATGAAGGTTTTTATTATTAAGGCGAAAAAAAAATCCAAACCTACATGGCCCTGTGTGAAAAAGTGTTTGCCCCCCCCTGTTAAAACATAACTTCACTGTGGTTTATCACAGCTGAGTTCAGTTTCTCTAGCCACACCTGGGCCTGATTACTGCCATACCTGTTCTCAGTCAAGAAATCACTTAAATAGGACTTCTCTGACAAAGTGAAGTAGACCAAAAGATCCCCAAAAGCTAGACATCATGCTGAGATCCAAAGAAATACAGGAACAAATGGGAAAGAAAGTTATTGAGATCTATCAGTCTGGAAAAGGTTACAAAGCCATTTCTAAAGCTTTGGGACTCCAGTGAACCACAGTGAGAGCCATTATCCATAAATGGAGAAAACTTGGAACAGTGGTGAACCTTCCCAGGAGTGGCCGGCCGACCAAAAATACTCCAAGAGTGCATCGACGACTCATCCAAGAGGTCACAAAAGAAGCCAGAACAACATCTAAAGAACTGCAGGCCTCATTTGCCTCAGTTAAGGTCAGTGTCCATGATTCAACAATAAGAATGAGACTGGGCAAAAATGGCATCCATGATAGAGTTCCAAGGCGAAAACCACTGCTGACCAAAAAGAACACAAAGGCTCGTCTCACATTTGCCAAAAAACATCTTGTTGATCCCCAAGACTTTTGGGAAAATATTCTGTGGACTGACAAGACAAAGGTTGAACTTTTTGGAAGGTGTGCATCCCGTTACATCTGGCATAAAACTAGCACAGCGTTTCATGAAAAGAACATCATACCAACAATCAAACATGGTGGTGGTAGTGTGATGGTCTGGGGCTGCTTTGCTGCTTTAGGACCTGGACAACTTGCCATAATTGATGGAACCATGAATTCTGCTCTCTACCAGAAAATCCTGAAGGACAATGTCCGGCCATCAGTTCATAACCTCAAACTCAGGTGCACTTGGGTTACGCAGCAGGACAATGATCCAAAATACACCAGCAAGTCCACCTCTGAATGGCTGAAGAAAAATAAAATGAAGACTTTGGAGTGGCCTAGTCAAAGTCCTGACCTGAATCCGATAGAGATACTGTGGCATGACCTTAAAAGGGCAGTTCATGCTCAAAAACCCTCCAATATAGCTAAATTACAACAATTCTGCAAATATGAGTGGGCCAAAATTCCTGCACAGCACTGTAAGAGACTCATTACAAGTTATCTCAAACGCCTGATTGCAGTTTTTGCTGCTAACGGTGGCCCAACCACTTATTAGGTTTAGGGGGCAAACACTTTTTCACACAGGGCCATGTAGGTTTGGATTTTTTTTTTCGCCTTAATAATAAAAACCTTCATTTAAAAACTGCATTTTGTGTTTACTTGTGTTATCTTTGTCTTATATTAAAATTTGTTTGATGATCTGAAATATTTAAGTGTGACAAACATGCAAAAAAATAAGATATCAGGGAGGGGGCAAACACTTTTTCACACCAATGTATATATATATAGATAGATAGATAGATAGATAGATAGATAGATATAGATCTATATATATATAGAGAGAGATATATATAGATATATAGATATAGATATATATAGATAGATCTATAGATAGATCTATATATATATATTATTATTATATTTTATCTTTTCATTAAACTAATTGACATGTGTCTAGGTGAGGAAAGTGGGATCTGTAGATTAGATGCTGGGTTTCAAGTCTTATTGTGCTCTCAGTTATTCATCAAGTATTCTGGATGAAATGTCTTGAGTACCACATGGTGGATAATTCTGAAACATGGTAGCCATTGAGTAGAAGTGCTCATTGGAAAATGTTCAGTCAAATCAGAATCAGAATCTTTCTCTATTGGCCAAGTATTCATACAAAGATTATGTTTATGAACAGAAACCACATTCCTTGTATGTACTGCACACTACTAGGTAAATAAAGTTGGATTCTGATTCTGAACTTCGTTTCTATTGGCCACAACGCACTTTACATTGGAACTAGTATAATGCCTGAAAATTACAAGAAATGCTATCTGTTTGTTGAGTTTTTATGTTGCCTGTGTATTGAGTATAAACTTTGTTTTTCTTTTTTCCAGGTGTCAGTATCAAGAGTTAATGACAGACATGGATGGCTGGTCCAATGTAATGAACCATTGCAGTTCATGTCTCTTCATATACCTGAGGAGAACAGGTATGATACCACCACTTTCACTCTGAATGTCTGAAATGCCCAAGCATTTTGCTGCTGACACATGTTTCTAAAGAGTTAATAAGCTATGTATCTCACATGTATGTGAACATTTAATTGTGCATATGTGAGCATTTCAGTAGCACTTGTGTGCTTGTGTGTTTCAGTGGTGTTTATATGAATGTTTCAGTAGTGTATGTGAAAGTGTTTAAATAGTGTATGTACGTGAGTAAGATTGAATAACGTACTCTGGTCCATCACACACACACACACACACACACACACACTTCTCATTCTGTCATCTCTCTGTTGTCCAGGTCGGTGGATATCCTGGAGCTGTCAGAGCAGAAAGATTTATTAAAGTTCCACTACCATACTTTGAGGTTATACTCTGCCATCTGCGCTCTGGGAAACAACCGGGTGGCCCATGCTCTCTGCTCCCACGTGGATGAGGCACAGCTCCTCCAAGCTATAGAGAATAAATACATGCCTGGTAATACATATAAAGAATATAAAGAATAATTACATCCCAATTAAGTTCATCCATGAAGAATGCATATCTGTCAGGTAATAGAGGTAGCCTGTATAAAGAATAAATATGAGACAGGATATAGACAGAGCCAATCCATAAAGAGTGTTTGCAAGGTGATAGACATTTCTTTGATGAAGAACATTGGAATGGTAGAGAGAGTTTTGATTGAATGAAAATGTGTTTGCATAGAAAAATTATACAAACTCAGGTCTGTTCTGGCTTAGAGAAATTTGCAAAGATGGCATGCCAGTAAAAAGCCAGACTTAGTTATATTCGTTCTATTTAAAAAAATCATCAGGTAAGTCTAGCTCCACTCAGGATGATGATTGATCCAGACATGTTATGGTTTCCAGTGAAACATTTTGGTTGGAGAATAACCAGATGGTCAAAACAGAATAAAATTGTAAGAGCAGTTGGCAGTGAGGTTATTATAACCATGTGTTAGAGAAGCAGACTTATCAATGAAAGGTTACTGGCTGGGAAAATTTTGACGTGGGACAATAAACAAATAAAACTCCCACCACCCTATCCCTTTTCTGTCAAGGTGTAATTCTGTCTTAAAACTGTTCCGTAGCAAGTGGTAGAGAGAGTTTTTCCACTGAGAAATTACCAGCCAAGAAGGTGTAAAAACTATAAATGTGAGCAGTGGCGGCTGGTGAAAAAAATTCTTGGTGGGGCTGGTGTGCCAACACATTTCCCTGCCTAGTCTAGTATAAGCATTCAAATGAACAGTGGGAAAATTACTAACAGCTCCACAATAATATTTAATTTCCCTCTCAAAATCAACAGTTTCAAAGATAAAATAACAATTTACAGCTATATTAGATTTTATGCTATCAAATACTATACAATACAGTACAATACTGAGATAAACCAACAGTGTGAGTGAGTGAGTGAGTGAGTGAGTGAGTGAATGAGTTTACAGAAAAGTTCTTTTCAAAAATTAAAACATAATCAGATGATTTACCCTATCTGATCAAGAAAAAAGAAGAAGAAAACAGCATCAGTTCCATAGAAGCAGCAAAATTTGTCAGTGCATGTCACAACCACAACAAAACAACAGTCTCCACAACTACACTCTGCCAATAGAACGTAAAATACACTTTAATGTAAAATATTGAATGTATCTGTGTCTGTCTCTGTCTGTCTGTCTGTCTGTCTGTGTCTGTCTCTCTCTCTCTCTCTCTCTCTCTCTCTCTCTCTCTCTCTCTGTGTATCTGTCTCTGTCTGTCTGTCTGTCTGTCTGTCTGTGTGTCTGTCTCTCTCTCTCTGTCTGTCTGTCTTTCTGTGTGTGTCTTTCTCTGTGTGTGTGTGTGTGTGGGTGTGTCTGTGTGTGTGTGTGTGTGTGTGTGTGTGTGTGTGTGTGTGTGTGTCTGTCTGTGTGTGTCCACGCTGAATCATACCTGTCACTTCTGAAAAGGATGCAGGGGAAGCAAAAAAGTGCACTGGCTGCTCCACACCCTGTCAGCCACGGCTTACGCTTAAACCAGCTCCAGCAAAAAGTCCTGTTATAGGGTTTAGCTTTCTCCTTGGTTTTCTGTTGGATGTTGATTTCGGGCTTGTCGGGTCCCAGCTCCTTAAAGCGGATTTTTTCCGCCATCATCCTCCTCGCAAAAGGGTAATTTAATAAGGATCTCACCGAATTTGGTGGAAGCTGCTGCTCTTGAACTCCTGTCATCATCGCCGCCATTATCTCTATCACTCACTCCTCGCGGTATTTTATTTTTTCGTAGGGCAACATAAGTCTGGGAATCTCACTGCGAAAAACAATGATCGCTGTCTCCTCAAGTAGCTTTAGCAATCCAAAACCTTCACGCATTTTACGTGGACGTAGGGGCAACATTTCCAGCGCCCCTACGGCGTTAAATTTGGCGACGTTGATTGGCCATTTTCCCCTAGCAACCATAACCGGATTGGCTATTTAGCTGTAGGTGTAAATGTTGTGTAAATGATTCAGATTCCATGTAGGCACACACTATTAAGTAAAACTGACACTGATGATAAAATTTGTAAATACATATATATACATTAGAGATTTTCCCCCTCCACATCTGGAGGGGCAGCGCCCCAGCGCCCCCTATGGGCCAGCCGCCACTGCATGTGAGCAAGGGTGGTGCTGCCAGCAATACACAGTTCTCAAACATCATTTCTGCGTCATGTGGTTGATCAAACTACAGTCTCTGTCAGTGCTTATTTTTTGTGCTTTTGTTAGAGGTTTTGTTTTTTAGTTTAATAAATTCAAGCATCAAACAGTTTTGTGCATGTGGTTGATTTTGGGAGTATTTCTGTTGCTGGAGTTATTTATCTTTTTGTAATAGGCCACACCCACCACCACACTACTTTTGGCCAGTCATTGTGAAAGGTTAATCAGCTATTCCTTGCCCCATAACCAAGTTTATGTTATGTTAAGTTATGCACCTTCTTATGATAGGCCACGGTGTCTGTCATGCCCCATTTTGGCCAATCAGCATGAACAGTTCTTTCTTGCCCAAGCTTTTCATAAAATGTTACCATGTTACATGAATCGGCTTGAAAGTTATATACCTTTATGTGACTAGCAACACCCACCGCTACAACCCTTTTGCGTGTGCGCAGGCATCGACCAGGACAGCTGCTTGTTGCAGTTGCTCCTGCTCTCTTTGCACTTTTTCCTAAACTTACTTTTCTGTCATATCCTTTTTGGATAAGGTGATTACTACGTAGGTTTTAAGTTGAACCCTTTCCTAACCATGAGGTTTGGAGGAGTTATAATCACTTTTCTGATTGTTCAGTTCTTTTTTCTGATCGTCATGTTGCCAGTGCAGAACTACTCCATGGCTCCATTGCTATTGTTTACAGTTGGGATCGGCTCCTGGCGCTCCAGCTGGCCAGCATGATCGACTATACTCACCAAATCCCTGAGGAGATTATGAGAAAGATCTGGGGAAGAAGGGGTAAGGGAAGGAGGACAAGCCAGCAGAATGCAGAGGCACAGAGGGAGAGAAGGAGATAACAAGACATGTCTCCCCTCTCATCATGGGCAATGTGAGATTTCTGACAAATAAAATGGACAAGTGAGTGCCGCTAACCAGGAATCAGTGGGAGTTCTATGAGTGTAGAATAATGTGCATTACATAGATGTAGCTAATCAGGATATCCCTGATAACGTCTCCATTAACAGGACTGTACATTGAACTCTAAGCTGTAAGAATCAGAAGAATCAGAATCACTTTTATTGTCATTTTCCCCATGTACCTACATACATCAGGAGCCTGAAATGTCGTTTCTCCTCAATCACTTGCAGTGCAAGACAAAAAAAGGACATAACATAGACAACCATTTAAAAAGAGCCACACTGTGACATGCAGTTCATATCCATGTCTGTATATCCACATACACCCATACATCCATATATAACCATATGTATGTACATATACACATACACACACACATACATATACACTATATTACCAAAAGTATTCGCTCACCCATTCAAATGATCAGAATCAGGTGTCCTAATCACTTGGCCTGGCCACAGGTGTATAAAATCAAGCACTCAGGCATGCAGACTGTGAAACAAGACATTTGTGAAAGAATGGGCCGCTCTCAGGAGCTCAGTGAATTCCAGCGTGGAAGTGTCATAGGATGCCACCTGTGCAACAAATCCAGTCGTGAAATTTCCTCGCTCCTAAATATTCCACAGTCAACTGTCAGCTCTATTATAACAAAATGGAAGCGTTTGGGAACAACAGCAACTCAGCCACGAAGTGGTAGGCCACGTAAAGTGACGGAGAGGGGTCAGCGGATGCTGAAGCGCATAGTGCAAAGAGGTCGCCGACTTTCTGCACAGTCAATTGCTACAGAGCTACAAACTTCATGTGACCTTCAGATTAGCCCAAGTACAGTACGCAGAGAGCTTCATGGAATGGGTTTCCATGGCCGAGCAGCTGCAGCCAAGCCACACATCACCAAGTGCAATGCAAAGCGTCGGATGCAATGGTGTAAAGCACGCCGCCACTGGCCTCTAGAGCAGTGGAGACGCGTTCTCTGGAGTGATGAATCACGCTTTTCCATCTGGCAATCTGATGGACGAGTCTGGGTTTGGAGGTTGCCAGGAGAACGGTACATTTCAGACTGCATTGTGCCGACTGTGAAATTTGGTGGAGGAGGAATTATGGTGTGGGGTTGTTTTTCAGGAGCTGGGCTTGGCCCCTTAGTTCCAGTGAAAGGAACTTTGAATGCTTCAGGATACCAAAACATTTTGGACAATTCCATGCTCCCAACCTTGTGGGAACAGTTTGGAGCGGGCCCCTTCCTCTTCCAACATGACTGTGCACCAGTGCACAAAGCAAGGTCCATAAAGACATGGATGACAGAGTCTGGTGTGGATGAACTTGACTGGCCTGCACAGAGTCCTGACCTGAACCCGATAGAACACCTTTGGGATGAATTAGAGCGGAGACTGAGAGCCAGGCCTTCTCGACCAACATCAGTGTGTGACCTCACCAATGCGCTTTTGGAAGAATGGTCAAAAATTCCTATAAACACTCTCCTCAACCTTGTGGACAGTCTTCCCAGAAGAGTTGAAGCTGTAATAGCTGCAAAAGGTGGACCGACATCATATTGAACTCTATGGGTTAGGAATGGGATGGCACTTCAGTTCATAGTATGAGTAAAGGCAGGTGAGCGAATACTTTTGGTAATATAGTGTATATACACATACATACATACATACATATACATGCCTACACATACATACATAAGATAAAAAAAAAAAAAAAAAAACACAACACAGCCTATGGATAAAGTGCCATGGTGCAAACCAGTGTTTGTAAAGTGCTGTTGTGTGTTTCTAAAGTGCAGTGCACAGTTCAATCATTTTAGGTCAGTTTGCGGGGGTGGGGGGAGTGGGGGGGGGGGGGGGGGGGGGGGGGGGGGGGGGGGGGGGGGTTGGCAGGGGGCACAGTTCATTTACGAGCCTCACTGCACTCGGGAAAAAACTGTTCCTCATCCTGCTTGTCCTGGCCTTGATGCTCCTGTACCTCTTCCCGGAGGGTAGGAGGGCAAACAGGCCATGGGAGGGGTGATGGAGGTCCCTGATAATGCTGGTGGCTCTTCGGGCACAGCGCTCTATGTAGAGCTCCAACAAGGAGTGAACAGGGGCACCAATGATCCTCCCAGCTGTCTTCACCACCCGGTTCAGCTGATGTTGTTCTTGTGCCTTGAGGCTGCCGAACCAGGAGGTGAAGCAGTAAGTAAGGATGGACTCAATGGTGCCCCTGTAGAAGGTGGTGAGGAGAGGAGTCGGGAGGCCTGCCTTTTTTAGCCTCCGGAGGGGGTATAGTCTCTGCTGGGCCTTTTTGATGATGGCCGTGGTGTTGATGGTGAAGGTCAGGTCATCTGCCAGCTGAACCCCCAGGAACTTTATGTTGCTAACCCTTTCCACAGGCGCGCCACCGATGGTCAGTGGAGAGTGATGACAGTTGCTGGCTCGCCTGAAATCAACCACCATCTCTTTTGTTTTGTCAACATTTAGGAAGAGGTTGTGTGCACTGCACCATGATGTTAGTAGATCCACCTCCTTCCTGTAGGCAGACTCATCATTTTTGCTGATGAGCCCCACCACGGTTGTGTCATCCGCAAACTTGAGGATGTAGTTGCTGCCAAAATTGGCAGTGCAGTCATGGGTCAGTAGGCTGAACAGTAGGGGGCTCAGGACACAGCCCTGGGGCGACCCCGTGCTCACTGTGATGGTCCTGGATGTTTGGCCGCCGACCCTGACTCTCTGTTGCCTCTGAGACAGGAAGCTGAGGGTCCAGGCGCAGGTGCCATGGTCCACATTCAGCAGCTGCAGCTTTTCCACCAGCTGCTGTGGAATGATGGTGTTGAACGCTGAGCTGAAGTCAATGAAGAGGAGCCTGGCGTAGGTGTTCTCTTTGTCTAGGTGGGACAGAGTGAGATGGAGTGCAGTTGAGACAGCGTCGTCTGTGGAGCGATTGGCTCTGTATGCAAACTGTAATGGGTCCAGTTTTGCAGGGAGGCTGCCCTTGATGTGCTGTAAGACAAGCCGCTCAAAACATTTCATCACAACAGGTGTGAGGGCCACAGGTCGGAAGTCATTTAGTCCGGCAGGGTTTGGCTTTTTGGGCACTGGCACAATGGTAGCACTCTTGAGGCAGGTGGGCACAGCTGCTTGACTGAGCGATATATTAAAAATGTCTGTAAAAACCTCCTTGAGTTGCTCTGCACACTCCTTCACAACACGCCCAGGAATATTGTCCGGTCCCGCCGCCTTGCGTGGATTGACGCTGGCGAAGGCCTTTTTTACTCCAGCTGCTGACAGCTGCAGCACCTGCGCCCCGGGAGGTGGTGGGGGCATCTGTGCCTCAGTGATGTTGTTAGCCTCAAAGCGTGCATAAAAGTCATTGAGTCTGTCTGGTAATGAGGGGTCTTTTTGGCCAGCCTGCTGGGGGGGGGGGGGGGGGGCTTATAGTCGGACAATTTCCTGAAGCCCTGCCACAGGCACCTGGAGTCGTTGCTGTCCGTGAAGTAGCTATTGAGTGTTTGCCCATATAGCCTCTTTGCCTCCCTAATACCCTGAGCCAGGTTGTTTTTTGCCAGCCTAAACGCTGCGGCATCCCCGGATTTGAATGCCGCATTTCGGACCCTCAACAGTGACCAGACATCTCTGGTCAGCCAAGGTTTCTGGTTGGCTCTCTTCCTAATGGTCTTAACCTCAGTCACATCCTCAATACATTTATTAATGTAGCCAATGACAGTCTCTGTATATTCCTCCAGGTTGACAACACTGTCATATGTTGCTGCCTCCTTGAATATACTCCACTGTGTGTCTTCAAAGCAGTCTTGCAATGCTGGAATTGCCTCCTGGGGCCACATTCTGACCTCTTTGAGTTCTGCCCTGCTCTGTTTCACCCTAGGTCTATAAGCGGGTGTGAGCATCACAGCTACATGATCAGAGGAGCCAATGTTAGGGAGGGGGGCTGCTCTGTAGGCATTTTTGATGTTTGTATACACGTGATCTAATGTGTTATTGCCCCTGGTGGCACAGTCAACATGTTGATAGAATTTTGGTAACACAGTTTTGAGACTTGCCTGGTTGAAATCCCCAGCCGCCACGAAAAGAGCGTCAGGATGTGCCGTCTGCTGCTCGTTGACGATGTTGTAAAGTTGACTCATCGCTTCCTTCACATTAGCCTCTGGTGGTACATAGACTGCTACGATGATGACCGCCGGTTCCGGTTCCGGCCATATTATTTGCCTGGGGTAATTTCGCATGCCATTGTGCTAACTGTTTACATCCTCCCTTCTGCCAACCCAACCACGCCGTGTAACATCATCCACACCTCTATAGCTCCATTGCTGTGAAATACATCATTGGCTCTATGGGGGTCATGTTGTTTGACTTCTGTGCTTTCAATGACATCCAGCTGGCTCTACTGGGTGAAAAACTGACAGTGATGCAGGTGGATGCTGCCCCTTGTGTCCTGGCTTGTCAACTACCTGATTGGCAGGCCACAGAATGTGCACTTGCAACACTGAATAAATACTCCCACCCCTCCTCTTCACCCTCCACATCAGTGGTTCCCAAACCAGTCCTCAAGGACGCCTTGTCCAGCAGGTTTTTGTTCCAGATCTACTCTGGCGCATTTGACCCAATTAAGGCCCATGCACCTTCATGAATACCCTTTTCAGGTAGAGCTTTTCCAACCAATCAGCATGAAGCCCTTAAATGGTTGAGGTGTGAAAGAGTAAAGCTGAAACAAAATCCTGCAGGACAAGCGGCCCCTGGTTTGGTTTGGGAACCACTTCTCTACATCATGGACTTCAGCTACCACTCAGAGTCTTCCCACTTTAGGAAGTTCTCTGATGTCTCTGCAATAGTTGGATGTATCAGGAATGGTGAGGAGGCTTAGTGCAAGACTGAATTTTGTCACATGGTGTGAAGAGAAGCATCTGCAGCTCAACATGGCAATGACTAGGTAATTAGTTGTGCATCTGAGGAGGGCCAAGGCACTGTTGACTGCTGTTTGCATCCACCAGGTCAGTCTGGACATCATGGAGGACTGCCTGGGAGTGTACATAGGCAATAAACTGATCTGGGCAAAGAACGCTGAAGCCCTCTACAAGGAAGAGCCAGAGTGTAAGCCTTCTGTGGAGGCCAGATATCCCGAGACAATGACACTGAATCCACATTTTTGCCAAGATTTGGGCTTTTAAAGGCTGTGGTCTTAAACGTTTGATCAGCTGATGAACAGCTTATTTCAGTTTAATGGTTGTTTGCAATAAATTGCTTACTTAAACTTTTTTTTTTTGTCTCACTCCCATTTCTTCTTTTTGCATTTTAAAGCTCTACTTAGAACCTTCTTAAGATCCAACAATACAAAATGTAAATGTTAAATAACTCTAAATATGTTTTATATTTTAGATTCCTCAAACTAGCCACCCTTTGCTTTGCTGACAGCGCTGCAAACCCTTGGCCTTCTCTCAGAGAGCTTCATGATGTAGTCACCTAAAATGGTTTTCACTTCACAGGTGTTCCTTGTCAGGGTTCATTTGTGGAATTTCTTGCCTTCTTAATGGGGATGGGACCATCAGCTGTGTTGTGCAGAAGTCAGGTTGGTACACAGCTGACAGCCCTATTTGACAACTGTTAGAATTCATATTATGGCAAGAACCAATCAGCTAAGTAAAGAGAAACGACAGTCCATCATTACTTTAAGAGCTGAAGGTCAGTCAGTCCAGAAAATTGCAAAAACTTTAAATGTGTCCCCAAGTGCAGTCGCAAAAACCATCAATTGCTATGACGAAACTGGCTCACATGAGGACCGCCCCAGGAAAGGAAGACCAAGAGTCACCTCTGCTGCTGAGGATAAGTTCATCCGAGTCACCAGCCTCAGAAATCGCAAGTTAACAGGACCTTCGATTAGAGCCCAGATAAATGCCACACAGAGTTCTAGTGGCAGACACATCTCTACATCAACTGTGCAGAGGAGACTGCGCCAATCAGGCCTTTATGGTCAAATAGCTGCTAAGAAACCACTGCTAAGGAAAAGCAACAAGCAGAAGTGATTTGTTTGGGCCAAGAAACACAAGGAATGGACATTAGACCAGTGGAAATCCGTGCTTTGGTCTGATGAATCCAAATTTGAGATCTTTGGTTCCACCTGTCGTGTCTTTGTGAGACGCAGAAAAGGTGAACGGATGGTCTTTACATGCATGGTTACCACTGTGAAGCATGGAGGAGGAGGTGTGATGGTGTGGGGGTGCTTTGCTGGTGACACTATTGGGGATTTATTGAAAAATTGGATACCTGACAGAAAATGACACTGAATCCACATTTTTGCGAAGATTTGGGCTTTTAAAGGCTGTGGTCTTAAACTTTTGTTCAGCTGATGAACAGCCTATTTCAGTTTAATGGCTGTTTGCAATAAATTGCTTACTCAATTTTTTTTTTTTTTTTTTTGTCTCACTCCCATTTCTTCTTTTTGCACTTTGAAGCTCTACTTAGAACCTTCTGAAGATCCAACAGTGCAAAATGTAAATTCTTGCAGTTTTTCAACTGGTCTTAAAATTTTGATCAGGAGTGTATATATAAATATGTATTTTTTTCCCCCTACAAATCTCTAAAGCACATTTTTATATCTCTTATTTTGTGAGTCACTCCAACTGAGCAAATTTTCTTATTCTGATTCTGATTTTGATTAATAAGCATGAAAAGTTAATTAGCTCTTTCATGGCCCATGATTAACCTTTCCACAATGTTTTGTGTAAATCCATTCATACCTTTTTGAATAACCTGCTAACAACCATGCAGACATACAAACATATGGAATGGGATGAAAATCTAACTCCAGTGGCAGAGGTAATCAAGCTGGCAGTGATCATCATAAGTTTTTGATGCAATTTCTAGGCCCTCTCAGTAGCCCTCAGTAGCTCTGTGTTCAAGGTGGATATAAAGTTGACTTGCCCTGACATTCACTTGTTTGCTCTCTATCTTTACCACCCAGGTTTACTACGTACCGGCTACTATGACCTCCTCATTGATATCCACTTGAGCAGCTACGCCACAGCTCGCCTCATGATGAACAATGAGTACATTGTTCCTATGACTGAAGAAACCAAGAGCATCACTCTCTTCCCTGATGAGAAGAAGAAACATGGCCTTCCCGGAATTGGCCTTAGCACCTCCTTGCGACCCAGAATGCACTTCTCCTCCCCAAATTTTGTCTGTGGTAATGAATCATCTGAACGCAACAGTGGGAACAATGGATCAGGATCAGAACACTGTTTCCAGTACAGTCCTGAGTTCCCATTAGACATACTGAAAACCAAAACCATTGAAATGCTAACAGAAGCAGTCCGTGAGGGGAGCATGCATGTGCGTGATCCAATAGGTGGCAGCACTGAGTTTCTGTTTGTCCCCCTCATCAAGCTGTTCTACACATTGCTAATCATGGGAATTTTCCAAAATGGAGATCTGAAGAATGTCCTTCAGCTGATTGAGCCATCTGTGTTTTCTGAAGGAGGGGAGGGACAGGAGGACATGCACATGGAGGAGGAGATTGGGAAGGAAGTGGAGACTGATAAAGAAGGAGGAGATGGGGGGGGCAGAGAAGAAGGGGGGGAGCAGGAAGGAGGGAGTAAGATGCTTAAGGAAGGACTGTTACAGATGAAGCTACCAGAACCAGTTAAACTTCAGGTGAGACTATATATTGAACTTCACACTAGTTAAGCAGGTTTTTACTGGTTTTAACTGGATTTTAAACGTGCTCTTTCCGTGTGCATTTAAAAGCTCCCATGTGAATTAATTCAAGTAATTTCAAAACAGTGACTTAGATTGAACTGTAGCTTTTTAAATGTGTAGCATTGTCCATGGATAGATAAATTGGTGATGTTGAGGACTGAACAGTATTGGGTAAGTTATTCTAAAAGTGTGCACAAGTTACTCATTACTTTCTACAAATTGCAAGCTACTCTTGTTGCAAAGTAATTACATTACTAATTACCTTGTTACCTCGTTATTAGGAAAAGTAATCTGATTACAGTTGTCCCTCGCTATAACGCGGTTCACCTTTTGCGCCCTCGCAGTTTCGCGGATTATTTTAAGTGGAATTTTGCATGCTTTTTTTTTTTTTTTTTTTTTTAAAGTGCATTGTGTTCTGCGTCCTGATTGGCTAAGGGACTGTAGACCATTGTCAATCAATCTCCTCCGTGCCGTGTCTCATGTACAGTACAGAATGCGTTCATTGTATAATACTGGACTTATTTTTCTATGACAGTTTGAACTTTGAGAGTGTTTAAACAAGAGAGAAAAGTGAGAAAATGTTAATGCCTGTCTGAGAAAAGTGTATAAAGTGTGTAGTGAGGGGTTTTACAGCCTTAAAACATCTATAATAATTGTAAAAAATAAAGTTGACTACTTTGCGGATTTCGCCTATTGCGGGTTATTTTTAGAACGTAACTCCCGCGATAAACGAGGGACCACTGTACAGTAATCTGAGTAAAATAATTCTAATTACTCCCGACACTGGGACTGAGGATGTATGGATTGTCCAACCCAATGTGATACAATTGTGTTTTCCTATTTGTTGAGATCTACATTTTAGTTGACTCAAGACTCTTGGTGTGTTTGTAGTAGGGCTAGGCGATATGGCCTCAAATCAATATCACGATATATTGAGCACCTCACCTCGATAACGATAAGTGGATGTTAACTACTTGCTATAACTGCTGTATGTACAGAAGTCAGACATGCAAACTCCTCAGAGTAAAAAAGGTGACAGTGTCACGGGGGTCCGGGGAGGGGGCGCTCTACATGTAGTACAGCGTCTTAAAAGGGACATGAACATGCCAACCTACACACAGACAAAAAAGACAAAAACGACTTTTTTTTTTTTTTTTTTTTTTAAATACCGGACATACCGACATGAGCAAAGTGATGTCGGTTATCGTCATAAATTTCAGTATCGGTAAATTTTCGGTATATCGCCCTACCCCAGTGTGTAGCTAACCTATATGTGTGTGTGTCTTAGATGTGTCATCTGCTGCAGTACCTATGTGACTGCCAGGTTCGTCATCGTATCGAGGCAGTGGTGGCCTTTTCTGATGATTTTGTGGCCTGTCTCCAAGAAAACCAGCGCTTCCGCTACAATGAAGTGATGCAAGCACTCAACATGTCTGCTGCACTCACTGCCAAGAAGACCAAAGAGTTCCGATCACCTCCACAGGAACAGGTGAGTAGAGTACAGAGGCAGGGCTCAAAAGTACAATGGTATTTGACACAACTGATACCAAAATTAACCTCTTGCACACTGCAATGTGATGCACTTATGCTCCAAAAGCTTCACTTCAGTTTACTTCCCTCCAGCTACTAGTTTGCTGCTATTATGCTAAGCCGCTACTGAGACTATATTTAAATAGTGCTTTTTTTTTTTTTTTTTTTTTTTTTTTTTTTTTACACCTGTCTGTTGTTGTTTGGTCAATATTGTTTGTTTTCTTTACAGTGTATTGTGTTGTGTATTGTTTTTGTGTACTGCTTGTACAGTAAGATGTTTGTGTAGGACTTCTCTGTAGATTGTGCAAAGTCCAGTTGACTTTGTTTCAACTCTGTGTGGATGTTTGTATAGTACTTGGCTAGCAGGTGTTAGCAACAGTAGTGCAAGCTTTGATTGTACTGTTTTTTATTTAGTATTTTTGCACAGTATTTGGTCTGGCTTTGAAACATGAAGAAAAGCACTGTAAAGTTGATGATGAGTGAGGTCAAACAGTTTTGTTCATTTGTTCCATTGACTCATACATACAGTCAGGTCCATAAATATTTGGACAATGACACAATATTCATGTTTTTTCCCTTGTGCACCACCAACAGTGGATTTGAACTGGAGTGTTCAAAATGTGATTCAAGTGTAGACTTTGAGCTTTAATTTAAAGGAATGAACAAAGATATGGTTAACCATTTAGGAATTACAGTCAGTTTTATACATTGTCACACCATTTTCATAGGCTCAAAAGAAATTGAGCAAACTATACAAAAACACACATAACTGCAATTAAAGGATTATATTCAATATTTGGAGGAAAATCCTTTGCAGTCTATGGCTGCCTGAAGTCTGGAACACATGGACAACATCACCGAATTCTGAGTTTCTGAGTGGGTCTTTTGGCCTTCAATTTGGTGTTCAGCAAGTGGAAAGCAGCTCAGTTCTGTTGAGGTCTGGGAACTGACTTGGCCATTGAGGAATATTCCACTTCTTTGCTTTCAGTAAGTCTTTGGTTGCTTTCACAGTATGTTTTGGATCACTGTCCATCTGCACTGTGAAGCACCGTCCTATCAGTTTTGTGGCATTTGGCTGAATCTGAGCTGATATTATAACCCTATAAACATCAGAATTGATCCTGCTCCTTCCATCAGCAGTCACATCATCAATAAACACTATTCTCCTAGGTCCACTGGCAGCCATACATACCCATGCCATAACACTGCCTCCTCCATGCTGGACAGATGATGTGCTCTGCTTTGGGTCTGTTCCTTTCATTCTCCACACTTTTCTCTTCCCATCTGTCAAAAGAACCTGGTTCCAGAATTGGGCAGACTTTCTTAGATGTTTTTTTTTGGGAAGTCTAATCTGGCTTTCCTGTTCTTGAGTGACACCAGTGGTTTGTACCTTGCTGTATTCCCTCTGTATTTATTTTCTTGCAAACGTCTCTTGACTGTAGATTTGGACAGTGACATGCCTACCTTATTGAGAGTGTTTTTGACTTCCCTAGATGTTGTGAATGGGTTGGTTCTTCATCAGGGAAAGAATTCTTCAGTCATCCACTTTAGATGTCCTCTGTGGTCTACCAGGTCTTTTGGTGTTGCTGAGCTTACCGGTGCATTCCTTCTTTTTCAGGATATACCAAACTGTTGATTTGGGTACTCCTAAAGTTGCTGCTATCTGTCTGATAGATTTTTTTTTTTTGAGCCTAATGATGGCCTCCTTCACCTGCAGAGACACCTCTTTGGATCACATGTTGAGGGTTCTGATAAACAGTTACCAAATGTATAAGACTGGCTGTAATTCATAAACGGTTAATACCATATTTTTCTTCTCCCTCTTAAATTAAAGGTGAATGTCTGCACTTCAGTCACGTCTCAATTACTCCATTTCAAATCCACTGTTGGTGGTGCACAAGGGGAAAATTATGACTATTGTGTGACTGTCGAAATACTTACGGACCTAACCGTAGTGTAATAATAACAAATGTCTAATGCAGTTAGGTTATGGGGCTATCTTTTACACTCACTGACATCATACTCCCAATACTTAAAATCCATGTCAGTCTGATGTGTTCAGTCTGGTCTTAATTATCTCAAACACTAGTATGTTGGTGCACTTCTAACATGACAAAGTCTACTGGGACTAGAGAGTCCACTGGGACTAGTAAGTCCGCTGGGTTTCAATCAGGTCTTCTGCTCAGAAATGCCTACTTTGGACTGTCTGGTGATTGTGAGCCTATCCCTTCAGATGGTCATTTTCCATTTTGTCTTAAACTCAGCATTAACTGGGAAGGATTGAAAACTCAAGGATGAAAGCTTGGCTAGCGAGGAGCAAGGCACAACTGAACAAAACTCTGTCAAGCTGCACCTCCTTACTCATCAGTTTGACAGTTCTTTTCTTCATACATCAATCAGAGAAAAAACACAACAAAAAAACACAAACTAACACTAATATACAATCGCTGAGACTGGCTAGCTGACTGCTGTACAAGGAGTCTTAAAGGAGACTCATTGCAAGACGTCTTCACTGTGGTTCACAGGCGGTGTTACTGTGCGCTCACACAGGCAGCAGCTCTATTGTTTTAAGTTTACTGAAGATAGAGTTCTTTTGTGTTTGATTACTGCAGAGTAGAACTCTGCAGAGTAGAGCTCTGCAGTAATAAAATATTTCTTATTTACATCTTGACTATATATATATTTTTTTTTTTTTTAAATCTTTTTTTATCTTTTACTAATAACTGCAATCATTATTATGGCCCACAATGAAATTACTGTAAAACATGTTCACTTGATAAATGTAGTGGATCAATCCAATGAGTCATGGGAGGAGGTGGTACACAATATGGATCTTCAAGGAAAGAATTCAACTGTTGTGACTCAAGAGGAGATTCTGTGGTATAAAGTGATGTATAACATTTTTAAACTGGTCAGTTATCTCTTCGTGCACCACAGTGGTGGATCCTGATCCAGTCCTAATTTGGGGGATTAAGCAAGAGGCCTCATATTTCCGGATCTGGTGAGCAAGCAGTTTAAGCTTGTCACCCTGTTTGTTATACCCTTGTTTACTTGTTTTGAAGCATCAGACACTGTTTGTATAGGTCCGGTAGAGGATCTAATGCATATTGTTCATCTAATGCGGAAATTGAAAGACTGTGAAGCCTCAGAGAGCGACTTTTGTTAAGATTGTCTGTATAAGAGATTATTTGGCTGTGCAGGATTACTAGGTGTTTCCTATAGACTGGCATAAGACATATCCGGGGTTGAATTTATTTCTAGGAATGCGGTAATCTTTGTAGAGATAAACTGAACAAAACTCTTATCTGTGAGCAAAAGTGAGTATAGCTGCCACTGGTAACGCCTGGGAGGACCCTGCAGAAGTCCCATCTTAAGACTCAGAGGAGTGTTATTGGATTTGACTGTCCCTTCATCTGAAGACCTCTGCATGTTGGACAAGAGTTTTTAATCTATAAAAAATAATCAGTGCTGGAGTAGGTTCTATTAATAAAGAAAAAAAGCATATTGTTTGACTGAGGGATGTCAAAAACGCCCTGAATTACAATTTTGCCCCCAAATTCACAGATATTCATTCATTCGCAGGAAAAGTGGGAAAACATATCAGTTGCTCATTGCACCATCTACCATCACACACAATATGCACTGGGTTTTGTAGTATTTCCACTAGTAGGGACGACTGTGGCCAGTTAATGTAGTTTTTCTCCAGTCGTATTGAACTAGTGGATTAAAAAAAAGAAAAAAAAAACAGTACTGTACGCATTTGCACTGTTAAAACTGCAGTTTTTACATAATGCAAGCTACTCCAAGAGTGAGATGATTATTTCTGTCAAACATAAAAAATGAATAAACTAGCAACACACAGTGTAGTTAAGATGGTAGATTAATTACAGTGGTGGAAAAAAGTTTTTGGACACCCCATGTATTTATGAAATATTGCATTAAGAATCACTCTTAGGTCTTCAGGTGCAATTTCTTAGTATAGTCACAGCCAAAAATACTAAACAAATCCTAAAAAAAGCCATTAAAAACTTAAAATTGATTGGTTCCATAAAAATACATAAGAAATTTGGAGTATTGGGTCATTTTGGTACCAGTGATGAAGGTCGTTCTTTTTATTAAAAGACACATTTTTGTTGCCAAGCTTCGTGTCTATATAAAGCCAACACATTTGAAAGTTCTTCAGACACAAAAATGGCTAAAACAAGGAACCTAACGCAGGAAACACGCCTGAAGATAAAGATTCTCAGCCAGGAAGGGTACAGCTGCTGCCAGATAGCCAGGAAGTGCAGATGCAGTCCTTCAGCAGTCGGATCCACTCTGCAGAAATACAGACGAACCAACAGCTTGGAAGACAAACCAAGATCTGGGCGTCCAAGGGTTTCTTCAGCAAGAAATGACCACATCCTGATCCGCATGTGCAGGCAAAACCGCTGAATGACATCACAGGAGCTTCAGCAGCAGTGGTCAAACCAAACTGGTGTCCAGTGTTCCACCCACACGAAGCCACACAAGAAGCCCCTGATCAATGAGAGACAGAGGCTAGCCCGGCGTCGTTGGGCCCAGACACACAAGAACTGGACAGCCAGGAACTGGAAGAAGATTCTGTGGTCAGAAGAATTTGTCAAGAATTTAGTTTTGTTAGTTTTTCTTGTAAACAATAAACAAAAAATATAATTTGTATTTGTTTTTATCTGTCTAATGCAGCCACACGTTTTGAAACACAAAAAAGATTTTTCTACAAATATTTCATGATAATATTTGAGATTGTGTAAAATTTTAAGGGTGTCCGAACACTTTTTTCCACCACTGCATATGTGAGGGAACTGCTCCCCAACAAGCCACTGCTGATTGCCAAAAACTGCATGTACTGTATCTGAGATTTATATTCACTCTACACCCACTCTCTGCGATAGTATCGCAGAAAGCATGTAATGAATCTTGTATGTGTATTTCCCCAACAGATCAACATGCTGCTGAATTTTAAGGATGAGAAGCAGGAGTGCCCCTGCCCTGAATACATCAGAGAACAACTGCTGGACTTCCATGAGGATCTCATGATACACTGTGGTAATGATCACCTTAGACTACATATTCAGTGAAGTACACACTAAGATGAAGAAACAACAAAAGTATAGTGAAGTAGTGCTGTCTGCATATTCTGGACATGTTATTTACAACCTTGTTTTAACACACATACAACTATACACATTTGCTTAGCAAGGTCTTGTGCTTGTACATATCTATCTATCTATCTAGATGACTGAATTTTTAAGTGACTTATTTTATCTATCTATCTATCTATCTATCTATCTATCTATCTATCTAGTGCTGGGCGGTATGACCAAAAATGTATATCACGGTATTTTTCAAAATTATAACGGTTTCACGGATGATGGTATTTTCTTTTTTCATGCACGGCTGGGTGTTAACCACATTTTCTAATTATTTAGAGAAGAATTACTGCAGTAAATTAACTCAGAATGACCTATTTTACTGTCATGAGGAATGAATACTGGACGTTAATGTCCACACAACTGGACATTAATGTCCAAGTTGTCCACCCTAGTATTAATACAGGTTTACATGGCAACACAAAATGATGCAAAGAGGTGGCACTCATGATTCTAATGAAGTGAAGGAATCAGAATGCATGCCAGTTGCAGTCAAAATACAGAACCTTTTTATTATGCAAATTTAAGGCCACTTGCATTAATATGCAGACTGATTTGACTGATTTAACAATATGTTAAATTATTATTATTATTTTAAAAATGTGAATTACTTATCAAATACACCTAACAATTGAGCTACCAATGAATGAGCAGTAGTATGCATGTGATAACATAGATTGAAAAATAAGCCGAGGTGATACCACTTCTCTGAATAGAGAAGCTAAGCCAGTGTGCTGCTGTTAGCCAGTGGCAACTCTTCACTTTGTTACACAATCTATGTCAGTGCTCTGCTGTAGCCTGGAAAGTTTCTTTGCTTTTGCCTGAGGGATTTTTTGAAGCCGAAGAACTTCCAAACAGCCGACACAGCTTCTCTTTTTGGTAAAAGTTCTTCAGCTTTATTTTCTGAGTCCCCACTGCTTAGTGAGTGCAACTGCAAAAACAGTTCCCCCTCCAACGATGTCCTGCGGCGCTACGTTCCGCGTGCTGTTCCCAACGTTATGTGCACTACACACACACATACACACACACCGGTATTGGGGTATCTGAAAAATTCATATCATGAAAAAAAAACAAAAAAACACCGGTATTCGGTATGAACCGGTATACCACCCAGCACTCTATCTATCTATCTATCTATCTATCTATAAACCCTAATATGTATTCTGTTTCTCTACCCAACTAGTATTTGCTGCCTCACTGTTTCTTTATGAGGTTGAATCTAATCTCATCTATGAATTGTGTGTGTAGTCAGTTGGCATATCAGCACATGTGAATGCGTATGCGTGAGATTATTACTTCTCTCCTTCCAGGTATAGAGATAGATGATGAGAGGTCACTAGATGCTGACAGTGACTTCACAATCCGAGGTCGACTCCTCTCATTGGTTGAGAAGGTGACCTACCTGAAGAGGAAGATGGCCGACATACCAAAGAAAAAAAAATACAAGAAACCCAGTGAGTCTTCTTTTCTACCCTAAACATACAAAAACTCTGCAAAAAAGGAAGAGGGATATAATCTTTTGAACATTTGGAGAGTTCATTTTCTGAAGTACTGTATATTTATTTTGAAAAAATACTGATACTTGAAGGTTGTAATGAAATAGTTTAAAGGATGTTGCATTTAATTACCAACCTTTGAGATGTCATTTGGTTTAGTGTTGTGCTGTCAGTTTTTGAGTCAGTCAGGGCCATTGATTATGAAATTCTAGTTCAAACTTTCATGCATTATTTGCATTAGAAAGTTTTCAGTGCAACTGATGTGAAAGTTGTTGCGATCGCCTAGGTTTATTGCCAAACTGTTACTTAAATATAGATTATGTTGCCAACCATCACAATTCCATACAGGCTACCCTTTCTCATACATGTTCACACACCCTGCTCTGTGATTTTTTTCCTTATGGTATTTTTGGGAAGTCAGTATGGTGACTGACACTGGCAAATGAAGAAGAGAGCAGTACAACTTCCAGACTTGCTAGCCTACTTAGGCCATTTGCATGATGTAGAGTCCACATTGCCACCTCACTCGTTGCGTTGATGGCATTAGTTTTCCAGGATCATGCATATCACCACCATAATGCTATTGGTATCCCTTAGGCAGAAACTTTGGGGATTTATCAGACATCAATCCCACCACGGTGACTGTGAGTGGGGCCTGTGACAACTGCAGACAGCTTTTTTTGTCTTGCCTTACTTTTTGGGTTTGTGAATATTGTTGTCTTTTTGGCTGTGGCTGTAGTGAGCTCTTGAGTTTCTGCTTAGTTGGATTACCTCCATGTTTTGAGTTAGATTTGGATTACTGGGAAAACTCAAGGTGGATTATTTTTTGTTTTACGAATGGAAAATGCTATAAGTGTTGTTTGCCAGATAAACCCGAACTGGAGTATTTTTGGACAGTTTGTTTCGAATTGTTTATTGCTAATGAGTGTTGTTGGTTCACATGCAAATTAGAAATAAAATAGTTTTTGTTGACAAAAATAATGGGGGTTTATGTGAAAAAAAACTTGCATCTAATACATCCTTTGCATCCATCTAATACATGTATCCATTGTGGGTTTTGAACACCATTTTCTTGAAATAGTTGTCAGATGCTACAACAAGAGTCAAGTCAAGTGGACAAACAATGCAACAAAGCACAAATGTGGCACCCCTTATCTCGTTATATTTAATATATAATGACAGTAAAGTTTTCTATTTCTGCATTGGAGGATATCTTAGAAAATTCCCTACATGAAAATTTTGATACCCTGTTGGCAATAGATGTCCATGGTCAGTCCAGTATCAGGGTATTTGGCCTCAACAAAGATGTGGAAGGGGGACATCCTATGGAATTCATGACATCATTCTTCAAGCAGGTATTAAAAGATAAAAATCTACCTTGCCAATCTGAAGTGGAAATTGTGCATAGAGTGGGGCCTGCAGTAAAGTCTGGTTCAAGACCCATGATTGTAGACTGATACCCACAGAAATGTGGGTATCAGTCTACAAAACACCGTTGTGAATGGTGAAATAGTTGTGTACATTATACCTTCCATGCATAGTGGGCTTCGTAACTATAGTTTTGACAGATTTTTTGGTTCCTTGTTTGTGTTCAGATTGGTTTTGTCATCTGAAATATTTGGTATTCCTATAGTTGGATATCTTTTGTCTTAAAATTCTTGTCAGATTATAGCGGCATATCTCATTTTGAAACAACAGCAAATTATAAATATTAAAGAACTAAGATTTTTGCTGCTGACATCTGTCTCTCTGTTTTTGTCTCATCTCTGTCTCTGTTCACTCTCTGTCTCTCTCTTCAGGTACATTACAGCAGTTGATTTCAGAGACAATGGTTCGCTGGGCTCAAGAGTCAGTTATTGAGGATCCTGAGCTTGTCAGAGCAATGTTTGTTCTGCTGCACCGACAGTATGATGGCATTGGTGGACAGGTGTGTGTGTGTCCCATATCATTTATAACATACCTATACATACAGTACAGGCCAAAAGTTTGGACACACCTTCTCATTCAATGCGTTTTCTTTATTTTCATGACTATTTACATTGTAGATTCTCACTGAAGGAATCAAAACTATGAATGAACACATGTGGAGTTATGTACTTAACAAAAAAAGGTGAAATAACTGAAAACATGTTTTATATTCTAGTTTCTTCAAAATAGCCACCCATTGCTCTGATTACTGCTTTGCACACTCTTGGCATTCTCTCGATGAGCTTCAAGAGGTAGTCACCTGAAATGGTCTTCACTTCACCGGTGTGCCTTATCAGGGTTAATTAGTGGAATTTCTTGCTTTATCAGTGGGGTTGGGACCATCAGTTGTGTTGTGCAGAAGTCAGGTTACTACACAGCCGACAGCCCTATTGGACAACTGTTAAAATTCATATTAGGGCAAGAACCAATCAGCTAACTAAAGAAAAACGAGTGGCCATCATTACTTTAAGAAATGAAGGTCAGTCAGTCTGGAAAATTGCAAAAACTTTAAATGTGTCCCCAAGTGGAGTGGCAAAAACCATCAAGCGCTACAACGAAACTGCCATACATGAGGACCGACCCAGGAAAGGAAGACCAAGAGTCACCTCTGCTTCTGAGGACAAGTTCATCCGAGTCACCAGCCTCAGAAATCGCAAGTTAACAGCAGCTCAGATCAGAGACCAGATAAATGCCACACAGAGTTCTAGCAGCAGACCCATCTCTAGAACAACTGTTAAGAGGAGACTGCGCCAATCAGGCCTTCATGGTCAAATAGCTGCTAGGAAACCACTGCTAAGGAGAGGCAACAAGCAGAAGAGATTTGTTTGGGCCAAGAAACACAAGGAATGGACATTAGACCAGTGGAAATCTGTGCTTTGGTCTGACGAGTCCAAATTTGAGATCTTTGGTTCCAACCGCCGTGTCTTTGTGAGACGCAGAAAAGGTGAACGGATGGATTCCACATGCCTGGTTCCCACTGTGTAGCATGGAGGAGGAGGTGTGATGGTGTGGGGGTGTTTTGCTGGTGACACTGTTGGGGATTTATTCAAAATTGAAGGCACACTGAACCAGCATGGCTACCACAGCATCCTGCAGCGACATGCCATCCCATCCGGTTTGCGTTTAGTTGGGCGATCATTTATTTTTCAACAGGACAATGACCCCAAACACACCTCCAGGCTGTGTAAGGGCTATTTGACCAAGAAGGAGAGTGATGGAGTGCTGCGGCAGATGACCTGGCCTCCACAGTAACCGGACCTGAACCCAATCCAGATGGTTTGGGGTGAGCTGGACTGCAGAGTGAAGGCAAAGGGGCCAACAAGTGCTAAACACCTCTGGGAACTCCTTCAAGACTGTTGGAAAACCATTTCAGGTGACTACCTCTTGAAGCTCATCGAGAGAATGCCAAGAGTGTGCAAAGCAGTAATCAGAGCAAAGGGTGGCTATTTTGAAGAAACTAGAATATAAAACATGTTTTCAGTTATTTCACCTTTTTTTTGTTAAGTACATAACTCCACATGTGTTCATTCATAGTTTTGATTCCTTCAGTTAGAATCTACAATGTAAATAGTCATGAAAATAAAGAAAACGCATTGAATGAGAAGGTGTGTCCAAACTTTTGGCCTGTACTGTACCATTTAGAAAGTATTCAGACCCCCTTCACTTTTTCACTTTTGTTATGTTGCAGCCTGATGCTACAATCATTTAAATTCATTTTTTGTCATTAATCTACACTCAGTACCTTATACTGACAAAGTGAAAACAGAATTTTAGAAATTTATGCAAATTTATTAAAAGGAAAAACTGAAATCACATTGACATAAGTACTCAGACCCTTTGGTCAAAGCCATGAGGTCAAAGGAACTGCCTGCCTGGAAGGTTACAAAAAAATTCTGCTGCACTGAAGGTTCCCAAGAGCACAGTGGCCTTCATAATTCTCAAATGGAAGAAGTTTGGCACCAGGATATAATGGGGTACTGAGTGTAGATTAATGAGAGAAAAAAATGAATTTAAACGATTGTAGCATCAGGCTGCAACATAACAAAAGTGAAAAAAGTGCAGGGGGTCTGAATATTTTCTGAATGCACTGTAAGTATTGCAACAGTACTTGGTTCTTCATCGATACCTTGTTGCACACACAGTAGTGTTCAGTTCAATTCAACATCATTACTATAAATAGTGTATGTATTAAAATTATATTGGAAAAAATTTATTCTGTAAAAAGTTTTCATCAGTAAAATAGGTAAAATGATGCAACAATACATAATCAAAAATATCTATATATCTGTCTAGCAAGTATAGCCACAAGTGGCAACGGACAGAGTCCGTACACTAAATGCTGCCAGTTATGAATTGGAGGAGGAGTAGAAATGTTTCCACTGGCCTAATACCATCATAAATGAAGAGCTCTGGCAAACCACTCAGCAAGAGCCAATTGAAACCCATATTAAATGCAGGAAATGGGGCTGGATCGGGCACACCTTGAGAAAACCATCCTCCAACATGACCAGGCAGGCCTTAACCTGGAATCCACAGGGGAAAAGGAAGCCAGGAAGACCTAGAAACAGCTGGAAAAGGTCTGTCGCGGCAGAACTCAAGGAAACAAGAACATCATGGAAGGAAGCAGAGAAAATTTCCCAACATCAAACCAGCTGGAGGAAGTTCATGAATGACCTATGCTCCCCAAAGAGCAAAAGGGTTAAAATGAAACAAATGGTTCTGGGAGAAGGAGCATACATGGTGTGAGAGGTCAGAAGGGCTGCAGGCTCCTCATGGCCTGTCAAACAATGTATTACAATGTATTAATATATTTTATCATGTCCCAAAGAGTGAACAATTATAAGTCCAGTAGTTGAGACCACCGGGCAGTAACGAACTTGCGCAAATACCCGCAGTCGATGCTTAAGAGGCAACAAACAAAAATGCCATCCTCTGGAGTAGGATCCATCTTCACCACCAGATTTGACAAATTAGAATCAAAATTGAAGTTCCGCACCTTAACTCCTCAACTCATACACTGTTGTAAGTGATGCATATTAGAGCAAAAGAGTAATTGATGGATGAAATTCATGATTAGGGAGTTAAGATTGACTCTCAGGAAAATCAAATCTCTTAACTTGAGAAGAAATTTACAGCAGTCTATTGACTATATTGGTCAGCTTGAACACCGACACTGTCAAAACAACTTGAGACAAAAGATATGCCATTGGTTGCCTTTTTGGTTAAAGTCTTTGAGAACTGGAGCATAATTCTTATGGAAGAGGATTTGAAAGAGCGTTGGGCCAATTGCGGACAATGCCAAATACCCTCGGGCAATCATATTTAGGCTACATCATTACCAGAAGAAACTGCAGATTTTGAAACTGACCATAGGGGGGCAAGATGCGTATAACTTCAGAGTGGTGCCAGACTTGTCTGTGCAGCTTTGCTCAAGGAGGTAATAGTTTCGGCCGTTAAGAGAACAACTACACTGGCTGGATCTCAACTTAAATACGCCAGGCAACTTTATGTTTTGAGGAAGGAGGAAAAAATGATGAGCTTCAGATCCCTAGAAGAGGCAAAAGGGGGAGTACACAAAAGTTGAGTTTATTGAGATTTTTGGCAGGGCTGCCATTGAGTGTATTATAATCATAATTAACCAAACCTTTGAAAGAAAAGAGACCAAATTCAAAAAAAAAAAAAAAAAAAATTCATTGATTATGTACTGAACATTGTTTCACCTGTGAAATAACATTTGTTTAGGGAGGGGTGTGTCAATATTTTTTTTCCAATGACTTGGTCAAGAGTATATTTCAGTCAGTGGCAGGGTCACAGCTTTTTATTTCAAAGCACTCTAAAATACGCCGGCGACCCATAATTCTGAATGACGCACAGTTTCTTAGTCACATTCACTTGAATGAGTGGCAGAGGAAAAAACTTTCTCTGACACATAGGTGTGTCACAGAGGCTGGAAGGTGGAGGACCCAAAAGCAGGAGCCGCAGGCAAAAAATGCTCAATGAAAAACAAAATTTCATTCACTACAAGGAGCACAAAAAACAGGAAGCAGAACATAACAGAACACAATGAAGCACAGCACAACACAATGAACCAACCCGGGGCCTATTCCATCAAGCTGGCTAACGGGATAGCCTGGCTTATTTCGATGAGCCTCGCTAATTTAAGTGAGAGTTCCGTTCCATCAAAGTGGCTTATATAAGTTGCAGCTCAATAACCATGGCAACTTAGTCAGCAGAACTAGCCTGCTCCATGGCAGGCTTACAGCCAAGCTTAGCTCAGCTGCGTGTTAGAGAATGTCCGACGGACGCAAACAGACCCCAAATGACGGCTCCGTCACGTCTATATTGTTGCCCCGGCATCACATATTCAATTTAATTAAATTCAAATTTAATTATGTAGCACCATGTCCGTGTTCGGAAATATAAATTCAGACTTAGCCTATTTCCCACAATGTGACCAAGCATGAATGTACGTGTTTACTTAATAAAAATAAACGTAAAATCATGTGTTATCACTGTCAGTCTCCGAAATCAACCGAATAAACAATCAATTACTCAATCAAATTTTATTCATATAGCACAAGTCATACATCAAATGCAACAAGCGTTGAACATAAAAGGGTTGAAAAGAACATGAGGTTAAATAAAAAAGACGTCTTATTTTATTTCCCACCCGCAATTTGCGATGACCCGCCTCTAATCTGCCCGAAGCCAATAGATTAGTTGACACAGGTGAGGGACGTTTACAAGAACACATATTTCAGTTAATCCCAATTGGATTCATGGTCATCCCACTTTTTGAATGATCCCTTTATATTTGGATTTTACATGTAGCCTACCTATAATTTCATATATAATATAAATTCCTAAGTTTTGAAATAATTTAGCCTATTAACCATTAAAAAAAACAACAAAACAAACTCAATAATCATCATTTTGTTCAAGCTGTGAAGACAAAGAATGAAAGCATTAAATACAGTCCAAACCATGGCTTTCTGTTGTGTTTAAATTTATAGGCTACTTAGCCTGCTTCCTTCTCCAGTTTTTTGATTTCCATATCCCGACTGTGTCGCGCCGGTCAACAATCTCGCTTCCGGCGCCCCTCTGGCCGTTAGCGGCGCCCCTCCAGCAGATGGCGCCCTAGGCAGTTGCCTGCTCCGCCTATGCCAAAAGCCGGCCCTGTTTGTGATAATTTCCCTATATTCTTCATATAGTTCCATCAGCAGTGTCTGCTCCGCCGCTGAAAATGTCGAGGCTCTCATTTTCTCCTCCTTTTGAGACAGTTGTATCTTCGTTTTGACAATCGACTGTTCTGGGCTGCTTATGTGCCCCGTGGACGCGCGCACTTGAGGCTTGTTCAAACGTGGCTAGAATTAGCGTTGACCTGATGCGGCTGAGTCGCGTTAGTGGAACGGGTTGAGGCTTTAGTGAAAGTTGACGCTAATTCAAGCCAGGCTATATCACGTAAGCGCAGCTTTCTTTAGCTGCTTTCATGGAATAGGCCCCAGGAACAGAACTCAAAACAGAACTTAAATACACAAGAACCAAATGATCAAACAAGACACACCTGGGGAAGGGGCTGGAGCACAAGACAGGAGAACACAGAGGATAGGCTGAGGTGAACACTGGGAGGATCAGAACAATCAGGGATGATTAACAGACACAGGACAGGTGTGGCACTGGGGAGGAGCAAACAAGACACAGGTGAAATCACTAAAAAAAAGAACCAGAATGGTTCTGGGAGGAAAGGAGCATAATCAAACAAATCAAACAAAACACAAGAAACAAAACCATGACAGAAACACACATGAAACAGAATCAAACAAAACACAAGAAACACAAAATCATGACAAGGTGGAGTTAATAACAATCTTCATTTGTTTAGTGTGAAAACAACCACAACTGTAGCACTTCATCATTGTCTAATAAGAATTCATTATCTTTATCTGCCTTCATCAGTAACTATAAATAT